>NC_141140.1:119765335-120074335 GCF_053477565.2 Lygodium microphyllum | reverse complement strand
CAAGGAGTGTCAACTACATGTCTATGAATAAGAGATGTTGGCAATTTTGCATGCTATCAAAAAGTGGCATCACTATATATATGGCAGCCATTTTAAGGTGAAGAACGATCATCATGTGCTGAAATACTTCCTTTCCCAACCAAATTTGTTCCCTAAACAAAGGAGGTGGCTAGCTACTCTTCAAAGCTATGATTTTGAAATATCCTCCATGGTTGGAAAAGATAATGTTGTGGCGGATGGCTTATCATATATGTGGGCATGTTCTTTATCTTCAATTTCAATTGTACATAGGGATTGGATTCATGACATCCAAGAAGAATATTTACTTGATGAGCAAGCATCAAAGATGATAAAGGAACTTCAACAAGGAAGAGGAGAAGAGTATCCCAATTTCAATTGGCACAATGGTCTTTTATGGTATTATGGTAGAGTCTACTTGACACCACAATCCTCTTTCAAAGACCGTATTTTGCATGAGATGCATTCTTCACCTTTAGTGGGTCATCATGGGCTGTTCAAAACATTTGACAACATCCATAAGAGCTTCTATTGGAAGGGCATTTGGCGGGATGTCAAGGATTATGTGATGCAATGTCTTCCGTGTCAACAAAATAAAGACTCATCTCTTCTACTTGGCGACTTACTTCAGCCACTCCTTATTCCTCCAGGCAAGTGGACTAATATCTCTATGGATTTTATTGTGGGATTGCCTACAACTAAGCATGGGTGGAATAGCATTTATGTGATAGTTGATTGGTTGACTAAATCAACCCATTTCATCCCTACTAAGGCCCAATTTACAACAAAGCAAGTGGCTCAACAATTCATGGAATGTATTTTCAAGCTTTATGGTTTGCCAATGAAGATTGTGTCCGATCGTGACATTAAGTTTATTGGCAGCCTTTGGAGGAGTTTGTTCTCTTCAATGGGGACTCTTTTGACTCCTAGTACAGCATACCACCCACAAATGGATGGGCAAACCGAAAGGGTTAACAAATGACTAGAAGTTTATTTGAGGCACTTTTGCCATGAGACACAAAATGCATGGGACCAATGGCTCCATCTTGCAGAGTTTTGTTACAACAATACTTACCATATGAGCATTGAAATGTCTCCTTTTGAAGTGTTATATGGCTACAAAGTACAAGTACCCTCCGCATTGTTTCATGAAGATGTAAATCCACAAGCCTATGAAGAGTTGGAAAAGATGGAGGCCCTTATGACACAATGCAAGGACAACATTTTCAAAGCTCAAGAGACAATGAAGATCTATGCGGATGAGAAAAGAAGACATGTGGAGTTTGAGGAATATGAATGGGTATTTTTGAAGGTTCCCAAGTCACGTTATGCTTCTCTTAAAGGAGGACACAACAAACTTGCTCATAGGTTTTATGGTCCTTATTGTATTGTCAAGTGAGTTGGGGATCTTGTTTATCAACTAGATTTACCTTCGAACACAAGAATCCATAATGTCTTTTATGTGTCTTAGCTTAAAAAGTATGTGGGTCCTCAAATTCAAGTTCTTGAAGAACTACCTTCCTTGGATGATGATGGTTTGATCATATATGAGCTCGAGAAAATTATTGGCAAGCAGGAGAAGGTTCTAAGGAATTGTATTCTTGTGGAATACCTAGTCAAATGGAAGGATTTGCCTATTGAAGAGTGTTCATAGCAACAAGCATCATATTTGGAACAATTTCCATTGCTTAAGCAAGAGGACAGTTCATAAACAGGGCAGTAAATAACTTGTTGTATTAAATTTCCGTGTGAAAGTAAATTGTTTCATCGGCATCAAAATTCAAATTTGAAGGCATGGCTGGATACAACATGTTTTCCTCTACATTTCTATATCTCGCATGTGGAAATCGGTCACTTCTAGCTCAAGATATGGCCAATTTTGTACTACAGCCTATTTTGGACAGTTTACAGCAGCCTGTTCCATTTATATGATTCTTCTTCATCAACTTCTTTGATCTTCATCAACATGGAGCTTCATTACAGCATGATTCCAAATGATTCAATCCATCTTTGTAATCATCTTTATAATTTGTTCCCAATTCAGCTTTGAGGACAGCTTTTTTAGGCCGCCGGGATGACTTGTAATAAAGCATAAGTCACCTTAGTCTAGGCTAGGGATTAAGTATAAAAGGGGGAGATGTAACTTGTGAGGAATATTTTGGCAATTTTCAAGAAATACATGCTTTGAGGTTCGTTCCTCCCACCAAGTAAGAGGGTGCCCACTAAGATATGGGGTGCATACCATGTCCCACCTTGACATGAGGTGAGTAGTCCTGTTGCAGCTTACATCTATGATTCTCAGCCTTCCATGGCAATACTATTTCATGCCTAGCTACCTTGGCTATGGATTCCTTGCAAACATGGTGTATTTTTTGTATTTCTTTGCAAGAATTGAGTATTTCATAAATTTCCAATTATTTGATTTGTTGTGAGAACTAGTATATTACACAACTTCACCTCAAATGGAAATTCTCTGTACGAAAGGACTGTGCACTATAGTTATCCTTAGTCAATTTGCCACCCAAAATTTGCATAACTTGTGTGTTTTTGACATTATAATGATTTCAAATTCAAAAATACCAATAGTATGAAATGTACTGAATCACTATCCAAGCATATGAACAAATTCAACATCAACCACTCAAAATTGAGACAAAAAAGCATTCAAAATGCCCAAGAAAATGTACATAAACTGAGTTCCACTATTATGGCAGTTATACATATGTCCAATTTCTATCATATGCACCAGTACATCATCCCCATATGTTAAACATTAGCTATCTAGTAAGAAACAATGAAAATGGGGTTCAAATGATGCTCGTATAACCCAAAAAGCATCAAAATACATGTCTAAAATTGACAAATTTCCCAACTATTCTTCTATCAATTTTCATACCAACAATGAAGTTCCAAAAAAGTTCAATCCACATAAATTTCTTGGAAATTTTTGATGCTTTTTTCCCTTTAAATCAACACCTAAAAATGGTATAAAACTAGCATTTTAGCCACAAAACACCTAGCTCAATCTTCTACAGTGTGAACACAAATAACTAGTTCATAGATTCTCCAATGTAAATAGATTCTTGAGATATCTAGTTCAAAAGAGGATAAGTATGAACATAATCATAAAATAACTAGTTCTTTACATGTTAGTGTGAACACCCCAAGCCAATAAACTAGTTCAACTGCCTTAGTGTGAAAGTACTTTTCTTCAGAGGGGTTAATTAAAGGATTTTAGATAAGATTTTTAGAAAACTTTTAAATGTGGCTATTTGGGCTGCCTATGCTATTTTAAAATGGTGATGAATGTGTTAGGTCTCTTACATGCATTGATAGAATCGAATATGGCATCAATGTTCTCTTGTCTTGCTTGTCTAGTTTTAGAGCTTTAAGCTATATGACTCCCACTAACAAAGACAAGGCATATCTCCTCTTTCTCTCCTCTATAATAGTTAGACATAACCCATTTGCTTCTCAAGAAATTAGACCTTGTGCTTCAATTTGCAAGCAGGCCTCTTGATTAAGGAGGCCATGAGCTCCATTAACACTCTTGCTTTCAAAAATCAATACATGAGTTAATTTGAACCCAAAAACCATCAAAACCTTGCTACATACATCCAATTGCAGCCTTCCATTGGTTCCAAATTGCATTCAATGTGAGCATCAATGCCCAAAATCCGAGCTTCAATGGATCTACAATTCCATGTACCTATTTTGGGTGGATACAAAGGTGAGTACACACAAAGTATCTACCAAAGGTGACGGATATGTTTTGACCTTTAAGTCACTTCATGCATAGATTCTACTTTATTTATTCATACATAGGATATAGACTTAGTCTATGTATACCTCTCAACACTTGATGTTCAGTCTACTTTTAGTGCTGGCTTCTTGATTTTGGGTCTTTCTTTCATGTTATTCCACATTGTCATTTGTTTTATACCTATCGCACTATTATAGGTTTAGCCAAATTGGGTGATGATCATGTATGTGACATTGTTGGCATAGCTAGTGTGAGACTACAGTTTGGTATCGGCGCTCCATTTGTGCTAGATGATGTACATCATGTCTTAGCTTTGACTAAAAGACTTATTTCAGCTAGATAGTTGGATGATGATAGGTAAGATGTATCCTTTGGTGATTCTAGATGGATTATTACACATGGCAATCTCATTTATGCTAGAGATACTAAGGTTGGAACCATGTATCCCTTGCTTGTATCTAGATTTGTTGATCATGTTTTGATTGTGGATTGATCTTCCACATGTATCTCTTTGGCATCACCGCCTTTGACACATGTTTCTTAAAGAAATGAAATTACTCACTCATTTACAGTATTTATCACCTCTTGACTACCATGTTTTAACTCATGTGATCATTATTTATGTGGTAGGCAGACTTGTAACTCACATAAAAAGTTGAATTCTACATGCATGGGTGAGCTGTTGGCTCTTATGCATTCAGATATTTGTGGTCCCATGCCTTGTCAGTTATTAGGTTTTTCTATCATGTTTATTTATGATTATTTGCATAAGGTTTGGGCCTATCTCATCAAGTAAAAATAAGAGATGTTACCCACTTTTCAACACTTTCTACTATGATTGAGAACCAATTTGGGCATAGGCTGAAATACCTATGATCTGACAATGGGGTGAATCTGTCTCTAAGGTATTTGAACAATTTTGTGATGAGAGGGATATTAGGAATAAGTTGATTGCGCTGTACAACCCACCCAAATTGATATTGCAAATTGCACGAATAGGACTATTTAGGAAAGAGTCTGCAGTATGCTTAATTAGGCAATAGTCTCACCATAGTACTTAGGTTGAGGTAGTTAATATAGTAGCTCATCTGATTAATAGATCTCTATGCACGAGTCTTGGTGGGAGTGTTGCAGAGGATATATGTTTTGGTAGACCTCCATCATATGCACACTTGTGAGTCTTTGGATGTAAGGCTTTTTGCCATATTCCTAAACACAAACACAACAAACTAGATTTCAAGTCCATCGAATGTATCTTTCTTGGCTATGGTGATATAGGTGAGATGGGCTATCACCTTTGGGATCCATAGGATCTAAAGCTTATGTACAATCATAACATTGTGTTGCATGAGAAAAAGATGCATATAAGATGAGAGTAGGTAGTTGAGATATGCAAGCTAATCTTTCAAGAGGAACCTCTTATTACAATACAACTAGCCCTAGTTCTTGGGAGCGGACCATGCAATTTGACTTTGACTCATTGCAGAAAGATCATACATGGCACTTGGTTTCCTTGTTACATAGTAAACATGCATTGCCATGCAAGTGGATGTATAAGTTGAAGAGCACCATTGGTTTCCCTAAGCCAACACATAAGTCATGCTTGCTTGCTAAGGATTTTAAACAGGAAAAGGGAGTTGACTTTGATGAGATATTCTCACATGTAGTTAAGATGACTACCCTTGGCTTGATATTGGCCTTGATTGCATAGATTGATCTAGACTTGTAATAGATGGATGTCAAGATGACTTTCTTACATGGGGACCTACATAAATATATCTATAGGGAACATTTTAAGGGCTTTTAGGAAAACGGCAGAGAATACCTACTGTGCAAGTCAAGGAAGAGTCTCTATGGACTTAAGTAGACACTAGGGGATGGTTTCATAAGTTTGATGTCTTTATGCATTCACAGGTTTATTCGTGTAGTGATATGGATCCATGTCTTGACATGAAGAGGCCCATGATGATATCGCTATCATTTTGATGCTATGTGTTGATGATGTGCTAATTGTTGGGAGTATTTTGGATGAGCTGGATGCTTTGAATACTCAACTTAAGAAGAGCTTTGAGAGGAAAAACTCTATTCTTATTTCTTTGCATCCAATTTACATATTTGCCTATTTCCATAAGGACTCGATCAAGGAAGGGGCTATTAAATCCACCCCAATGAAGTTTCCAATGATGAAGGGTAAGGAGGGGATAAAATCTCATTGCAGCATCAACAAGACAATGTGGTCCACGCCATTTGGTGATGAAGACAAGTCCTCAACTCCATGGTATTACTTTGCATGTGTGCCCAAATTATATTATGCAAGGTACTTGATTTTTTTCTTTGCATATATGTTGCTTTGTAGCTATTTTTGACTATTGGTTTTGTGTTGTTTTGCTTTGCATTCATGTTTTTTTGTGGTTATTTTGTGGAGTTATTTGGAATTTCCTTTGTTTGTTTTGTGTTTTTCCACATTTAGTTAGGACTTCATGCAATTTGCCACCATCAGATGCTCTTAACACTAGTATATATGGTGAAATCTTCCCATGCATGCTTGTGCATACACAATTTTTTATCAATGGTGATCTTAAAGCAACATTATTGCATGATCTCACTATTTCAATTCCTAATAGCTTATTGTAGATGGTTGTCTAGTTTTAATCCCTAGGGTTGAGGCCCCCCATATCACTTGGTTGTGACCCTCATGTGGTGTAAACCCATAATGGGTCACCATGAAGCAAGAGAGGCTCCTCACAAGAGCAAAGGGAACCATATCACTTGGTGGTGACCCTTTTGTGTAGTGAACCTTGCATGGGTCACCACTAAGTAGAGAGCCCTATCTCAATGGTGAAGGGCTCTCATATCGTAGGTCATGACTCTTGTATGTGGTGAGGGTGTGAATTGTGTTTAGGAAGATTGGAGAACATTGACAACAAGGTAAGCACTTCATCCTTGTGAAGATGGATTTCGAAAAAGCTTATGATAGGATCTCTTGGTCCTTTCTACTGAGAGCCCTCCAGGTGATGGGGTTTGGGGCAACCTTCTACAAAGTGGTAGGATCACTCTTCTCCAATGCATTAGTTGTGTCTCAATCAACAATGCTATCTTGAAGGGTTTCAAGCTAATGAAGTTAGTATGCCAAGGGTGTTCTTTGGCATTGCTACTATTCATAGTAGTAGCACATCATTCGGATGTATGAAGACTTCCCCATTGCATTTTGGCTCTAAAATCAGTAGGGAAAAATTAGAGATAATCATGCTCTCATGGCATCCTCCCCCTAGGTGGCTCATAAATATGGGCTTTAAGATGCTATAGCCCAAGGTACTATTGAGATACCTTGGCTATTCAATTGGCAAGTTGAAAAGCAAAGATTCGATTGGCTAGCTGTACAATAAGACTAAACTCAAGATACCTCATATGTTGATTGGGTTTGGGCTCACGTTGAAGTAAAGATTTGATTGGCTAGTTGTACAATAAGATTAAACTCAAGATGCAAAGCTGGTCTAACACCAAATGGGGTATGGTGGGAAATTTTACTATCACTTAGTTAGTCATGTCATCATATGTGATGTTTGTGTTGTTCTATCTTCTCCTTTAGTAGCTCAAACTAGAGAAGCCTTGAGAAGTTATTTAGATCTTTCTTTTGGAAGACAGGGAATAGTAGACCACTACCTCAAGTGAATTGGTCCCAACTCACATGTAAAGAGGAAGGAGGGTTGGGTCTAGAAATAGTCTTTCGATAGGAATTCCATCTCATCAAAGCAAAAGAGGATTGGAAAAAGGGTACCTTGAATATGAAAATGGAAAACTTGCCTACATTGACAGTCATGGTGGGTGGATGACAATCTATTAAGATATTGGATGAACCCTAGAGGCATGAAGTAAAGCAAGGTGTGGCTTGAGGCAAGAGAGCCTTTGAGAAAAAAGATAATTAGCACATAATCTAGTTGCAAAAAACTTGGAGTCTAAAATTCCCCAATGATTCATAGTTGGCATATGAGAGAAGGAAAATGAATGTTTGGTCATCAAATCCATCATTCACACTCAATGTCTTGCTATGGAGGATGCTTCATTGCAAGTTCCCTACTAAGAAGAGGCTTGGGAGTTTTTTGAATATCAATCGAATGTGCAATCTTTGCAAACGGTAGGAAGAGGACATAACACACATATTCTAATGCCACCCTATTATCAAAAAGGTTTGGGATACCCTCTTAATATTTTTGGAGCACCTAATAGTTTTTGATACATTTGGTACTTTTGATACCCTTTGAGTACTATCTAGAGCTTCTTGGTACTCTAGTAATTCCTCTAGCTCTTTTTGGTATATTTTGGTGGTTCTTGTACTCTTTGGTGCATTTTAAGCTCTTTGGTACTTAAAGCATTTGGTACCTTTTGGTAGCTTTGATGTACTAAGTATTTTCCAGTACTCTTTGGTGTCTTGGGTGTTTTTTGGTACTTTCTCATGCTATTTTTGCTATTGAGGTTCTTTTTAGTGCTGCCTCTTACTATTATTGGTATCTTTTGGTAGACATTTGGTGCTCTTTGGTACGTTTGATGCATTAGCTTATGGCTGTTTTGGGTACAATGGTTGGTATTGGTATTATGTTTGAAGGTTTTGGTATTGGTAGCTAGTTTGCTTATGCCTGGATGATGTTTGGTACTAGACTGTTTTCATGTCAGGAAATCGGATTTTTTGATGTTTTATTCTTGTAAGTTTAATCCTTTTCATTTCTTTCACTTGACAATCATAGTATGACAAGCTAGAAGCCTCTTGCAAGGAAGGACAAGTCCACATGGACTTTGTCAACCAAATGATCACTAATATGTCAACCAAATGATCACTAACGTGAAGAAGGGGAAGAGGCTTACCCTGTTCACCAGGCCACATATTGTAAGATCATTCATATGTTTGACATTTTGTGTTGTGTTTTGTGGGGAGTTGTTGGAAGCAGCACATGTCATGGGTAGCTTTATGCTCGAGTGTTGACATCAATACCAGCCCCTTTGTGTTAACCCCAGTGTAAGAAAGAAAAAAGAAAACTAAAAAGATGTAGGGAAAAGTAGAAAAAGGTGACTCACCTGAAGAAATAGGAGGAAAAAAGGCTAAAAGCACAAAGACAACCTTAAAATTTTAGGGCAAGCACAAAAGAGGAAAGACACATTTTAAATGCAAAGGCACACCCTAAATTTTTGTAAGAGAGCACCAGACTTCCTCCTGTGCAATTTGTAAATGTAGATAGGCATGGGTGAAGGCACAATGCAACCTCCTCCTCCTCTTCTTCTTTTTATTATTCTTGCTTGCTTGAGCTTATGCTTGAGAGAGGGAGTGAGTTTGTGAGGGCAAATAACCATGGTGGAGAAGCTCTCCATCTTCTCCTCTCTTCTTCTTCTATTCTCTTCTCTTCTCTTGTTTCACATGCGGCAATGGAGCATGGAGCTTGATGATAGCTTGCACCTTGGATCGTGGAGCTACCAGAGTGCTTGAGGGAGAAGGCAACTCAATCAATCATGGAGGTAAGCTCACTACACTCTTAGGTGCAAGAGTGCGTACAACTATGTGAGAGGTAGCCATTGCACTTGGCTTGAAATGTTTGAAGCAATAAGCAGTCCATGGGTCCTATGCAATTTGTAAATGTAGATAGGCATGGGTGAAGGCACAATGCAACGTCCTCCTCTTCTTCTTCTTTTTCTTATTCTTGCTTGCTTTAGCTAATGCTTGAGAGAGGGAGTGAGTTTGTGAGGGCAAAGAACCATGGTGGAGAAGCTTTCCATCTTCTCCTCTCTTCTTCTTCTATTTTCTTCTCTTCTTTTGTCTCACACGCGGCAATGGAGCATGGAGCTTGGAGCTTGAGGATAGCTTGCACCTTGGATCATGGAGCTACCAGAGTGCTTGAGGGAGGAGGCAACTCGATCAAGCATGGAGGTAAGCTCATTACACTCTTAGGTGCAAGAGCACGTACAACTATGAGAGAGGTAGCCATTGCACTTGGCTTAAAACGCTTGAAACAATAACCATTCCATGGGTCTTGGTGGTTAAGCGAGAAGCTCCCACATTTTGGTTCCATTGCCAAGACCAACAGATTCAATCTTTGAGTGCTTGCACACTTTGAATCGAGCATTGAAGTAGGGTTTACCTTGAACTAATGCTTGAGATAAGTAGGAAGTGAGGGAGTCGAAGATGTATTCAATCTCCTTTGCAAGTAAGTTTTTCTAGTTTTTTGGATTTACATAAGTAGTGGGATTAGTATAAGCAGTTGCTTGTGATTTGGATGCATTTAGGTAAGGAAAATTCAATAAAAATAGAGAAACAAACAATAGGATTATCCACTGTAAACAAGGCAGAACAAGAAAAAAAGGGGCTTCAATGAATTGAGAGAAGAAGGGGAGTGGAAGACTAAAGAACAAGGGGTTCAAGAGGCAGAGAGAGCAAAGGGGAGCTCATTTCCACATTCAGAGTTGAGAGAGAGAGATGAAGCTAGATAGGTTGTTTGTAGGGTAGTAGTCAAGCAAGGAGTGCTTTGATTCGTGTGAGATGGAACACATTTGTAGGCTATCAACGAGTTGGTTTGATATCCAACTTCTTGTTGTTTGATCTTGGAGCTTTCCAGGGACTAGGACGAGGCATTGGGAGCATCTTGAAGGATTTTCGGCAGGCTGATGTTAGTTTTCGTCGCCGTGTCCAAATTGTCCGATTCCTAGAATCAGACTGTTCGACTGCCCCGAAGTCATGCGATTTGCAGGCTATGAAAGTGCAGATGAAAAATTCCCTCTGATAGATGATGATCTTGTTGATGTCCCTATAGAGACCTCAGAGGCCAAAGATCTCCGGGTGCTGGAGGGAGTGACTATGGTTCCAACTCTTGACTTAGGTCAGTCGGTAGCTTTAAAATGGGTGCTATTACCAAACTTTTCTTGAGTTGCTCAAAACTAGCTTGCTCAGCGGGCATCCATACAATGACAGTTTACTTTTTCAGCAAATTAGTGAGAGGTGCAGCTACTAGGGCATAATTTCTTATGAAAATTCTATAGCATCCAGTTAACCCTAAGAAACTTCTCACTTCCTTAACTGTCATTGGAGGTTGTCACTCTTGAAAATCTCTAACTTTGGCTGGATCCTGGCCTCTAGTAGGTCTGTGCTATGTGACATTCCTGGACACATCCTCTGAAGATGAATCCCTAAGTCCATAAGAAATTACCATAAGAGAGGCAAACAAAGCTTTGATACCCTTCCAGCAACCTCAATAGACGAATGAATCATCTGTTCAGAAGGAGGACACTAGCTCTAGAGGAACATTAGACGAGGATACTACTCTCTTGAAAGAGTCAGACCTCTACCCAAAAGCAATCTGTGGGACATTTATCCGCGAAGTGGAAGGTGAAAGACAAGTAACGTTCTTGGATGCTGACGGTACTGAACGTCACCTGAAAGTAGGTCTCAATCTTCTAGAAGAAGAACTAGTGGTCCTACGAGACCTACTAAAGGAGAACTTAGATGTGTTTTCTTGGTCATATAAAGACCTAAAGGGGATTGATCCCACAGTATGTCAACATCACATTGACATAGAGCCTGATGTCAAACCGGTAAGGCAAAGACAAAGGCGGATGGATCCTAATTATTCCGCTCTAGTGAAGGCTAAATTATTGAAACTTCTTGAAGCAGAGTTCATCTATCCCATGGCTAATAGTGAATGGGTTTCACCCATTGTGGTAGTACCCAAGAAGAACATGAAACTTCGAATATGTGTTGATTTTCGGAAGCTCAATTCGAAGACAAAGAAGGATCATTTCCCTATCCCTTTTACAGACCAACTGTTGGACACAGTGGCAGGCCATGAGCTTTATTCCCTCTTGGATGGATTCAACAGATATAACAAGTCCAAATTGCAGAAGAGGACCAATCCAAAGCAACCTTCACCACAGAATGGGGGACCTATGCCTACAGAGTGATGCCATTCGGGCTCTGTAATGCTCCTGCCACCTTCCAATGAGTAATGATTGCTGCCTTCCAGAATCATTTGCATGATTTCATTGAGGTGTATCTAGATGAATTTTGTGTCTATAGTTTGATCCGAGAGCACTGGGGACACCTAGAGCAATGTTTTGACAGATGCCGAGAGTATGGGATTTCTCTCAACCCCGACAAATGTGTCTTTGGCGTCTCATCAGGAGTTCTTTTGGGCCATATTGTCTCTGGCAAGGGATTGCAACAGACCCAGCAAAGATTGAAAAGATTGCCACCTTAACAGCACCAACAAACCTCAAGCAATTGAGAGGATTTATTGGCCATGTGGGCTATTACAAAAGATTTATTGCACATTTTGCAACCAAGATAGCCCCTCTGCACAAGCTCCTAAGGAAAGAGGCAGATTTCCTTTGGACTAATGACTGTGAAGAGGCCTTTAATACCCTAAAATAGTGCCTTATCCAAGCACCTATTTTACAACCTCCTGATTGGATGAAGGAGTTCCATGTGCACACATATGCATCAGTTGAAGGGCTAGGTGTTGTCCTATGTCAAAAGGGCCCCTCTAAATTAGATCGACCAATATATTATGCAAGCCGAAAGGTCATTGATAGGGAACAGAACTATACAGTGACAGAGCTTGAGTGCTTGACAATGGTGTTTGCACTAGAGAAGTTTCGACACTATCTACTGTCAACGCATTTCAAGTTCTATGTGGATCATGAAGCCCTATCTTTCCTGATGAACAAAGCAGATGTTAAAGGACGACTGATGAGATGGTTGATCCTATTCTAGGAGTTTGACTTTGAAGTGGTAACTAAGCCTAGCTATTCCAATGTCCTAGCCGATCATCTATAACGGATCCCTCAAATAGAAGAAGAGGAGCAGGATGATCCAGACCTTCCTGATGCTTCCTTGTTTCAAGTTGAAACAGTTACTCCCTGGTATGCAGACGTAGCCAACCTCCTAGCAATTCAATAGTATCCTCCTGGCATCTCAAGCCGTGAGAAGAAGAAGCTTCTATTAGAATCAGCCCCCTACACTTTGCTAGGTGGTGCACTATACAAGAGAGGCAAAGATGAAGTGCTGCAAAGATGTGATGTAGGGGATGAAATCGGCATAGTATTGAAAGCATGCCATGATGAACCATGTGGTGGACACTTCGCAGGAGAAGCGACAGCCAAGAAGGCTCTGGTAGTAGGATACTGGTGGCCGACCCTCCACAAGGATGCATACGATTACTACAGGAGATGTGATGCTTGTCAGCGAATGGAAAAACCTACCAAAACAAGTGCCATGCCGTTGCAACCCATTCTTCCCCTAAAACCGTTCGAGAAGTGGGGGATTGATTTCATGGGTCCCATTGATCCACCCACCAGACGGAAGCAGAACAGATACATCTTAGTATGTACGGATTATGTCACAAAGTGGTGTGAAGCTAAATCTCTGAAGCGGGATGATGGTAACAATGTAGCCCTGTTCACGTACGAGAATATCATCACCCGTTTTGGCAGTCCCCTCGAGCTGGTAAGTGACAGAGGTACTCATTTCCTTAACAAAATCATGGAGGAGCTGACGGAACTGTATAAGATCCGCCATCGTAAGTCCACTCCCTATTACCCCAGAGCCAATGGCCAAGTTGAAGTCACCAACTGCACCCTCTGCTCAATTTTGACAAGAACGATTGCCGCACATTGTCGCAACTGGGACGATTGACTTACAAAGGCCCTCTGGGCGTACAGAACCTCTCATAAGGCAGCTACAGGATAGACCCCTTTTCAGCTAGTGTATGGTACAGAAGCTGTCTTCCCTGTTGAGCTGGAATTGCCCTCTGTGCGAGTGGCAGTTAAAGAACGCTTTGGGAGATGATGAGTCACTTCAACGCCGTCTCCTGCACTTGGAATGCTTGGATGAGATACGGCGGATGGCTCTACAGTGCATGGAAACCACTCAAGCCCGATGCAAGGCCTATCATGACAGTTTCATCAAGCGCAAGGAGTTCAAAGAAGGTGATCTTTTTTTAGCCTATGATTCAAGATTCGGCAAGTTTCCTGGCAAGCTTCAACAACGGTGGATGGGCCTGTATAAGGTACTTGCTGTCAATCCTAACGGATCTGTTCAGGTACAGACCGTTGATGCCTTTGATGATCCTTTCCTCATCAATGGCTATCGCCTCAAGGTTGGTCCTGATATATGGTATTTCTACCATTCTCTTTTTCATCGAAAGAAAAAAAAGAAAAAAAAGAGAAAAAAAAACAAAAAAATAAAAACAAGGAAAAGACAAAGAAAGAGAGAGAGAGAGAGAAAAAAAAAACAAAACTGTTATGGGAGAAAAGGAAGAAATTCCCTGTCATGGCAGGCCTCGTTCCAAGAAAAGGTGGAAACACCCTTGGGCGAGAAGTTGACTGCGGAAAAGGTGGTAACACCCTGTAGTTCAGGAGAGCTGACTCACTAGCAGAATCTTTCTGGCAAGTAATTTGAAGCCACCTCCCTTGGTGCGTTGTCTGTGTAATATCAGTCCGTCTGCCCTTCTTAACAGACGGCTTTTCTTACAAGTCATTGAAGTACAAGACTTGTTGGCTGCTTCCCTGGGTACGCCTCGTCTTCAAGATCCTCATGACAACAACAGTCGACATGATCTTCATCACCAACCCCTTGAGTGATGCGAGCTTTCATCCTAACAGGATGGGGACATGAGTATGGGCTGCCCTTTGTATCTTTCAACAGAGCGTGAGACAAAGGGTGGGGGGAGTGACCAGTTTTCCCTTTAAATCAAATGAGAGGTGAGATGTGTGAACAGAGTGTTGCATGCATGGGATGGGCCTCTCAATGCACAAAGCACGATCTGTTTCTGTGCACTGCAACATAAGGCTCCCTGGCCTTCCTTCTTGCACTGTATGCTGGCACAGGGTGGGATGCATAGTTGCACCATCAATTGTGCACAAGGCATACAACCTCTGCCCAAGTGATCGTGAGGATTACATCAATGGGTTTCAGGAAAGGGCTGCCCTCTGTATCTTTCAACGGAGCGCAAGACAGAGGGTGGGCTGAGTGTGACTGGTGTTTCTTCAATCAATTATCGAGAGGTGAGGATTGAGGAACGTCAGGACCTTTGGAGTTAGGTACATTTTCATTTCCCTATGCACCCATGGGAAGGGTCTGTGCCATCAGCACAGGACACATCACTCTATTCTATACACTGCACTACAAGGCTCCCTGGCCTTTCTCCTTGCACCTATGCCAAACGGGTTGGACGTACTGATGCACCATCAATTGTGCACCCTGGCATACTCTTTCTACACCATTCCCTTGTCGATTCCTAAATCAGGTGTGAGATCTGGGTTTTCATCCTTATTTCCTCGAGTGATATTAGTAATGGGGTGAGTGACTGCTCTTTCAATCCATTTGAGTGATCGTGAGTTGAGTGTAATATCCCTCGCCATCGATGAATTTCCTGCGATTCCTTCAACCAGCTATCTCCTTGGATACTGCTGCTTGGTTCCTGCCATGAAAGATGAATGATGTGTGCTATGAAGACATCTTGTTACCTCCTGCAGCCAACGACGACACCAGACGCAACCTCGATAGTTGACATTCCTCCTCGGCAATATGGGCCAAGTGTTTCTAACCCTACACCTTCTGTTTCTCAGTACCGATTATGTTTTGAGTGTGGGGATGTCGTGGTTGGTCTGATGTGAGGTACTAGGTTCTTGAAGTTTGGTTTACCCTTCTTGCTAAGGTTTTAAGTGTGGGGACGTGTCCATGCACGTCTATGTTGTATACCTTTGGGCATATACCCTGTTTTGATCATGCATCTATGCCGTGATTTTATTTTACCCTGATGGGGTCCCTTCCCCACCCTTTCATTCTATTTCACCCTGTCCTCGGGGTTGTTTCTTAACTGTTTGCCCTTATCTTGGTTTTGCGCTTCTTTCATATGAACATACCCTATGTTCATTGAAAAACTCAATCCAACCTTACATCCCTAATCATCCCTTCGAACTGCCTATTTTTCCTTTTTACCAACCCTTGTTCCGCCAGATGATTCTCAAGTTATTAATTTTTGAAGCAATTCCCATAAATTGGATAGCTTTCCATGTGAACGCATCATTATTGTTTCAGAACCCTGATCTGATGTGCCAGACCTGTCCTACCCCTTCCCCCTGACATTTTTCCTTTTTACTCCGTGTCCTTTCGAGGTACAGTTCATCCGTTATTAAATTTTTCGGGTTTTGGGGCATTTTTCGTGCCTATTTTTCACATTTTTCCATGTGAACCTGCCCTATTTTCACCGGGATTCCATTTTAATTCGACGACCACATCCTGTCAAACTTTCCTCCACTTTTTCCTTTTTCCTCCCCCCTCTTCTAACTGTTGGCTTTTTAGTTATTAATTTTTCCAAGTGTTTTCGGATGTATTTTTCGCGTTTTTTCCATGTGAACCCATCCTAATTTTCCCCAAACAGAGTTTTGATGCACCAACCCTATGAATTCCTTTCTTTTGGACATTTTTCCTTTTTACTGTCAGCTATTCCGACACACGGTTCTTCCCGTATTAATTTTCGAGTCTATTTTCAGGCCCATATTTGGGGGTTTTTCCATGTGAACGCATCCTATCTCGATCGGAACTGTGTTTTCTCATGGTAGGGTTGTCGGACACATTGTTTTGCCCACTTTTTCTTCTTTCCGCACTTCGCTCCGATGCACGGATTTTTCGATGTTAATACCCGTAGGTGTTTTCGGGTTTTTTTTTGTGTTTTTCCCATGTGAACACCCTGATTTTGATCCGGACCCGATGTTGCATGTTTCAATCCTTTTTCCCTCATCTCTCGGCACACTTTTCCTTTTTATGGAGTTTTGATCCGACGAACGGTTTGGACTAGAAAAAAAAAACCAAGCAAGAACAACCAACCAACAATAGAAAATTATTTAAACAAAAAAAAACACAAAGAAAGGAACAAAAGAATAAGAAGAAGAAAAAAAAACAAAGACAAAAAAAAAGAAACCCAAAAATGAAAAATGAAAAAGAAAAAAAAAAAAACGAAAAACGAAAAAAAAGAAAAGAAAAAAGAAAAAAGAAAAGCCTTACCTGTTGGCCGTTGCGTCGCGTCCCTCCCTCCCTGCTCCTTCTTCCTCCTTCCTTCCTCTCTCCTCCTTCCTCCCTCCTTCCCCTTCCCCTTCTCTTCTTCCCCCCTTCTTCTTTATCCTCCTCCTCCTCGTTCTCCCTTGGCCCGCGTCCGCCACTGCTCTAGACGACCGCGCCTCTGCCGCCTGACGCCAACGCCGTTGTCGCCCCGCCTGGTCCTTTGGCCACCTCTCTCCTCGGCCACCTCTGCCTCCACTTCCACCTCTCTCCTCAGCCACCTCCACTTCCTCCTCCTCCTCCTCCTCCTCCTCCACTTCCTCCTCCTCCTCCTCCTCCTCCTCCTCCTCCTCCTCCTCCACTTCCTCCTCCTCCCCCTCCTCCTCCTCCTCCTCCACTTCCTCCTCCTCCTCCTCCTCCACCTCCCCCACCACCCTGCCCCACCCCACCTCGTCCCTCTCCTCCTCCCACCATCACCTGCTACCTCTTAACCTTGGTTAGTCACTAACTACCCTTAGTTAGTCCTAATTTAACCATAGTCAATAACCTAACTAGAGTTAGTCAATAACCTAACTAGAGTTAGTCTCCAATAACCTCCCTAGGGTTAGTTAACCCCCCCACTAACTTCACTAAGGTTAGTTCCTTACCCACTAACCTAACTAAGATTAGTTCCTTAGTCACTAACCTAACTAGAGTTAGTTCCCCCTAACCTAACCATAGTTAGTATCACTAACCTCACTCGGGTTAGTTCCCACCACTAACCTTCCTAGGGTTAGTTGACCCCTACCCTTACCCCAATTAGTTCACCCTACTAACTTAACCCCTAGTTAGGTTACACCCCACTAATTGAACCATGGTTAGTTAGTCTAACCACATCTAGTTAGGACTTGACTAACTATTCTGACTTGACTAACCAACCTAGACTAACCTAACTGCCCTAACTAGACTAGACTAACTTAGACTAACCTACTCAACCCTGACTAACCTAACCAGACCAGACTTGAATTATCCTGACTTAACTGACCTACCTAGACTAATCAGACTTAATTGACCTAACTTGACCTCACTTAACCAACTACCCTGATTTACGTCATTTAATTGATTTAGTTACTTCCAAAAATTCATTTCAAATCAGAAAAAAATTACAAAAAAAATTCTGAAAATTTACCAATATTTTTGAAATTATTTGGAATATTTGTAAGGTGGCAATGAAAACACAACAATTACAGAAAATGTAAAATCTGCAAATTCGTTCAAAATTACATGAAAAATGGATAAAAATTATTTAAAATTAGTAAAAATATAGAAATTACTTCAAAAAAAATTCAAAAATTCCACAAAACCCCTGCCCTTTTTCCACTAAATTTTCACTTAAAAATATTTCCATAAAAGGTAAAAATATTATTTGAAGCACCAAAACCCTAATTTTAATACTACACATCATAAAAATTTATTTTACATCCTACAAATCATCTAAAAATCATGACTGAATTAACATATATTGTGGACATTTGCTAAATAGCTGAAAATTCATTCTTACACTTCATAATATATCCATGTGTTCTATATCCTGATTTTATTATTTATTTAAAAAAACATACAATAGAATACATAAAAATAAAAATAATAAAACAACTTCATCAAACCAAACAATATACATAAAACAAACAAACGTAAAATACAGAAAAAATAAAAAACAAAAAATAAAATAAAAATACAAGAAAAACACTAAGGTGCTTTATTTTTTGTTCAATCAGTGATCTTTTTTTTTTACTGGATTCATTGCTTTTGGGGGACTATTCCGTGCGCCTTCAGTCCATTGCATACACACCCCTACTAGGTATTTATTTTGTGAGCTTTATTTATTTTCATTACCCCCTTAACTACAATTAATTGCTAGAATAAACTATTTATTCACCCACCTTTTTCATGCGCATTCGTGCTAAACACACAATTTACTAATTTAAAACTCCACCAACCATTCACTTTGCATGCGCTACATGCACTTAAGAGGCACCTTAATTTGTAATAAAAATGAACTAGTCGTGTTAAGTAAATTTTGCATAGAATCGCGCTTTGATCCCAAGGGGGAGAGCGAATATGCGATGAAATTATTATTGTGTCTATTCTTGTATTGTTTGGGAAAAATACAACTAGTTTTGTTGGTTGATTGAACAACATCCTAAATGTTTTTTTTTTCAATCAACTGATTGTTGCATTTGTGATTTGGGTAAATATTCCAAGGCTTGTGTTGATGGCAAATGCATAGCAGGGGTTTGTAATGATAAGTTACTATGGAAATAAATGAATGTTTTCCTAGAAGATGATATTAGGGCTGATTGCCTTGAGTATGCTTGATTCTTAATTGGATTAATTAATGAATGATATTTTGCACGGGTGGATTATCTCCAACCTGGCTCTCTCATGCCATGCTTTAAATGCCTGCATTTGCTGTTGATTGGGAACATCAGGAAGAACTAGTTCTTCTTCATTTCCTGCAACAAATTCCCAATATCCTTTTCCCATAAGGAAATTCGTCATTCTAAACTTCCATGCTTGGAAGTTGTTCTTGTCAAGCTTTTCAGTTACAATCAGTGAGAGAGAATCAGACGCCATTACAGAACACTGCAAAAAATTCTGTCACTGCAAAAAACACAGCTTCACCCTCACAAGGGCAAATCTGCAAAACTGGCAAAAGTGGTATTTGACCACACAGTCACTTCCTAGTGACGACTTTGCATATACAGGAACCAAGGATGATTCTGTAACTCCCAATGTCTCTGCGCACAAGCATACGATGCAATTTCTACAGTAACTTTTCACCGACCTATAGAACAGTGGTCGCACAGCATAAAATAGGGTCTTTTCCTGAGTGCGTGCAAAAACTTTCACCTCCAAAACAGGCCCCGAAATGGCCTCAAATAAAAAAAACAGGGATACCTAGGGCTAAAGCCCTCTTGCTTCACCGCAAAGGGCGTCTCAACCTGAGACAATGCACTCTTGCAATTTCCGACTGTGCTACATACAGAGATCTGCTCCCAAAACAGAAAATGAAAGCAACACTGCTCTTCATCTCTGAATTGCCATGGGACATAGAAGGAAATAGCACACAAAAACAAAACACACAGCTAGGACGTAATTGCCTAAGTCACAAGCACATAAAATAAAACCACAAGCAAAACCCTAAAGATATGGCTCTTCCAATTTTTCACACAAGAACAACTTCACACTTAGGATAGAAAGAAAAAACAACCACATCATAAAGCTCATAAGGAAAACCCGAAAAAGATATAACTGTAATGCATACCCTCACAAAAGATATGACCATGAGGTATTCCACCTAGTTGTTTTTGAAGAGGAAAGGAGAGATAAGCTGTATTAAAATTGAAAAAGAAAACAACAAGAGGGAAAACCTAAATTAAGGCTTGTGAGCATTGGAGAATGGTCTTGGTGAAAATAAAAGGTTGCATTAAGGGTAACAAAAGATATGCATATAAACCACCCATGAGAAATTTGTTATAAAGGTTAAAAATTAAGGTTTCTTTTGTTGATTTTTAAAATGTTTCTTAGTTACATGAAGATAAGAAAGTCGCTTGTGGTGACGAGATGACACAAATAATTGGAAGCGCAGAAGAATAGCCGAAGATGCCAAGATTAGATAGCCAACGATTGGCCATGAACTGCCACTTGAACACGAGGTGTAGGAGCTATTGATCATGTTCGATATGATGGCACTATATTGTAGGTAGTACCGGGTGAATCAATTGGAGGAGGGCTTGTAGAATTAGCGGCAGTTTGGAGCCATTTTGACCATAGTAGAGATCGTTGAAGCTACGACAGCGGCTGCTCTGGGCTATAAACGAGTTGATGAAGGAGGCACGAAGCTCGAGAGTCCACCAAGAAAGCAGCACGGTGGCACATCTGGGGCACGGGTCAAAAGGTAGCTAATAGGCACAAGGAGGCATAGAAGGGAGTAGTAGAGGAGATTTTCGTATGGCACTGGCCCTTGAGGATGTTGAAGCAGGGACTGTCGTGGATATGGTGGACCAATGAGGTTGGCGGAAGGTAAGGGAATGGCCAAGATAGAGGAAGAAGGTACTAGAAGGGGAGAATAGTGGTCATGAGGGCTATGTGATGAAAAAGAATAAGGTATGTATGTCAGATCTGACAAAGGCTCAACAGTCCAAGAACTTCATCCTCTTCTTGTTCTCCATATGCTTACAATGGAATCAAACCTTGGTCCCCATCTTCACCAATCTTGAAAATCCAACCTTCCACAATGGACCCTTCTTTTCTCAAAATGTGGCCAAGAAAGATAGCTTCCCATGGCCAAAATGTAGCTACAGACTCTTTCTCTTGCAAGCTTCATAACCACCTCTTGATTCCCGGCAGTGCACCAAATGAAGAGCACCCTGCCACGGCACAAATAGAACCATGAACTGGCTAGGTAAAGGCTGCAAATACATTGTTGGCCACAAAAACCTGCAAGAAACCTTCTTCTTCATCAAGAAACATGCCTTCAAAACACACAAGTGAATGGCACACAAAAAATTGAAAGAAATTCTTCCATCCTCACTCTCTTCTTCTTCCTCACTCTCCATGAGATCTTGCAAAGAAGCACAAGAGAGGGAAGCAAGAACAAGAAAGCAAGTGTTGTGTCAAAATGAGAGAGAGGGAGAAATGAAGCGTGAGAGGAGAAGATAAAGGAAGAGAGTGTGTAATCACCTCAACCTCCCACCTCCCCAAATCACCCGACAAGCCTCTTCCTTTTCTTTTCTTGATATATAAAATTGAATTGCATACATCTTGGCTAAGGTCTAAAAGACCCTTCAATTTTAGAATGGGACCAAAGGTGTTTGACCTTCCCTTTTCCTTTCAACATTTTTTAATGTGAGCCTTTTGGACTACACATTTTACATTGCTTCACATTTGATTTTGTTACAAGAGAGTACAAAAGAAAAGTGTCAATTTGCAAAGGATGTTTCCATCTTGAGCACATTTTGGTGCCTTTATTTGCACAAATTTCCGGGTTATCACGATAGTCTAGGAGCAACTACAATCATTGACCATACCCCAATAGAGATCTGGACAAACAACCTAAATGCGCTACCCTTCAAACCACACTTCAAATGTATAGTAGGGACCTAGAGTGGACCTATGCGAGTGGCTGCCACTTGCATGAAAGAGCTAGCATGCTTCCATGTTGAGCAAAGGATGTTTCCATGTTGAGCACATTTTGGTGCCTTTATTTGCACAAATTTTTGGGTTATCACGATAGTCTAGGAGCAACTGCAATCATTGACCATACCCCAATAGAGATCTGGACAGACAACCTAAATGTGCTACCCTTCAGACCACACTTCAAATGTATAGTAGGGACCTAGAGTGGACCTATGCGAGTGGCTGCCACTTGCACGAAAGAGCTAGCATGCTGAAATTGATTAAAGGGAGTGTGATTTGCATTGATTGTTATTGATTCACACATTTTGTTACATAAACACTTGGAGTGTACCAAAAAAGCTAAAAGCTTGATTTCTCGCAATGCACATTGAGGAGCACCCAACTAGCATCTAAGTGTATGTAACATTGAGGATTGTTTTGAATAACAAGGAATTCATGCAAGATAAGATAAGATGAATGAACCCACTCATAGGAGGAGACCCCCAGGCATTGAATAGTGATCAAGGACACCAATTAGCCGATACTGACATACTTGAATCATCAAGCCACTTAGAGAGCAACAACGACAAGCATGGTTAGGAATGCAACTCTACTTGACTTGATCAATTTGATTGACACCCTAGTTGCCCAAGAAATCGCAATATATCAGGCCAATGCTAATTTGAAAAATGAAGACTTGAGAGAATTCCCTATCGACATCCAACAAACTAATGACCTAGTATGACATGCAAACCAAAATGGATCACCACGGTAGACTAGCTTTGCTTTGGACATCATAGCTGATCTAGAGGAGGAGAGAAGGTTGGCAAGGAAAGCGTTGCTAAGCACAACTGCCTATCACCAAGAGTAACATACTCAAAAGTTGAGGCAAGATATAGAAATGTGTGAAGTCCAATGCATCTTAGCACTCATCAATCGAAATAGGACACGACTAAATGCTAAGAGCAAGAAAGCACTAGAAGTCGAGTGAACTTCTCACCAAGTGACTCTCAGATAAGATGGCTGTAGAATAGAGTAGAGTAGCCGTGACAACTTCATTGCTAGTAAGACTAGGAATCACCTTGAATTCTAGGAGTCAGACCAAGATACTTGTGGTTGCTAAGCAACTCGACAAGTATCAACCCGATAATGACCTGTATAACTTTGTGGAGGAATTTGAGCAAGTATAGGAGGCTAACAGCTTCACGGACCTTGCTCAATGTGCAAGCTTTCAGACTTTGCCTAGGAGACAAAGGATGGATGTGGTACACTAGTCTAGACAATGCCGGATGCAATAACTTCAATAACCTCAAGAGTCTCTTCATCAAGACATTCTCTGAGGTGGGATACACTAACAACCTCATAGTTAGGTTGATGAACATCAGTCAAAAGGACAAGGAGGATATTTGAGACTATGTCACCCATGTGCAGAGTCTCTTTAGGACAATCCCAACTGTAGAGCAACTTAGTGAAACAAGTGGTCTCCACTATGTTCATAGGTAGGATCCGAAGCGAAGAGCTTTACAATCCCAGATGTAGAGCGACTTAGTGAAACGAGTGGTATCCACTATGTTCATAAGTGGGATCCGAAGCGAAGAGCTTTACAAGGCCTTGGTGAGCAACTCAACCCTACAAAGGGATATGCTAGTAGCTAGGGTCTTCAAAGAATCCATACGAGTGGATGACCTACTCAAGGAGAGGAGCTCAAGCCCCACAAGTCGAGACAGCATTGTCTCTAGAACCTTAGAAAGGGCTATGACCATTGGTGAAAGATCTAACTGGAGCACCCAAGACAAGGAAAAGAGTGTTGACTAGAGCCAAGAATTGGCGGATGTGAAGCTAGATTTGGCTAGGCTTCAAGAGATGATGAGAAGGCCCTTGGGATCTATGTACAGGAGATGAGGCTGCTCTTGAGTTGCCTGCAATGAATCCAACTAATGAACAGAAAAGAGCTCATAGGCTATGGAATGAGAGAGCATGCAAGGTGCTGCATTGGTTTTGTCTATGTATATCTGATGCTATGGTAATTCAAATCACTGGATGTGAGACTCCGAAGGATGCTTGGGACATACTGATGAGAAATTATGGAACCATGACACATGCACAAAAGATCCAGTTGAAACAGCAATTCAACAACATGTCTAGGAATGGCATCAGAAGATGATATGATTGTTCTTGCCTTGAATGGATTAGGGAAAGAGTACAAAGCTTTTGACACATCCATTTCTATTAGAGAAGAGCCCCCTACCTGGGAAGAGCTAGTTACTTTGTTGCTGCATGAGGAGGTCAAGCTTGGGTTGAATACAGGTTCCAGTGTATCTCAGAGTAGAGACACTGTGTTATACTCTAGCCAACGTGGTAGAGGTTTCGAGGTCATGGTGACACTCGTAATGCTTATGGACAGCAGCAACAGCAGGGTAATTGGCATGGTGCAAATACACAAGGCCAGCATGGATCTGGCGGGTATAGAGGTAGGGGGAGATCACCCCAAGGTAGAGGTGGTGGATCTGGTTCATGGAAGTCATCTGATTAGTCGAACAGGTACAAGGATTGCCATTATTGTGGCAAGTATGGGCACATTGCAAAGGATTGCTACAAGAAGCAGGAAGATATGAAAGCAAAGGGCAGACAGCATGGGCACTATGCATCTTCTAGTGGTGCACATGATGAGGAGGTTGATAGACTATTTGCCATGCAGTATGTGTCCAAAAATGCATCGAGACATAATAGAGATGATAGATGGTACATTGACTCTGGAGCATCAAACCACATGACACCGCATGGAGAGTGGTTTGATGAGATGGTTGCAGGTACACATGGTCATGTATGTACTGGGGATGACACCCAACATGACATAAAGCATAAAGGGATTGTTCCTCTCATGATGTGCCTGATGGCAAGAAGAAAGGCCTGCATGATGTATTACATGTACCGACCATAACAAAGAACCTTTTGTCTGTGGGTCAAATGGTAGAACAGAATCTGCAAGTGAGATTTAACAAAGATGGATGTTTCATTGAGGAGTATGGAAATGGCTGCAAGCTAATTGCCAAGGGCAAAAGGGATGGCATGATATTTACTTTGGATGCGACCATTCCGAGACTTAAGGTAGCCATGTTTGCTCATGATGAGAGTGCCATTCGGAACGTAGAGATTTGGCACAAGCGGATTGGACATGTCAATGTACAAAAGCTGAAATATATACAGTAGAAGGAAGTAGTACTTGGATTACCTAAATTCAAGTATAATGACTTTGGTCATGTATGCCCTGCATGTCAGTTTGGGAAGCAGGCACGGTTTCCATTCATGAGACATGTAAAAAATAGCACTAGGCCTTTACAGTTGGTGCACTATGATGTCTGGGGTCCTTCACATAATGCTTCGTTTGGAGGTGCATGGTATTATGTCTCATTTATTGATGATTTCAGTAGGTACACTTGGCTTTATATTTTGAACCATAAAGATGATGTTTTTGATGTATTCAAAGATTTCAAGAAGCATGCAGAAAATGAGTTGGGTTGTTACATATCATGTTTGAGATTAGATGGAGGAGGTGAATATGTCTCTAATTACTTTGACAGGTATCTCGTGAAATATGGGATCAGAAGACAACTCACATGCTATACACCGTAGCAAAACGGTGTTGCAAAGAGGAAAAACAGGGTCTTGATGGAATCAGCTAGAGCTATGCTGAATGAGAAATGTCTGCCAAATAGTTATTGGGCTGAAGCAGTGATGACTGCTGTCTATGTGCTGAATCGAACCCCTACAGCAGGGATTCATGATGTCACTCCATATGAGAGGCTGTATGGTCATAAACCTGATATTTCGCACTTGAAGGTATTTGGTAGCATTGCATATGTGCATATACTAGATGAAAAGAGAAAGAAAGTGGATCCTAAGGTAGTGAAGAGTGTGTTTCTGGGATATGCACAGGAATGGAAAGCTTATAAGTGTTATGTACCTTCTACGCATGAGACACTCATAATCAGAGATGTGGTATTTGATGAGTTAGCATCCTGGTATGGGAATCCTGTTGAAGTGCCTACTAATGGCTCACCTATTATGAGTCGTGCTGAAAATACTCCTGCAGAGTACTTCCATGAGTGGTCAAACAGCTGATGTATCATCTACAGTGAGTCCTTGGACAGGAGCTTGCGCAGTCACACTACTGCATCCACTGACACGGATATGTCAGTGAAGGGGGAGAACAGATAAGGGAAAAGAAAATGTTTTTGAAGATGTAACAGGTCCACTCATTGCAGGTTATGACTCATCTAGTAGTGAAGCTTAGACAGTGAATTGGGGATTCTGTCTGTTAGTATGCATGAACAACAACTTGTACTACGTGGTGAGGCCTAATGTAGAAAAAGTGCTCATCTCTCTAACCATAGAGTAGATATTATGCCGTGGTCTTGTTGCCCAAGGTGAAAGATGCATCAAATCCTTAAAAATTGTTTTCCTACCTATTTCTATAAATGAGAGCTATTTAAAGGTATAACTTCATGCAGTGTTTAGTCTCATGCTATTTACATGTGCAGTTAGATGATGAGTGCTCCAACCTCCTATCTTTTTATAGGCATATTCAGCTAGGAGGACTATGAGGAGCGGCTTACTTCTATTCATGACATCCTACGTGTGTAAGAGGAGGTTGGTGATAAGCTTGTGTTTTTGAAGTTGTTAGAAACTGTTTGGAAGAGGCACCTAAGATATGGAGCTAGCACAATAATTATTGTAGATGATTGCAGATACAAGTCTCTCAAAAATGACTACGAGAATCATCTAGTTGTCCCGAGAGGGCACTACTCGATTCACAGGGGCCGATGGTCGAGTGGTGAAAAGGCCAACCACGGAAATGGCATCTCACTTCTAGATCTCTTGTGGGTCAGGTGGAGCTCTAGACACCCCTAGCCTATCCAGAATGGAGCTGGAGATCCCCGTGATCCCAATGTCTGGGACATTGGAAGATCCTATTCTAGATAAAGGATGGAATTTTCGGTGCCATGAGATTTGGACTCGGTACTTCTATTGGACAGAAGGGATACATAATTTTCCTATATGGGCAGGAGAAAAAGATTAACTTAAAGATAAGTTAAGGAACTTGTTTGATAAAAGGACTGCTTGTTTTGTTTTTGTGTATGTGTTGTAAATCACGTGAATGAACTCTATGCCCTAAAAGGCTTAATTAATGAAGCTGATTTTAAATGTCACATATAAATGTGGTAGGACCTAATTAGACAACTAAAGCTATCGAGGAAAGTGCGGTGGACGTGACTTGGGTCCGTCCTATGGAAGGGTGGTCCCGGTTAGCTGGGAACTTTTCTTAAAAGACGTAATAACGAAACTGTGAAGACCTAGAGTCATTAGAGTTAGAATCCCGATTTATGTTGTTTTAGGGGAGCGGAATGGGACTATGCCTTATGGGCAGAGAGGTTGAGCTTCTCATCCCTCTCGTTTCCCATTCTCCATGAACCAAGTGCAACATAAATCTGCTTCGACTCTGTTGTTCCTACTCAAAGTGGGTCATCTAGAGCTCGATGCTAGCTACTTCCTAGAGACTTGGCTGATAGGAAAGAAACCCTAACTTCAGGTCGGTCCTAAGTGGGAACGGCCGGATACTTCCGCTTCAGGGCAGACTCGAGAAGACCTAGATCGCAAACCTTGTGACATTCCTTGCAAGTGCCAGGTGGCGCTTTCTAGTCTCCCCTCCCGATGGACTACTAAGACGTGTCCCACAAGTGGTCAAGTGGACACATTACAATAATCCAAGAAAACCCCTCAAGGAAGTAGAATTCGTAGGAATACTCCACTCTTTGACACATTTCACCTTGTTAGGATCCACACAAATGCCTTGCTCTCCTACAATGTGACCCAAGTATTCCACTTCATCTTCCATGAAAGAACACTTTAACATTTTGGCAAAAAGTGTGTGTCTTCTTAATGTGTCAAAGACCTCTTGCACATGCATCAAATGCTCATCCTTGGATTTGCTATAAATGAGGATATCATCAAAGAATACAATGACTGTTTTGAAAAAGAAAGGCTGCAATATCTTATTCATGAGTTCTTGAAAAGTAGCAGGTGCATTTGAAAGCCCAAATGGCATGACCAAGAAGTCGTATAACCCTCTTTCAGTCCTAAAGGTTGCTATATATACATCCCCTTCCTTCATTCAAATTTGATGATAGCCCGAATGAAGATCAATCTTGGTGAAGACCTTTGCATCTTTGAGCTCATCCAAGAGGTCATCAATGCGAGGAATCCGGTACCTATTCTTCACCGTGGACTTGTTAAGCTCCCTATAATCAATGCGCATGTGAAAAGATCCATCTTTCTTCTTAACCAAGAGCACAAGAGAGGCAAACGAAGATTGACTTGGCTAAATTAAACCCATTTGCAACAACTCTTTAACTTGTCTTTCCAGCTCTTCCCTGTCAAAATTTGACAAGGGATAGGGAGGTTTGTTGATGGATTTTATGTTGGGCAGCAAGTCAATAGGGTGATCTACCTCTCTCTTTGGAGGCAAAGATGATGGTTGTTGAAATAAATCTTTGTATTCCTCCAATAGCTCTGCCATTCTTGGATCCTTTTTCTTTGAAGAAGATGATGGCTTATTTGGTGGTTGCTCTTCATCCACTTTTGCAAGCAAAAGAGTGAATATGCATGACGGTGCATTGATTTCTTTACTCATCTTCTTCATAGAAATGAGTTCCATTTGCTTTTGAACAATGCCCTTCAATATTATATATTGTCCATTCCATTTGAACTCCATCAGCTTGTTTTCTAGTCCAAATAAAATTTTCCAATAGTTTTCAACCAATCACAGTCAATGACAATATCTATGGGACCCATTTCCAAAGTGATCAAGTTCACTTCCATAATACATGAAGGAGATAGAGCGATAGGAGTATGTAGGCATACTTCATTACTTGATTCATAAGCTCCATTAGCCACTTGAATCTTCAATGGCACTTGCATTTGTTGAGGAAGCAATCTCAACCCATGCAAAGATATTGTTTAAGGTTCAAATGTAGCACTTTGTATCCTCTTCATGTATCTTCTCCCTACAAAGGTTGGAGGGGGGGAATCCTATTTTATCGCATTCATTGATGATACAACTAGAAAAGTGCATGATTTTACTATGGGTAGGAAAGGTGACGCTTTGTCTTGTTTTTTGAAGTTTTTGGCTCTTGTAGAAAATCAATCAAGAAGGAGACTTAAGGTCTCAAAATTAATAATGATGGTGGAGAATATGTCTCTCATGAGTTCATGTATTTTTGTTAAGCATGTGCAATAAGAAGGGAACTCACTACACAAATGTTGCAAAGCATATGAATAGGATGATAATATACAGTTGATAAACAAGTTACCTAATAGTACTGTGGATGGTGGCATTCCAAAAGGGACACGGTCAAGCAAGAAGTCCTCTTATGATCACTTAAAAATATTTAGCTATGAAGACTATGCACATGTACTAAAGAAAAAGCATAGAAAGTTAGAGCCAAAATCCACTAAATGCATCTTTTTGGGCTATGGACAGAGTGGAAAGATGGGACAATGCCTTTAGGATTCAAAAGGTAGAAAGATTATCAGTGGTAATAATATAATCTTTGTTGAGAAGAAGATGCAAAATTAGCCTCTTAAGGAAGTGGAAACAAGAAATGTTACTTTTCAAGATGTAGTATCACCTCTTATTTTTCCATGTAAGTCAAGCCCGAGTGCACCAAGTGTGCAGACAAAGGGCATTTGTTGAGTAGCAGGTTGAGAGCCTATGATGCCTCATGGAGAATGAGTAGAGATTGAAATTACCTCTCCAAGTTAGCCCATTGTGCTACACAAATCTACTCGTATCTCTTGTCTCACCAAGAGGTTTCAAGGGGGAGGGCTGATGACTAGGAAATCAATGCAAATATAGGCACAAAAATGTGCTCAACATGGAAACATCCTTTGCAAATTGACACTTTACTTTTGTACTCTCTTGTAAAAAATCATGTATGAAGTAATGTAAAATGTGTAGTCTAAAAGGCTCACATTAAAAAAATGTTGAGATGAAAAGAAAGATCAAACACCTTTTGTGCCATTTCAAAAATTGAAGGGTCTTTAGACCTTAGCCAAAATGTATGCAACCCAATTTTATAATATCAAGAAAGGAAAAGGAAGAGGCTTGTCGAGTGATTTGAGGAGGTGGGAGGTTGAGGTGGTTACACCCTCTCTCTTCCTTTAGCTTCTCCTCTCACGCTTCATTTCCCTCTCTCCCATTTTGGCACAACTCTCATCTCTCTCATTCTTGTTTCTTTCTCTCTTGTGCTTCATTGCCTAATCTAATGGTGAGTGAGGAAGAGGAACAGAGTGAGATGGAAGAATTTGCTAACTTCTTGCGTGCTTTCCTCTTGTGTTTTTTTGGAGAGATGGTTTCTTGGTGAAGGAGAAAGTTTTCTTGCAATTTTTTGTGGCCAACAAGTATACTTGCAGCCTCTCTTGGTGGCTGGTTCGTGGTTCGATTTGTGCCGTGGCAGGGTGTTGTTTAAGGGAAAAAAACGAGCTTTTCTAGGCAGCCTCCATTTCTTATTCTACATAGTCCACTTATTCCATCCCTAGATATTTTCATCTCCACCACAGATACCTCCACCACCACCACCACCATCGCTGCCACCTCCACTATCGCCACCACTACTCTCTCTCTCTCTCTCTCTCTCTCTCCCTCTCTCTCTCTCTCTATTTCTCAGTTTCTCAATTTCTCTCTCTATGTGTATATTTCCTTTTTCTCTTTCTACTGCACCCGTTCAAATAGCACTCTATCTCATGTAAATGATTCTCTCTCTCTAGCATGCAATGTGGATACATTCATGCGATCACCCTATAACATTAGACCCTGGCCACACCTCTCTCTCTCTCTATCCCCCCTCTCTCTCTCTCTTAAACTTCTCCATCTCTTTACTATTTCTCTGTTTCTCTTTGTACATGCAATTTCTCCCTCTCAATTTGCATTCACTCTCTCTCTTTGTATTGTGTAAACACCTGTGTGTGTGTGTGTGTGTGTGTATACACACACACACACATACATACATACATACATACATACATACATACATACATACATACATACATACATACATACATACATACATACATACATACATACATACATACATACACACACACACACACACACACACACACACATATATATATATATATAATGCATGCGATCAATCCACATTATATAATAATGTCTCATATCGGATTATGGCATGTGTTGTGACAAACACTTCCCTTAAATCATAAATACCTCTCTCTCTCTCTCTCTCTCTCTCTCTCTCTCTCTCTCTCTCTCTCTCTCTCTCTCTCTCTCTCTCTCTCTCTCTCTCTCTCTCTCTCTCTCTCTCCCTCTCTCCCTCTCTCCCTCTCTCTCTCTCTCTCTATGTGAACACCTATATGGCAACTCTCTATTTTTAGAGCTTTAATTGCAATGGATTGATTGCTCCCTCCCCTCCCCCCTCTCTCTCCCTTCCTCCCCCCAATGCATTCGATAAAAGATAATTCATTCAAGAAATCCAAATGTACATTTATTTTGCATTAGCTTCTGGAAATAGTACTTTTCTTGACAAATTAAGAGAGATAAGGTCACCAAAAACTTGTACAATTTTGACATAAGCTAACCAAGTGAATTGCAATACACTATTTTCTCAACAAAATAAATTATAGTTGTGCTAAGAGGTAGTGTTGGTGTTGCCTTATTGGTCACAATATAGGTAGTGGTGGAAAAGTTTTTTTTGCTTCCAAATACAATGTGCAAGTTTTCTTCAGTGAGTATGGGTTGGTGTATAAAAATGTTTACATTTGCATCCATTCCAAACACTCGAAAGTACACATCTTGCATGCCAAATATGCTTTTCCTTCTGCGACACATACCATTGTGTGGCCCTTCACAGCTGCATCTAGAGCCAATGCCGAGTCTATCCTTTTCCCCTGTAGCCTATGGAATACCTCTTTGATATCTACATGAGCACTCTGTGGCATCCACCTCTTGTGTTGCCTTTTGTAGAATAAACCCACCACTATCCAACATGTGGATTTCTTCTACTATCAAATTTGTGCTTCATACCACTGGCCATACTTGTGGAACTTTGGGCGATGCGTGATGAATGGAAGAACAAATGTTCCATGTATGGTCCACACTATCATTATAGAATCACATGAATTGGCACCGCATTCCATGTTGATCGGTAGCTTCTCCTCTTGAGCTGGACCACTCCATGATGCCCCAAAATGAAGGTGAAATCACCCTATGCATCATGTTTTTGATTGGTTTTTTTACCTTTTTCCTGTCTAGCTCCCAACCATCCTTGACATTGCACATGATTGGGAGCTAGAATCCCTCTTACAACCCAAACAGTGTTGTAAAGGAATAGCCTCCACCACCATTTCCTTCGAAGAATTTGGTGATACTTCCCTTGATTGGTTGGAAGTCAAAGGATCCTCAAAGTCTAGTTTTCTTGTGCCCTTTCATCGAAATATATTTTTAGTCACATACTCAGGCATGTGAGAGGCATTTGCTTCCTCTGACCCCACTTTTCCCTCAACCTTATGCTACCTCACTATAGTCACATTGTCCCCTCAAAAATTAGGACGTTGATGCAATTCAGTTCCTTTTACCACCTCCTCAACCATCCTTATTGTTGCTTAAGGTGCGAGGCTAATTCCTTGTTGTAGCCAACTCAAAAGCTTCTCTGCACTAGGTCCTATAGCATGGAGCTTTCCGCCAATGAATGCATGCCATTTTGTGCTTTGTAGAAGAGCATTGGCCAAATCACTGACACATGCACCCTTCAAGCTGATAAATCCTTTGAATCCCTCCCATACCAACCAACTTGCATGTATTGGCTCTGCTAGGTCAACCTGTTGGCATATGAGCAATATCCTCCACCACTTGGACAAATATCAGCACGAGAGGTTATGGAGCATGAGAAAACAATTACACCACACATCTCATCCTACTATTACGAATTGGTCTTACCCCAGCAAAGTATCACCTCCAACGTGGATATCTAATATGCCACCAATTAAGCCAACAATCCATTGCTGGAATATTACAATCTGCAACTTTTCCTAAGGCCCCCAAGGTTGAATAAATAGATATTCCACTATTGCATCATCTTCTGTGGTTGCACACCTGCACATGTGGCACAAATACTCAGGCACATCTTGGAAACTCTTGTGCACATACTCTGATGTGTGTATTTAGAGACTTTTTTTCCAATGAAATAAGAAAAATTTCCCTCCCTTGCATTATGTTGTTTGGACCACCATTGAACACTATGTGGATGGCCCTTTAGTTGGTGGCTACCTCATCTGCCAATAAATCCTCAAAAATAAGTGCTTAGGTGGCCACACTTCTCCATCACTTCATTCATCTTTGTCGAGAAACGCGCAGGTGCATCTATATCTTCTTCCTTCATCTCACATATTGCTAGAGTAATCAACTCTTGTAACCTACAGAAACACAAGACATGAATGGAAGAGTAAGGAGAACTATGTTCATTAAGTTCGTGTTGTGATGGTAGAATTACATAAGAGAAACTACCTTGGGTCATGCACATATGCCACCATGGTGGTCCAATCATTAATGTGATGCATGTAGTCGAAGCATATCCAACTATTGTCTAGGTCCCTAGTGCCATTCCTTTGCATACAATTCACTAAGTCAAACCCTAAGACTAGCCTATTTGTTGATATTTTGAATATAAAGCACCTGTTATCATTATCAACGACTTGCCCAGGAAATAAGCTACCATGGAAAAAATCTATATACATAATGTTGTTTTAACTCTAAAATACAAGATTCCATCCCCTAATTGCTCTCAGTGCTTGCTGCACAAACCATGTGTTTGAACCTACATACAGGGAATACTAATCTTCATATGCATGGATTTTTTATGACATTTTGGGATGCATTGTGAATGGAATAATATGTTACATGTTCCTTTAAATGAGTGGTTGGAGTTCTTTGAGCATTCTTGAGAGTTTAGTGTCAGACATGGCAATACTTTGCGAGTTTAGTGTCAAACATGGGAATACCTTGCTCACAAACTGGGCACTCGTCACTAGTATTCTATCTACAGTCATTTGCAAGTGTCAAGGTCCAACTGCACTAAAGTCTCTTACCATTTCCTCTGTGTGGTCTTTCACACCTCTTTGATATTAGCTCTACATGTCCCTCTTTGCATCTCATGGTTATGTGCATCTTGATGAATTAACAATCTCAACATTGTGTTCATTGCCATCACGTAATACACTACACACTCACACTTGGAGAGCAAGATGGGGGGTTTCTTACAATAGAAAAATCCAAGGTTTCCGAGACCATCAATTGACATTCCGATAGCCGATATGTTGGTATTAAGTTTTCTTGCATGGCATGTAATGGGACTTAATTAGTATACTTTACTTGTAATAGGGTACCAGAACTAGGTCATGCTACTCCGCAATCATTTTAATGATAGTGGAGAAAATGAAGAGTCTTACACCTATCCATGCCATCTAGTTTGGTGAGCTAGAAATTGACTAGCCATCACAATTTCTATTTGGATACTCTAGTTCCCCGATGCATTTGCTCCGGGGAACAGTACCAGGGAGGAATGCCATCAATGTTGACACAGGCTTTGTTCAGCAATGCCCATCATACTTTTGCTCCATACCCGCCATTGGATGCATAGTGTCTACTATCGATGATGGAAGCTCGTATGCCACATTGCCATCATACAAAACTAGGATCTCCTCCACTCTCTCTATAACGCTTGTATATTCTAAAGAAAACAATGTAACACTCAGTGTCAACCCCTCGAAGACATTATGTACTGTTACCATGTTTCCCGCAGCACAGAGGAGCAAAAAATGAAAAAAAAAAAGGAAATAGCAGAAAAGGCACAGGATAAAAGCAGAAAAAGGTGCCTTGACTGGTAACCAGACCCTGAAAAATTTAAATGTTCGGGCACAACCCTCAGAAAGCCTCGGTGTCGCCCTGAGACAACAAAAGAGTAAAAGGGTGCACCATTAAAATGTGGGAGCGCCCCCGAATCTTTGTAAAAGAGTGCCAGGCTCACTCCTGTGCAAAGTATACGCATTAGTTGGAAATAGGATAAATTAGAATGGTGGGAAATGGGAAAAATGGCCTAGGCTACGGCCAGCCATATAAAAAAGGGAAAAGGGGATGACCGCCCAAAAAGGATTTAGGGCTTTGTATATAAAGTTGAAAAGTGAATGAGAAGCTCATTCTTTGGTGTGTGGCAAAAAGAGTCTTCTTCTTCCTCTCTTATTGTCTCCTTCTTGCTTGTGTGTGCTCTTGAGAGAGGGAGTGTGAGAGTGTGAGGGAGTGAGTGTGTGTGGGAGTGAGGGATCAAGAGAGTGAAGATCTTCACCATCTCCTCTTCTCTTCTTCTCTTCTCTTCTCTTCTCTTCTCTTGCGCGCGCGGCTATGGAGGATGGAGCTTGGAGATGGAGGAGGCTTGAGGATGCTTGAGCCAACATCAAGAATCATGGAGCTACCGGAGTGCAAGAGAGAGGAGGGTACTCAATCAAGCATCAAGGTAAGTTCACTACACTCGTAGGATCAACGGCGCGTCGGCTAGGTGAGAGATAGCCATTAGAGCTCGCTTGGAATGCTTGAAACAATAAGCGGTCCGTGGGCCTTGGCGGTTGAGCGAAAGCTCCCACATTTTGGTTCCGTGTTGCCGGGACCAACAGATTCAAGCTTGAGCACTTGCGCGCCTCATATCGAGCATCGAAGTAGGGTACTCATCCCCGAAATGGAGCTTGAGATAGGTAGGAAGTTGGGTGTTTTTAATCTTCAAAACAAGTAAGTATTTTGGGATATTTTAGTTGTTTGATGATTGGAAAGCATGGAGAATCTATTTCATTTTTTTGCCTTCGATCTTTGTTGCATTTAGCGTAGGTTAGAGTTAGGAAATCGAACCAGAAAAGGGTAGGGTTTACTGTTTCAAAACAGGGAAAAAATCGTGCAAAATGTGTAAAATGCTCGCTAATGAGGCCTAAGATCGGCAAGTGAGTGATTGGGGGCCTCAACGCCACATTTGGAAAGGCATATAAGAGCCAGGAGGCCAAAAGAGAGCTCATTTGTGCCATTTCAGTGAGTGAGAGAGAGAGAGAGAGAGAGAGAGAGAGAGAGAGAGCTCCAACCCATGTTGATTCGATCGCATCACCGACGCACTTACCGGCCCGTTCAGGTATACAAACCTCTCCCTCTACTTCCCTAGATAGAATCTGGAAGTGCATGACCATGGTGCCGGCCTACATTGGGTGAAACGATCGAAATCGCGTTCGCGCAGGTTACGTGTGCCGCATTCGGCTCGTCTGAGTGGCCTCTCCTGGGCCGAGTCCCAGAATCGGCCCTCGGCCCTTGTCACTCGGCCCACTTGGCCAAACCCTAGTCGGCCCGACCGTCCGAGGCAACTGTCCGAGTCAACCCATTCAACCATCCGAGTCAAAGCTCTTTGCCACGTGGCACATCCGGCCTCAGCCCGTCCGAGCAACCCGTCCGAGTCTCAAATTCGGCCCTCAGCCACACTCGGGATTTGGCTCTCAGCCAAGCGCCATTCGGCCCGTCTGGATTACCGTGTCCGAACCCGCCATTCAGCTCGTCCGAATCAAAATCGTTCGAGTCAAATCTGGAAATTCGGCCCTCGACCCCGTGCCTCAGCCCGTCCGAGTGACCTACTCGGACCCTGCAATTCGGACCAGTTAGTCCAAGTGCAACTTTTTGTCAAATCTGTCAGAAATTTGACCCAACCCGGCAAATACGCATTAGCGCAAACTATCAAAACCCTTTGGGCGCTCAGAACTTGATTCTGGAACATGTGACAAGAGAAATTGTAGTGCGTAGCCGCTTAGCGGCTAGAAGTGGACAGTTGCGGGACCCAAGGACTTGGACGCGAGCCGTTAAACCGTAAAACCTGATCGGTAGAAAGCGAACAAGGCAACATACAAGGAAACCCTAAACCCTGACTAAACGGCCAGAAAATGGACCTACAAGCCTATCAAGCCCGAAACAAGCAATAGTGTGTAGGACGCTGAGGAATTGGTCGCTGCACTCACATGGAATTTTTGCACTTGAAGTACACTTAAGAGAGCTAAAATCCTGATTGGGGACAAGTGCACGAGGAACGACACACTCACCGAGTGACCATAAATTGAGGTTTGTATTCAATAACCATAGGAACTCACTCAGATAAACCACTCAAGGAACCCACCAATAGGAGAGGACAAGACATAGACAAAAAATTGAAGCACAGGGTAGGACCAAGCAAGGAGTGCCAACGACAAGGATCTGTCTTAAGACTATTCAACTTGATCGACAGCGTAGTGGAGCGCAAGAATTCAACCATGACGGAAGAAAGCTCAAACCATCGGTCTAATGAGGAGCTCGATTTGAGTGTATTCCCAGATGCTATCCAGCAGATGGTGAGCAGTTACGACGCGCACGTCCGGTACGAGCACCGCGGCAGGACAGCAGACGCAATCATTGCAGACCTAGAGGAGGAGAGAAGGCTAGCCCGCAAGGCACTGCAGGGAATAGTTGAGTATAATAGGGATCAGCAGGCTAGGAACAAAAGGCAAAGCATGGAGCTGCATGAGGTGCAGCGAGTGTTGAACTTGGCTGGCCGAAACCGAACGGACCATGAGAGAGCACTAGAGGGAGACTTAACATTGAGCGAGCTCCTCATGAAATGGCTGCTCGATAACACCGCAATAGAGCAAAGTGCCACCGCACTAGCGATGTCTCTGCTTGCAAGATTAGGGACAAACCAAGGCTCAAAGAGCCAGGCCAAAATACCGATTGTTGCCAAGCAACTCGATAAGTACCAATCCATACAGCTTTGTTGAGCAGATTGAGCAAGTGTGTGAAGCCAATAGCCTCAACGACCAGACTCAACGTTCGCAAGCATTCGGGCTTTGCCTTGGCAACAAGGGTAGGATGTGGTATACAAGCCTGGATGCCGTAGAGCGAGCCAACTTCAATAATCTCAAGGATCTCTTCGTCAAGAGATTCGCCGAGCCGGGATACTCCGATAACCTGTTGGTGCGCTTGATGAACGTCAAGTAGAAAGAGAAGGAGGACATCCGCGACTACGTGACCCATGTGAGAAGTCTCTTTAAGAGAATCCCTCTAGGTGAGCGACCGACTGACAGAGCAGTTTCAAATGTATTCATCAGTGGAATTTGAGACGAGGAATTATATAAGGCTTTGGCAGGCAACTCAAGCTTGCAGCGGGACGTGGTGGCTAGAGTTTTTGAGGAAGCCATCAGAGTCGATGATCAGCTGAAAGAGCGGAGCTCTAGGAGCTCAAATCTAGAAGAGACCAACCCCCAAAGCTCAGAGAGAACGTCAGCCTCTAGTGAGCAGTCAATCCCATCATCCCAAGATAAGGGGAAGGCCACTGAGACAGACCAAGGCTTGGTTGAGGTTAAGATGGAATTAGCCAAGCTGCAAGACATGTTGAGACCACCAATGTGCCCGCACGTCCAATGCGTATACTGTGGCGGAAACCACTTGCCGGCCGAGTGTCAAGACCCTAGGTCAAGACCTTGTGCTAACTGCGGTAGGTTTGGCCATGATGTCGCGCATTGCAGACTACCAAGAAGACTTCCATACTCGCAACTCTACGGCCAGCCTTACCTAGCGAACAGGCCGCAACCATTCTTCGGAAGGGGAGCCCCCTTGGCTCTTCCTGCGCCTAACGATATGAAACCAACCGTCCCTAGAATGGACATAAATCATACAGGCATTCCTAGACCGCCTGGTCCTTACGTGACCCACCCACCGAGCGATGCTCCAGTACACTACGTGGAGGAGCCGAAGGATGAAGAGACTTACATATACCCTTACGTCTTGCACGACGACGAGGGCAATGCGGTCCTCATGGATTATCGACCCGTGCCGGTGATGGCGCTAGGATGAGGGCGAGGTAGAGGCCTAGGAGGGCAGCCCGCAGGATCCGGTCACTTGTTGGACTTGTGGTCACCCCAGTCATGTCTCATCACGCTGCCCTGAAAGAGAGCAGCAGAACAGAGACAAGGCTAACCAAAGGTGCGCAGAGTGCGGAATCACCCATCTTTTCATAGATTGCCCAAAGTGAAAGCCATCCTCTAGTTCAATCAACTTGCCATCCGTCCCATTGGGGCTGTTTGGTGTCGAAAACCCCAATGGGGAGGCCACACCCATTCCCTTGCGGGTTATGACCCGAGCACAAACGAAGCAGGCTGGCATCTCTCTGCCAGGACCTAGCAATCTTGACGCAACCTTGATAGGAAAGAAAAGCCGCAGGCAGAAAAAGAAGAGATCGGAAGCTAAGGTCGCACTAAAGACCGAGAGTGCTATGACTTTACCGACAGGAAAGAAGGTCTCAGACGCGGAGGTAGAGACTTCAGTCCCTAAGACAGCCGAAAAAGGAAGCGCTAAGGTAGGGGAATACCCGCATCCGAAGCGACAATTAGAGGCCATAGAAAAGGTGAAGGAATGGGTGAGGGAGGCTCAACAGCATCTCAAAGACAATGAGCCCATCGTAGAGGACGAGATCGATGATCTCTCTAGCGTAAGCACGCCAATATCACCGTTTCAACCTAAGTCAGCAGAAGCAACTATGCCGCAAGCAGTGCCGCTAAGACCAAGCCTAGACGCGACAAAGCCGCAGATTAGCCGCGGCCATTGGCATAGACAATCTAGGCTAAAGGAAGGACAAGTATCTAACAATCTCCTAACCACGCTAGTGACCACCCCTGTAACACTTAGCCTGGGAGATCTGCTTAAGCAGCACCCTACCCTATGGCAAGACCTTAAGCAGTGGGTCAAAGGATCACAAGAGCAGGTCACGACAGACCCTCAAGACCAGGATCCAAAAACGCAATTGCCAAGTTTGATGCTGCACTCCGTTCCTAGATCCTTGCACGTCAACGCCTTTTGGGAAGGCTCTGAGATGCACGCGGTCGTGCTAGTCCTAGCCCTGGGTGACACAACAAGGAAGGGAATCGTAGACACGGGAGCTGGGGTTAGTGTGCTTAGCCACAGAGTGCTTCAGACTTGGGGAAACCCGTCTGTCGAAGCTGCTAGGTTTAATATCACGCTAGCAAACGGTATGAGAGTGAAGCCATTTGGGGTACTAAAGAATTGGCCAGTGAAGATCGCAGGTGTCAAGTTCTCTGTCGACTTTATAGTCATGAAGGGAGTGGACTACGATATCCTATTAGGCCGACCCTGGATGCGCAACGCTAGAGTCATCGAAGATTGGGGTAACGGCTTGATCTTCCTTGGCAGTAGAACGGACGTCGTAAGAATAGAGATGGACACTTGGAAGACCTCACCAGTCGACCTAGACGCCATCTCTGCTACGCTCAAGGGGAACACTCAGGTCAAGAAGCCCTATGGGTCCTTGACCAAGTATATCCCATGCCCAGAGGATGAGCGGGATTATTTGTTCTTGCCACAATCGACTTGCCATTCTCAAACCATGAGCCGTATGAGCAAGCCCTCAAAACGATCGGCAAGACCAACGAAGCACTCTCTACACCAATCTGCATGATGGTAGCAAGCCTCCATGGAAAGCCTAAGCCTGTCACCTTCCAAGTACCATCCAACAAAAGGGAACTCCAAGGGGTACTGGAATACCTAACGAACCAGCTAGCTGGCAACCCAGCTGCAAACTTCAAACCACTCCAGGATCTCTTAGAGGATTCCAAGTGGCAATGGACCAGGGTGCACGAGTTAAACCTCATGTATAACTGGGCCCTGGTTCCTGACCAACAACATGAGGCATACCAAGCCCCAGGAGACGACGAGCAGTCGAAGGACAAAGATTCCAGCGACGAATATGAAGACTCCCAATCCTTCAGTGATGAGAGCGAGGGTGAAGTAGATACCATAGAATACGACACTGAAGGACGAGAAATTGAGCAAATACGAGAAAACGCCAAGCCACAGAAAAGGCAGGCCCTTAGAATAGAGTGAGGGGTCATGCGCATGGAATGTGATTGTGCTTGGTTGGAATGCATAGGAGCCATAGACCTTGAGCAAGCAAGCCTAGCCTAGCCAGGAACGACATCAATACTTAGAACCGAATTGCCATTTGAACTGCGGCCACCAGGGGAGACCACCTCTTCTAGCAAAGATGAAGGGTTTGATTCTAAATCGGAAGTTACTTCGGATAGTGACCCAGAGATCCCTAGGCCGCCCATGACCAGACGCACCAAGGGGGACTTACCCGTCCACTTGAGGCGCAGACGGTTAAGGCAAGATAAGGCAAAGCACCCCAGGGATACACTATCAGAAGAACAGCGAAAGCCGCAGGACCTCCCTAAATGCTTCACGAAATTCAAAAAAGGGGAAGGGTGGTAGTTCTGTTAGGTGCCAAACGTCAAGGGCAGACGAGTGAACCAATCGAAGGACCAAAGAGGTAGACCTAGCCCTGGAAGGGGAGACACCCTGTTGTGACTCACAACATACCCATGACGTCGGACGCAATGCCGGTCAAGCAACGACCGTACCCTATGAATCCAAAACACACTCATGCTGTCAAAGAAGAAATTGACAAGCTGATGAGAGCTGGATTCATTTACGAAATTGAGCACACAGACTGGGTATCACCCATAGTCATTGTGATGAAGAAGAACGGAAAAATCCGAGTGTGTGTCAATTACAAGAAGGTGAACGCTGCTACGAAGAGAGACAACTATCCCTTGCCGTACACTGAGCACATGCTTGAGAGGGTGGCAGGCAAGGAAGCCTACAGTTTTCTGGATGGCTTCTCAGGGTACAACCAAGTGCAAGTACATCCTGTAGACAGGCATAAGACCGCCTTTGCCACAGAGTGGGGCGTCTTTGCATACATAGTCATGCCCTTCGGGTTGACTAATGCCCCCGCTACCTTTCAACGTCTCATGTGAACCATCTTTAAGGACATGCTTCGCAAGGAGTTAGAGGTCTTTGTCGATGATCTGTGTGTCCATTCGACCTGGATCGAACACTTCGACAAACTCCGTGCAGTCTTTGAACGGTGCCGCTTATATTGTCTCTCCTTGAACCCCTTGAAATGTCAATTTTGGGTAAAGCACAGATGCATCTTAGGACACGTGGTGTCGAAAAACGGCATTGCCACTAACTTCTCGAAGGTCAGGGTTATTGTTGACCTTCCACCCCCAATTAATTACAAGGGAGTTCAATGCTTTTTAGGCCATACAGGTTTACTATCAGTGATTTGTACTAAACTATGTGCTGATCGCCAGGCCATTGTACAAGCTGTTGATTGTCTTCGAGTGGACCGAGGCATGCCAACGGGCATACGAAGAATTGAAAAAGACTCTAACAACAGCACCAATTCTACGAGCCCCAGATTGGACCATTACCTTCCACGTGCACATCGATGCTTCTAAGTTTGCCGTGGGGGCAGTGTTGTGCCAACCTGATGAGCATAACTTAGATTACCCAGTGAGCTTTGCTAGCAGACAACTCACTGAGACGGAGATGAATTACTCGACAACAGAAAGGGAGGGATTAGCCATGGTGTTCGCTGTGAAGAAATTCTGGCATTATCTATTGGCCACACCCTTCATCTTCTTTGTGGACCATCAAGCCCTGCTCTATTTAGTAAACAAGCCTTGTGCTACAGGACGCATAGCTCGATGGCTCGTTCTGCTCCTAGAGTTTGATTTGTCTGTGGTAGTACGAAAGGGAAAACATCATTACATGGCTGATCACATGTCATGCATCCCCACAGGAGAAGCCGCTGGACAAGGCATCGTTGACGAGTTACCTGACGTCCACTTATTCCACCTGTCCAGCGAGAGAGACTTATTTAAGGCTGATCTAATGCCGTACTGGGCGGATGACATAGTCCAAGTGCTCGAGCAAGGACTACCTGAGCGACCAATAGAAACAGCCCGACTTAGGCGCTTGATCCTGAAGATCCAGCCCTACTAGTTGATTGCAGGCCAATTCTATAGGCTGGGGCAAGACGGATTGCTGCGTAGGTGCGTGTGTAAGCATGATATGCACGATGTGCTCTCGGAGGCGCACAGCGGCATCGTGGGAGGACACTTTAGTGGAGACACGACAACACGAAAGGTGCTGCTGTCTCAACTATGGTGGCCCACACTTTTCCGCGACGCCACACGATTCGTCAAGCATTGTGACGAGTGCCAACTGACAAAAGTCCCAATTCATAAAGATAAAATGGAGTTAACCCCAATCATTGCTCGCCAACCCTTCGAAAAATGGGGAATTGACTTCATAGGACCCATCAGTCCTGCGGCACAGTACTCACAAGCCAAGTACATCGTAATGGCCACAGATTACCTCACGAAATGGGCAGAGGCAAGAGCCACACGAAAAAACGACGCTGGGATGACCACCAAGTTCTTATGGGAGCAAGTGATCTCGTGCTTCGGTTGCCCCATCGAACTAGTTAGCGACCAAGGCACTCACTTCATCAATGAAGTGATAGCACATCTCCTATCCACCTTTCTCATCATCCATCGCAAATCCGCACCATACTACCCTCAGGCTAATGGCCAGGCAGAATCAACTAACAAAATTCTTATCAACGTCCTGAATAAAGTAGTCTCAGCCTCACGAAGCGACTGGGACAACAAGTTGATGGCAGCCTTGTGGGCCTACCGCACAGCTTATAAAACGGCTGTCGGCCAAACCCCCTTTAGGCTGACCTATGGAACTGAGGCAATTCTACCATTAGAATTCTTCGTTCCTAGCCTGAGAATGGCACTCTAAGAATGATGGGAAGGGAAGGAAGCATGGACGCAGTGCCTAGTCGAGCTGGAACGCCTATCAGAGACTCGTCTTCTAGCCACCCATGCGCTTATCTGCGAGAAAGCCCGACGCAAGAGCTGGTTTGACAAGCATGTCAAGTAGCGCGAGTTTGAACAAGGTGACTTAGTGCTCCTCTACTCAGTTAAAGGACGTAAGCAAAAGATGAAATTTAGAGGTCTCGGACCCTTCAAGGTTCGTGCGATCAACCGAACCGGCAATGTCGAGCTTGAGACACTAGACGGAGAGGGAATAGGCTTCTTCAATGGCAGTCGTATTAAGAAGTACTACCCTCCCACGCATCCTTTGCATGAGCCGCCCATGTTAGAACCGCCGGTCAAAGTACGAGTAGCCACAATCACTGAAATCAACAAATATGATAAGGAAGCCGTAGAACCCGCCTACCTCCGTATCACGGTCACTGCCAAGCAAACATGCACTTTCAACACCTTGATCGAGGAGGGAGCAGACTTCAATGTCTTAACCCACAATCATTGGAGCCAACTTGGCAAACCATTGCTTCAACCCACAACTGCCAAGTTAAACCCATATGGAGCTCAATCGTACTCACTTCTCGGCAAGTGCAGAGTCACCGTTTCTATCGAGTCTGAGACTGTTCCAATGCTTTTTTACGTGTTGCCAAGTGCTACAGACGCAGGCACAGAGTCACTGCTGGGGTGAACCTTCAAAAAGCAGACTCACTACAATATTGATTATGAGTCGCAGCGCATCCACCTGGCAATAGGCAACGTGCACATTGTCACAGCTTTCAGCAACAAGGACTGCGGGACATTATCACCGTCCACAAAGCCACCCATCGAAATATCCGTAGGTAAGACTAGGGAGGGGGATAGTACGTGGCTGCCGCTCCCCGACTTCCATAAACTGCAGCCCGCAACAACCAAAGCAAGGACCCAACAGCCTCGCCTCCAGTGGGTTCCTAAACAGCCTCGAGAACCGCCTAGGACTAGATGCGCCTATCCTCATAAGACCTAGCACTCTAAACCTAGGAGGCCAAGACACAATCATAGGAAGAGCCGCGTAATTAAGCAAAGATGGGTCCCTAAATCCCTCTTGCATGCGCAAGGCTACTATGAGGGAAATACCTCACTGTGGATCCCCAAGGCCCCCACGGCCAAAGGCACTAGTCGTACGCCACCCTCAAGCTTGATCAGCCCACGTCCCTCAGCATCCCGAAACCATAGGCCGCAGCGCTCTTCAAAGCCCCAACCATCCGACTCATTTACGCTTCGGCCCAAGGGAGTCGTGCAAACCTATCGGGCCAAGCAATAGCCCCACTGTCTCACAGGAGGCATCACCCGACCAAGTCAATCCCACTCCCCAAAGCAAAGCTGAATGTAGCAGTCCATCTATTAAGGCTGACCCTAATCCACCCATGTCCCAAACAGCCTAACCGCAAGCTCAAGGAAACTCCCAACCACAACTGTGCATTGTCAAGGCCTCTAGTTCTAGCAAACCTCGACCGTCCGTCGGCCTTACGCCCCCTATGAACGAAAATCATTTCTAGCACTAGCCGCTGACCTTGCCGAGGACACCGGCAATGATGTGGTGGACTGCATCAAATGACTCGATGCCACCTTCGTGTCGCTTGCCCTTAGCTATGACCACTTGGATTTGGGTCTATTAGCAAAACCCTTTGCAACGGAAGTGCGCAATATGCCTTGCTCTTGGGAGACTTTTGAATTCGCCTTTGCAAAGGCTTCTCGCTCTGCTGCTGCTGAGTTGCTCGGTAGCGAAATCTCCAAAGAGCAAGCCATTAAGCAACGTCTCATCATGTCATACGATCCACGGACCACTTCTGCTATCACTGACCAAGAGATCGCAAGGTTATCCCACCTTGCTGACACTGGATCCCCTTTCTTGAGGCAGTGGTATGCTCTTAGGTTGCAATGGGAGGTTGACGGATGTCGCATAATGACCAACGTCGAGCAACGCCAAGCCATCAAAACGGCAGAGTATGATCCCACTTATGTCGCGCCTACCTTGTATAGAGTATTAACCACTCTTCGGGGCCGACCCATGGACGAGCATATCAAGGGGCATCCCTATCTTGACCGCCTCTTAACAGAGGAAGAGCTCCACATCGCGAGTCGGGTCGACTCTAGTGACTTCCTCACAGATGTCCTTACATACGTCACACAGTAGGAGTTCGACCCTTTGATCTGCACCGCGCCGCTCAATTGGAATACAATCCAAATTTCTACACTTGGCTCCTTCACAAGTAACTCCTACCCCAACAAGCCGAAAGCCCCTAACCTTTTGACCCCCAATCTTAGGAAGGATTCTTTTCAAGATGGAAGGGGAGGGGGTATGGTAAAGGGTGAAGGTGAAAGGAATCAGATGGGAAATGAATCAAATTCATTCAAGAGTTTTTATTCTCACACAACCAGCGAAGTGATATGTGGAAAATACTAATGAAAGTTACGAATTATGGTAGGAGCATAAAATGTCGCAGCAAGACCGTGCCCATCGACTCCCGTTCACAGACGAGGAAAGGGAGCAGTATCGCATCCATCTAGAGAACCGCGCCTTCGGCTAGCTCAAGTTCCAAACCATCCACTACATAGAAGTCGTGGTGGCCAAGGAGGAAGCAGCCAGGAGGATGGTGGAACAATGCAACCTCACAAAGTATATTGAAAAATTCTCGCAGGAGCCGGACCACCTAAAGTGGGTGGAATTCCTCAGAACATACAACCCAGACCAAGAAAGTGGTATTGTAACAGTGGGCAGAGGAGAGGGTGCAAAGCAGGTACAAGTCCGGTTGGATCTAGCCTTGGTGGATAAGGCTTTGGGATTGGTACCAAAGACAGAAAGGAAACAAAAAAGGGATGTTTATGCCATGCTGAAAATGAGAAAGGAAGAGGTGCTCACAAATGACGGCATAAGCATCCAGGACATCCCTGTGATGCAGAAGCCAGGTTGCAGGCCAAGTTGGTACATGTGCTCTTCTCCAGCCACAGCAAAAACTTTTCCTTGATGCATTGAATTAGTGTACCTATGCTGGAGAATGTAACAGCCCATACCCTAGACGAAGTAGATTGGAATGGGTACGTGCAGAAAACGATTGATCAAGCAACCAAGGCACTGACTGGCCCTAGGAAGTGCACCAACAGGAGGAGAATCTCCGGCTTCTAAAGTTACGAAAAGGAAGAAAGCCTCCTCCAAAGCCTTCTTCATTGGGTATGGAGGAGTCTTGACTGCACTCATCCAGGAGGCAGTAAAGGAATTACAGGAGGCGGAAGAGGGAGAAGGAGAAAAGCCAGAGAGGTCACCTCCTCACCAGGACAAAGATAGGTCCACCGACAGAACTGAAACAGAAGAAGAAGGGGAGGGACAGACTAGCAAAAAGACAATCAGGAAAACCAAGAAGAAGACGACGTAGAGGAAGAAGAAGGATGACGAAGGCAGGAAGAAGAAGAGAGAAGACTTGGAAAGGGCGAAGAAAGAATCCCTAAAAGAAGCAAAGGAGAGAGAGAGGACAAAGAGACAGGAGGAGGAGAAGGAAAAAGAGGAGTTACAGAAAGCAAAGGAGGCGTTGAAACAAGAAGTAGAAGAGAAGAAAAGGAGGGAAAAAGAACAAAAAGGAAAAAAGAAGGAAGAGCAGAGAAAAGTGGAGGAGGAAAGGTAGAGAAAAGCGGATGAGGAAGAGGAAGAACTACGAAGGAGGAAGAGGACCTGGCGGAAGCCACCCGTCGGTCCATCGAACAACAGATCCGAGCAGATGAACTGAGGAGCCTGAGCCCGTGTAGAGAAGAGGGGCCAGGGTCTAGCACGCAAGTGCCAGAGTTCGTGCCACCTCCAGTCCCTAAGGGCAAGGGCAAGGCCCCGCTCCATCTGATTCCTACCCTCCTGGTGCCTTCCGCTCAACTCACCACCATCACCCCTAGCATTTGACCAGTGCAGACGTGTCAAACTTCGTGGCGTGGATGCAGTATTTCATCAACAAAGAGATGGGCCAGGGACTGAGGCACAGAGACCACGGCCACATGATAGAAGAGGCCAGCTACGGATGCAGAGTCCAGGCAAGAGCCCAAAAAGCAAAAAGTCGAAGCCTCAACCTCGCCCATCCACACAACGATGACGCCATCGACTAATTACGACGAATACGTTGCCGAGCTGCTCTCCCAATTGGAGAAAGCTAAGGAGGAACGCAAGATAGTCGTGGCTGAGTTGGCAGCCGAGAAGGAATCAATGGCCGCCTTCCAGCTAGATAAAACAAGAATGATAGCCTTGCAACAGAGGGAGATTGCAGATCACAAACAAGAAATAAAGGCTAGGGATGAGAGGAAGGAGCACTGGAGGCAACTGCTTGAAAATGAGACACAAGAGCTAGTAAAAATGCAAAGAGAGCACAAGCTCCTAATAGTGCAATATCAAGAGCTTGCTACAAAATCTACTCAGATTGGTGCACTCGTGGGGCTGAGCTGAATGCCAGGGATGAAGAAAGAAAACGAGGCATGGAAGAACAACAAGAGGAACTTGAGTGCCTGACAGACCAGCTGACCTCTGAAAGAGAAGAATAAGAGAGGCTAGTCAGGGAATTGGAAGACTATGAGCAGAAACTTATGATGTTAACCCTAAAACAGGGAGAGGGCTTGGAAGTGATGAACAAAAGAGCAGAGGAGTGGGCTGTGCACAACAAAAAGAGGGTGAAGACACTGGCGCGGTGCCTTACTCTGGCAGAAAAGGAGAAAATCATCGCAGAGAGCAAGGCAGAGGCAGCCCAAGTGGCCTTTAGCACTCAACAGAAGGCCTTCCTTGACACCATCCTGGACGCCACCCACGCAGCGCAAGGAAAGCCATTGGAGGTGATGCAAAGAAAGCTCGGCATGGCACGAAGAGCCCTACACACTAGATTGCAGATGCCACCATTACCTGTGGAGGTTAGGCTGAGCTTGGATGAGCAACAAAAATACCTAATGTTGGCCGGCCTAACCCCCCAGGAGATCGACGCCCTCGGATTCGAGGAAGAAGCAGCACAAGCAAAACGGCAGAAGCAGAACTGGAGATCGATATGAATCGATTCAGGGAGGATGTAGTCCCACAACCCCCCTCGCCACAGTCTCAAGAGCCGCCACCACAAGAGGACCCATCTGCGAAAAGAAAAGCCTCCTCTAGGGAAAGACGCAAAAAGCTGGTGGAGGAAGCAAAAAAAAAACTGAGAGCCAAGTGAGCCGTGCTACCGTCCGCACCTCTACCACCATGCCCTGATGATCTTCCCGCAGGATTCCATGCAGAGATGGTGTTGTGGGAGATACAGGAACTAGGAAAGGATCCATTCCCCTTTAGTTTCCTCCTACCGAACAGTCTGCGGAGAGTCTTGCCGCTCAAGGTGATGGCCGAGGTAATCGCGGTCGGTGGCCGGTTGGGGCAAAAATGGCTGGAAGAGCGGGAAAAGATCCCGACCTCTTGGGGCACAGAAGCAATTAACTACTGGTAAAATAAAGTTTTTGAAGTCCCACACACTGTGCAGGGCTACAAAAGCCAACCCCTGTGGAGGAGGTGAGTATGCGACATCAACATGCTCGCCTGGATGGCGTTTTGTAACACCCTGCCATTCGAGCGGAACAACCCTACCTACATGGCGTACCCTCGAAGGGTAGGGGTAGATTTTGATGCCACCCTCCACAGGCGGTATGACTTTCCTATTATTTATAACTCCACTGTAGTATCCTTTGAGCATGCCCTTCTTTTTACCACCGAAAGCCTAGATGAGTCTATGATGTGCTTTCTTGCGGATTTCTCCTCATGTCCTGACCCCTCTTTTGTAACAACTTGTAATTATCTTAGGCTACTTCTTAAGCAGGACCCGACTCCACAAGAGCGCGGCCTACCTCCCCTATTCTTTGATCCTAACGCTATAGACAACTGCGCCATGGCTCGTCTCATGATGAGGGCTAGTCTCCTTCCCTCTTTTTGCCTAGCTCTCCTAGAAGATATGAACGACAGCCAATTCACTAGGTGCAATCACCCCTTCCTCTCCACCACTTCTCTTCATGTCCGCATGAATCTGAAAGATTACATGCAAAGTCACCAGTTTTTGAGCAAATCTATCCGACCCCCTTCTCCTCCTCAGTCCGATGAAGACAATTAGACCTATTTATCATTTCCAAAAAAAAAAAGCACCACAGTCACCGCACCTAGGGTTCTCCCTAGCCCCCTCCCCACTTCACACTTAGGGCACATCAAGGGCAGGACTTTCAGACCTGTCACCCTAAGACTTGCACCGCACCTCCAACGACGCACGAACTAGGTCCTCAAGTGTGGGACATTACCAAGGGCTGGCCCTAGGTTGGCCCAAGGTTAGACCCATCTCCCAGTTCCACTGCCACGGGCACCACACACTACACGGCGAAACAGACACACCCTTAGGGAGTGCACAACTTTTCTTGCAAGTTATGTTCGAGTTTCAAGAACTGGCTACTCCACTAAAGAGGATCATCCATGGCATCCTTTAATGACCAAAACTTTTTCCCTGTACCGGTGTCCAACCATCTGCTTTTGCTGATGGCTACCATGATTGAACCAAGCCAAGATAGATCTGCCATTGGCATAGATCTTGGAACCTCATCTTCCAAAGATGCATGTCCAACGCCTCGAGATCTACGGATCGCTTACATTGATTCCACAAGCGTGAAGACCTTCAACTCAAAGATGAAGACCTTCAACTCAAAGACACAGATCTTCAAAGACACAAATTTTCAATGCAAACAGCGTTCAGGGTGGCTTCTCCAGAATAAATCCCTCCAATACCATCCTCCTAAGGGATTGCTTATTGCTTCAAGCATTTCTGATCCTCGATGGACGACCGGCTACATAACGGGCGCCACAACAATGTGAAAGATGCCGAGTATCTTCATGGAGCCTAAAGCATGCCGAAATCTCTCATGGTCATCGCCCTTCAACTCCATCACCTGTCATTCACCCAACCACCTTGAAAGCAATGTCATCCACCTACCTGTTCCGCCTCGTAACCGACCTAACTAGCCACTACGTCCCACCGCAGTGCCATGAGACTGGCACTTGGCTAGGAGGGGGGTAATGTTACCGTGTTTCCCGCAGCACAGAGGAGCAGAAAATGAAAAAAAAAAGGAAATAGCAGAAAAGGCGCAGGATAAAAGCAGAAAAAAACGCCTTGACCGGTAACTAGACCCTAAAAAATTTAAATGTTCAGGCGCGACCCTCAGAAAGCCTCGTGTCGCCCCGAGACAACAAAAGAGTAAAAGGGCGCACCATTAAAATGTGGGAGTGTCCCCGAATCTTTATAAAAGAGTGCCAGGCTCACTCCTGTGCAAAGTGTACACATTAGTTGGGAATAGGATAAATTAGAATGGTGGAAAATGGGAAAAAGGGCCTAGGCTACGGCCGGCCATGTAAAAAAAGGAAAAAGGGGATGACTGCCCAAAAAGGATTTAGGGCTTTGTATATAAAGTTGAAAAGTGAATGAGAAGCTCATTCTTTGGTGTGTGGCAAAAAGAGTCTTCTTCTTCCTCTCTTCTTCTCTCCTTCTTGCTTGTGTATGCTCTTGAGAGAGGGAGTGTGAGAGTGTGAGGGAGTGAGTGTATGTGGGAGTGAGGGATCAAGAGAGTAAAGCTCTTCACCATCTCCTCTTCTCTTCTTCTCTTCTCTTCTCTTCTCTTCTCTTCTCTTCTCTTCTCTTGCGTGCGCGGTTATGGAGGATGGAGCTTGGAGATGGAGAAGGCTTGAGGATGCTTGAGCTAGCATCAAGAATCATGGAGCTACCGGAGTGCAAGAGAGAGGAGGGTACTCGATCAAGCATCAAGGTAAGTTCACTACACTCATAGGATCGATGGCGCGTCGGCTAAGTGAGAGATAGCCATTAGAGCTCGCTTGGAACGCTTGAAACAATAAGCGGTCCGTGGGTCTTGGCGGTTGAGCGAAAGCGCATAAGAGCATAGTCGTATCCCCTCCTCTTCCACATCAAGCATGATTGGAATGGTTTAGTTTTTTACAATGTCAGGGGGGTGGTGAGGCTTCCACGGTGATTGTTGTTTTCTCAATGTTGCAAGGGCTCTGGGTGAGGTCTACAATGGGGGAAGGTTGCAACATAGGCCCAATTCCTTGTTCGACAAGATAGTCTAACGAGACCAAGGTGTCCAGAACATATACCTAGTCAGCCTCGTGGTCATTGTTATAATGGATCACCATAAAGGTATTCGGTCATTCGCATGAGTGATAGCAAGAACATGGTAGCCATTGCCATGGCAAATGCCCTCCTTCAACATCAAGAATCGACTGCTTGTGTAGTGCATAACAAGTTTGGCAGAGAGGGATGATACATATATGCGAACCTCGATATTTGTTGTATCACTTAATGTTGGAGAGAGAAAAGAAGAAAGATAGAAAGAGAGAGAGTGTGTGTATGTGTGTGTGAGAGAGAGAGAGAGTGGATGTGGGTGCAGTTATGAGAGAGAGTGAGTGAGAGTGACGAGGGGAGGGTAGAAAGAGGGAGAGAGAGGGGGGTGACAAATAGAGTGAGGAAGGGGAGGGGAGAGAGAGAGACAGAGAGAGAGAGATCAGAGAGAGAGAGAGAGAGGGGGGAGGGGGACGAGAGGGAAAGGGAGAGAGGTATTCGTACCTATGAGATTAAGTAAATATTCCACAACTTGGGGAGGGGGGGAGCGGGGGCAAGAGGGGCATTATGTCATGGGGTGTGTGGCCTTATATAACCACTTTAAGATAGTGGAGCATTAAATGCATGTCAAAGAGAGAGAGAGAGAGAGAGAGAGAGAGAGAGAGAGAGAGAGAGAGAGAGAGTGTGTGTGTGTGTGTGTGTGTGTGTGTGTGATGGAGAAAGGGAGACTGAGAGACATGTGCCGCATGAAGAGAGAAACGCGCAGGGGAAGGAGGGGGAGGGGGCGGGTCGGGGAGAAGGGGTCTTTAACATATTTTTATTCAACAAATATGGGGGCACTGGCGGTGAACCCTTCTTTGGTGACAAAATGATCCCAACTCACATGCACTCTCTCTCTTCAACCATCCTGGCCCACATGCACACTCTCTCACATGTGCGCCAATGACCCCTTTCTCGACGGCGGCAAACTATCCCAACCCACACGCATTCGTACTTTCTCTTCATCCCCTCCAACAAAAATCCATATAAGTAACATATTAATATACTATCATATTAATTATCATACTAATTAATTAATATTACTATACTAACATACTAATTTATATGAAATGATTAAAATTAATACATCAATTAATATATAAACTAATTAATATTAATATTTTAAGGCATCCCTTCATACCAATTGATTAATATACTAACATATTAATCAATATACTTATTGATTAATATATTAATGTATAATAATTAGTATTAATTATTATTTTTATATATTGATTATTAATCATTAATATAAAGTAAGTGATATTATAACATTAAATAATTATAATAAACTAATTGATATTAATGTCGACTCATTAAGCTAACTAACATCAATTAACTAGTTAATTAAAAATCTAATTGATTTTATTTAGTTGATAAACTAATTAATTAATTAATAAGCTAACTAATATTATCTAAATATTACTTGATTTATACATGTATTAATTCATTTTAATATTAATTTAAAAATTAACAAGTTAATATTAATCAATAAACTAATTAGCATTGATTATCCAAATATTAATTAATGTGTGCTAGTATTAATGTATACTAATTATTATTAATTGTTATTAATAACATCGATAACTAATACATGTAATAATTTGTTTTAATATTAAGTAATAATTTAATTAATATCAATCACTAAATAATTATTACTAATAATTACTATTTAATATGTTTAATAATTAATTTATTAATAAGTTAATATAATTAACTATTTTTAATTGATATATTAACTAATTTTAATATTAGTTAATAAGATAAGTAACTACTTATTTTAACTAATAATCATAAGAAAAAGTTACTTTAGAATTTTAATGAGCAAGTTATTTTAACTATTTTTAAAACCTTAATTAATTCACTAATAATTACTTTTAAAAGTTAAAATGCGGCACGAGCGGGAGCAACGATCGGGTGGCGGCATGCGAGAGAGCAATGGGGGCAGCACGGGCCCTGAGAGAGAGAGAGAGAGAGAGGTAAGGGCGGCGGCGGCGGGGGCAAATTTTTTTGCCTCCAGGGGGCGTTACCCCCCTCTTATTAGTTAGTTGCTTAGTTAATTTAGTTAGTCATTAGTATTTTAGTTTTTTGGTTAATTAATTAGGAGTATTTAGTAATCGACTAACAATTAAATAATATAAATTAATACTATTGTATGCTAATTAAATGATGCTATTCAATTATTAATACTAATTACTAACTAAATAATGCCAATAATACTAATATAATAAATAAATAATATTAATTAATACTAATATTTATAATTGCTTAATTATTTAATTAGTAATTAATAATTATTATTTACTTATTCATTCCATAATACTAATCTAATAGTCAAATCATATTAATTAATATTAATATTAAATAATATTGATACTAATAATTTAATATTTAAATAATAGTAATTATTAATAATTAAGTAAATAATAATTATAATAAGTTAATTACTTAGTTAGTAATTAGTGATAACTATTTAGATATTAATTCAATACTAACATAATTAAATAATACTAATAATTCTAATCTAAAAATTAAACAATACTAGTACTAACAATTAAAATAAAATACCAATATTAGCAATTAAATAGATAATATTGTTACTTAAATTGAAATAATATTATGGATTATTAGTAATTAATTTATTAATACTATGAAATAATTAATATCATTCAAATTAATGATAATATAATTTACTTAATACTAATATAAATATAATAATAATTAGTATTAATAATTAATTAAATAATATTAACCTAATTTAATAATTAGTTAAGATTAATAATTTATTAATACCAATAATCAATACTAATTTATTTAATACTAACTAAGGTGATTAAGAAATAGTAATCTAATTAATACTAACTAATTAAATTAGTACCATCTAAATTAGTACTTTCTAAAAAATTATTATGTTTTATTTGCCAACTAAGTAATTAATATATTATTTATTAATTGATTAATAATTTAATACTCATATATATATATATATATATATATATATATATATATATATATATATATATATATATGAAAGGGACTTGTGGATTTTTTCATTGCCAAGAAGGGGCCATTCTGCAGCCTCTTCTTAGATGAAAAATAAAATCACAAATTCATTTTTTACTTTTTTGGATCGAGAAGGGGCTACATGCAACACCTTCTTGGGTGGAAAAAAAAAAGCTAGAAGTGGAATTGTACAGGCTTTCTTTTTTCGCCTAAGAAGGAACTTCTGTGGCAACCCCTTCTTAGTGAGAAAAAAAGAAATTATAGCATGCTCCCTCTCTCTAATCATTCTTTTACTCTCTCTCCCTCTCTCCCCTCTCTCTAATCATTCTTTTACTCTCTCTCTCTCCCCCCATTTTCTCTATTCTTGGACTTGTGGATTTTTTTCATCCAAAGAGGGTCATTGCAACAACCCCTTTTCGAGCAAAAAACAAAGCTGTAAGGGGATTGGGGAATTTTTTCTTTGCCTAATCGATGACCCCTTCTTAAGTAAAAATAAAGCCACAAGTGGACATGTGGCTTTATTTTTCACCCGTTGAGGGGTTGCTGCGGCAACCGATTCTTGGCGGGAGTAAATTGCACATATCGCATGCTCTCTCTGTCTTTTTCACTCCAAGAAGGGGTCGTTGACATTGATGAGAGAGATAAAGAGTGGTGAGAGAGAGGAAGAGAGTGTGTGTGACAACATGCGATATGTGCAATTTACTCTTGCCATGAGTGGGTTGCTATGAGTCCCATATTGGGCATGGGACTTGTGACTTTAATTTTCGCCCAATAAGGGGGTGCTAGTGACCCCTTCCTACGAGAAAAAATTACATATATTGCATGCCCTCTCACTCTCTCCCTCCCTCTCTCTCATCACTCTTTCTCTCTCTCCCCCCATTTTCTCTCTCCTTTGCCTATAAAAGGACCCTTCTCCCTATTCACACTACAAATCATTTCTACAACTCTTGATTTGTGATTCTCTGATTGGGGGATGGAATTCCATCATGGAACTCTCATACTGAGGAAGAGTCAGTCAATGCCATACATCTAGTTGATCATGTGCTCAAGGACACAGGGATGTTACTTTTCCTTGCCACAACACACAGGGATACCGACGGATGGAGTTAGGCCAAAAATATTGGGCCTTACGCATGGGATAGGTTGTTCATTGCAAGACACTTGTTTGTGTCATTGGAGATAGAGAGGTAAGAGTTTTAAAGTCATAATATGGTCATGTTAGATACCGTTTACGTATCACACATACTAGCTCCATTCAGTGAATGCAATTGCTAAATTTTGCATTTCATGCTTTAAATGTAGGTACATGTGATATATATTCTAACGTACATGTGTTCAAGTGTCACTTACAATTGAATTATCCCTCCAAAGTTCACAAAAGATGACATTACTGCGAATGTGTGGGTGTGAGATATATCAAGATCCCCAATGAGAGGTCAATATGAGATCCAATGTTGTTAAACCATTGCAAATATGTTTTGTAGACATTTAGTAGATTCTTAATGCCTTATATGAATACCACATATTGTAGGTGATATGCAATGTAGTGGGGCTTTTTGGAACTCATTCTTGCAAATGTACACAAAAGAAGGGGACATTGTTTTAGATTGCAATGGGAGATGTGGTGACCTTGCATCAATAGCACTAAATTCCAATAGACAAATTGCATGTCTATATGACTTTGCAGAAGATGCAAGATTTCTAAGAGCAAAGGTAACACATTTACATAAACTTGTACAACATTTGAGTGTATAATGTGGTGCTCTTCTTCATCATACCAATACATGGGTGCTCACCTTTTCATGTATGCATGTACATTTACCTCCTACAACTCGAAAGTTAATTGTGTTCAATGTGAATGGGTTGCTTCTACATAAGTGGCCAAAGAAGAAGGGATCATTATGGGTGAAGCTCTTGAAAATGGGTAGGTATTGGGATTTTGTGGCAAGGGCTTGCAAAGTTTTTGAAGGAAATATCCACATTATTTAACTTTGCCATTTGGAGCTCAATGAAGGAAGACAACTTAAGCAAGCTACTCCAACTGGTTAGAAGTGAATGTGTGAAGTTGTCAAAGCAAGCACCAATCTTTGTATTTCAATATAAACAAGGCAAGTGCAGAGTGATCCCACAACCACTTCTTTCAAAAGGAGTTACACAAAGTCACTTTTCTCGAAATGTTTTGATGATATTGATTGGTTGCACTTCAACCCAACAACAACATTATTTGTGGATGATAGCATGGAGAAGATGTAGAGGAACCCACTCAATGCCTTTATATGTCCACCCCCATTTGAGGAAAACCCCATGGACACAATCCTCCTAGAGCACATGCTTCCCTACTTGACCAAGCTAGCGTGTTTCCATGGTTCAATCATAGACTTTGTTAGGGATCACCCATTCCACCCTCCAACAATGAAACCTGATTGACATTTGATGTGCATGATGTACATGTACTTTCAAAATTATTTGATTGTGTTGATTTATAAGCACAATGAAATGAGGATGCGAGAAAAGAGAGGAATATGCAAGTAAAGGAGATTGTGTACAAGCCTTTGCTCAATCATAGTACTATAAGATGTATAAAAAAAGCATATGAAAAATATCTAGGGAAGGGTGCAGTGTAGATAGATGCCACATACGAATGTATATATGCACAGTGGATTGTGTAACAATAAGGTAATATTGTTGTCCTCATATTAATTATTTGAACAATTTGAAAAGCAACATATATCGCATGTTATTGCAGTAAGTGTAACAATTTGTTTGATATCATATCCTCTTATAGTAAGTCCACACAATAATGTTCAATTGAATGTAGCGAAAACATGTGTGATATAGTTTCACTTATGAATGTACAATGGAAGTACGTAACGATATATCAAGATGTAATAGGAAATCATGCACATAAAAGAGAGAGGTACATAAATGTATATATGCATGTGGGAGTAACAATGTGATATTCTTTTTGTCCTGATCTTACCTACTAAAAGTGTCTAAGACAATGGATCTCATACAAACACTTGACCCTTTCAAAATTAAGAGGATTGTGAAAAATGAATGCACGAACTTTGTAAAATTAAGAGGGGGAGAAAGAGAGAAGTTTCTAATTGTGTGAGAGAGAGAGAGAGAGAGAGAGAGAGAGAGAGAGAGAGAGAGAGAGAGAGAGAAAGAGAGAGAGAGAGAGAGAGAGAGAGAGAGAGAGAGAGAGAGAGAGAGTGTGTGTGTGTGTGTGTGTGCGTGCGTAAGAGGGGGAAAAAGAGAGAAGTTTCTAATTGAGAGAGAGAGAGAGAGAAAGAAAGAGAGAGATATTGAGGGGAAAATGAGAGAGGGAGAGGGAGAGGGAGAGAGTGTGTGTGTGTGTGTCTTTGTAAGCTACACAAGGGGGGGAGAGAGAGAGATAGCAAGCAAGAGAGAGGGTGTGTAAGAGAGGGTGAAAATGAGAAGTTGTTGATTAAGAGAGAGAGAGAGAGAGAGAGAGAGAGAGAGAGAGAGAGAGAGAGAGAGAGAGAGAGAGATTGCTACATGGGATTGGGAGAGAGAGAGAGAGAGAGAGAGAGAGAGATGGGGAGGAGGGAAAATAGAAAGAGAATAATTGGTGGGAGATAGGGGAAAGTAAGAGAGAAAGAGAGAGAGAGAGAGAAGAGAGATGTACTTGAGGTACTTAACATGGAGGGGAAACATGGGTGGGGACAGTGGTGGTCGAGGTGGTAATGACAATAGTGATGGAGGCAGTGGTAGAGGTGACAGTAGAGGTGGTGGTAGTAGCAGAGGTGGTAGTGGTGATGGTGGTGGCGGTGGTGGAGATGGCAGTGGTAGTGGGGGGAGAGGAGTGGAGCTTGATATGTACCCAAGAGAAGAGGAGAAATAAGTGGACTATGTGGAACAAGAAATGGAGGTTTCCCAGAAAAGCTCACTCAAAAAGCTCACTTCTTGCACGCACTCAGGTATGAGCTTGGGTGGCTATGGATATTAATATATTGTCAGAATCCATCTTATTATAAAGAGGCCATGACTCCCAATGATAAGCTTCAGTGGGAGCTAGCTGTGTAGTCTAAAATGGATCTCATTATGAAGAATCAAACTTGGAAATTAGTTCCTTTATCCAAGGAGAAATTTTTATTTTCCATCCAAGTGGATTTATAAGTTGAAGGTTATAGGTGATGCTAAACTAAAGTACAAGGCAATATTAGTAGGCAAAGGTTCCAAGCAAGAAAATGGTGTTTACTTTGATTATATCTTTTCAGATCTGGTAAAATTGACTACTCTTCACACTGTGCTTACCTTGGTGGCTACAAATGACATGGACCTTGTACAATAATTGGATGTCAATACATTTTTCTACATGGTGACATTTATGATAATATTTGTATGCAGTAGCTAGAGGATTTTGTGAAACATGGCAAAGAAAATATTCTTTACAAGTTAAAAAAGAGTATCTATGGACTAAATAAGGCCCTACAAAAATGGTACAATAAGTTTGATACCTTTATATAGTCTCATTGGCTACAAGAGAAGTGAGACAAACTAGAAATGCTAAAGATGGCGGCTTAATAGTATTGATCATTTATGTGGATAATATGTTGATAGCTAGGAAAAACAAGTTTGAGATTGATGCCTTGAAAAAAATGTTAATGAAAAACTTTGAAAGGAAGGATTTGGGACTAGCAAATCACATTCTTGAAATGCACGTAATCAAGGATAGGACAAACAAATTGCTCTACCTATCTCAAATGGACTATGTCAATAAAGTATTACAAGGTTTTAATATGGAAGGGGGGAAGGAAATTAGTACTCCATTGCCTCCATATGTGAGAGTTAATGGCTTATGATTGTCCCAAATCTAATGAGGATAGAGATGAAATGGAAAAGGTTCCATATTCATCATGTGTGGCCAATCTCATGTATTATATGATTACCACTTGCCTGGATATTGACTTTGTAATGGGAGTAGTGAGTAGATACATTGAGTAGATACATGTCAAATCTTGGCAAGAAGCACTAGGAAGTAGTCAAAGGCAACTGGAGGTGCTTTAGTGGTATAAAAGATATGTGCATATGCTTTGGGAGAAGTAGTACTTGTGTCCTTGGATACATATATGCAAACTATGTATGAAATGTTGACAATAAAAAGTCAAAACATAATATGTTTTTACCTTGCATGGTGGTGCAATCTCATGGATGTCTTGCTTGCAAAAATGTGTGGCATTTCCCACCACTGCAGTTGAGTATATTGTAGCCACAAAGGTATTCAAAGAAGCCATACCTCTTACTCATCTAGTGGGAGACTTGGGCCTTGATAAAGATATGCCATCATTGCACAGTGATAGTTAGAGTGCCATTGTGTTGGCAAAGAGTCCTATATTTCATGCGAAAAACAAGCATATAGAATTGAGATATCTTGTCAAGTGCTTGAGAATAAGTGAGTTGGGCTTATCAAAGTTTATATAGATGATAACCCTACAAACTTTCTCACCAAGATTTTACCCTTCAAAAAGTTTGCACATTCCAAGGAGTTAATGGCATTGGGTGAGGGTGACTCACATGTATTATACCTCATATATTTTCTCATTCTCCCATCCCTCCTTAAATGTACATTGGCTTTAAGTGGGACGTGGTTAGGGTAATTGCCAATATGGCTAGGCGCCCATCCTACTCACATTAATCCTGACTATATATGTTCACACTCATCTTTATTCTTGGTGGGTAATAAGACAATAAGGTAATGCTCACAAGAGAGCTATTGAGATTGAAGGCACTGCAAACATAGTGTTCTCTGTGCGTGTGTGTATGTTTGTGTGTCTAATATCCATTCTCCTTGCTCAAACACCATGGTGGAGCTCATTGAGCAGGTTGTGGAGGAGGGGTGCTAAGGGATTGAATTCAAGGTAGAGATGTTGGATCTTGTGCATGACACATGTCCATATGGAGATGGCTATATGAATTGTTGGAGGTACAGAGATACTTGGTGTCAAGTTGCAATATGATCATCTTAGCTGCTTATAATAGTGTTAAATCTAGTGACTTCTTTTTGTACTACACTAGCTAACACCAATACCTATATTTGAAATGTAGCTACATGTGATGCAAATATCAGCATACATTTGTATAAATGTCAACTATGGAGAAATTTTCCCTCTAGAATTCATGATAGACAACATGACAATGGATGACTGGGTGCAAGATATAATAGGAGCTCCCATGAGATGTTAGTATGAGATCCATTGTTTTCAAACTAATGAAGAGATATTTTTGTAACTTTTAATGTATTCTTAGCACCTTAGTATCAATATCATGCATTGCAAGTGGCATGCAACATGGCATGGCTTTTGGAGATTAATTATATATACATACATGAGAGAAGGGGACACAAGCTTGGATTGCAATGTGGGTTGTGGTGACCATGTATCAATATTGGATTCTCAAAGATAGGTTGTATGCATGTATCACTCCCTTGAAGAGGGGACATTTTTGAGAGTGAAGGTAATGTATTTGACTAAACTTCTATAGTGGAAAAAGCTAATAGCGGTCTTTTTTTTGTGTAGCGATACATACATGTTCTCACATTTCCTAATGTTTATCTACAACAACTATCCCCAACAACTAGGAAGCTTGTTGTGTTTGATGTAAATAGGGTGCTTTTACATAGATGATTGAAGCAAAAGGGGTCATTACCAACAATGAAATCCTTGGAGAGAGACAGACATTGGGTCACCTTGCACCCAAGCCTTGCATAGTTTCTGGTGGAAACACGTGCATTGTTTGATATTTCCATATGGAGTTGATGAAGGAGGAGAATTTGAGTGAGCTACTTCAAGTCATAAGAAGTGATTGTATAAAGCAAACTATGTGATCACCACAACTTGTGTTTCAATATGATCAAGGTAGGTGCAAGACAATTCTTAAAACTTGATCTTTGTGAAAGAGTCTAGCTAAGCCACACTTCTTAAAATGTTTTAATGATATGGAATGGCCACACATTAAACCTACAATGACATTACTTATGGATGACAACATAGAGAAGATGCAAAGCAACCTGCCTAGCTCCTTTATCTATCCACTTGCATTTGAGGAAAATCCCATGGGTACTATCCTTCTAGAATATATGCTTCTCTATTTGATAGAGTTAGCAAGTTTTCATTGGGGACTCTAAGAGTTTGTTAGAGAATGCCCATTTAATCCTCCATTGATAGAGCTGGATTGAAATTCAACGTTTGCAATAGATATGTTTATTTGCCTTATACATTGGACTTCTTTAACTTGCAAAACACAATAGATTCAATATATTCTTCTCTACTTTATTTATGCAATCCAATGTGGAACACATTTATGTATCTAAATACACATAGAATATCTAATTACTAATGTTTAATTTGATGCAACATGCAAAACCTTACCATCTATTTTTGGACTACATCCAAAGTATTCTTCAAGTTTTGGAGTGTAAAATGGCACGTTCTTGGTAGGAATATCTAATGCATGTAATGAAGAAGCACAAATCTATATTTTATAGAGATTTTGAAACAATTGCAAGGGTTTATTATCAATAGACATATGAGTTTAATCCATATGTAATCCTTATCAAATGAGAGAGAGAGAGAGAGAGAGAGAGAGAGAGAGAGAGAGAGAGAGGAAGGGAGGGAGAAAGAAAATGTATATGTGTATGTGTATGTGTATGCGGTTTCACTTATGTGTGCACAATTGAAGTACTAATACATTAGGATATAATTATAAAATATGAGCACATAAGCTATCTTTCAATAAGATAAAGCAATTAAAGAGAGAGAATTACTTATGCATTATTTAGGGGGAGAGAGAGAGAGAGAATGGGAGTTTAAACCCTTGACATGATGTCATGAAGGAAAAATACTTTGATATTTTTGTACTTTGGAATCATGCTAATTCCATACCTAGTAATTTCCAGCCCTTATAAATTCAGCCCTTGCCTATGTAAATGTGCCCTTAACTGTGGAAATGAGGGGTTGGGATAAAGAAGGCAAGAGGCTAGGAGAATACATATTTTGGCTCATTCACTAAGTTTTGTTGTTTACTTTCTTGATGTTAGCTCCCTTCTTGCTAGATAAAGCATCAGCCATGGCTGTCATGTATTTTTGAAACTCTCATCATTAATACATGGTAAGATGTCTTGGTGCAATAGTTCTCTTGTTATTTTAGGTATGTTCCAGTTTTTAGTTAGATTTCTTTTCTTGGTAGAATGCTTCATTACATTGGTATTAAAGCTTTAGTTTAGATCCTATCAAAAGTCATTTTCATGCAATAGATTTAGTTGTAGTGACTAGGGAGTAAAAACCGCAATTAAAATTCAATAAGGTGGATCCAACGATCCCATAAAGCTTGTGTGCCATGACAATAATGCCTAAGGTACACTTCCACTAAGTGATTGACTCTCTCCGTTTGCCCATCAGTTTGGGGGTGATAGGCTGTACTAGGAGTGAGAAAAGTACCCATAGAAGAGAATAGACTTCTCCAAAAGTTGCCCATGAATTTTGTATCTCTATCCTTCATAAACCTACGGTAAAAAGATGATAACCCAAGAAAGCAAGTCTATAGGATGATCCACTTCTCTTTTGGGAGGAAGGGAAGTAGATGGCTAAAAAATATCATCATAATCCTTTAGCAACTTGCAAAGACATGGATCTATGTCATTGGTAGGAGGAGAGGGTTGATCCTCATCAATCTTCGAAAGAAGAATAGTGAATATGCATGCCTTTGCATTTATCTCTTTTTTTATCTTCTTGGGGTTGATCACCTCCATTTTCTTTTTCTCAACACCATGTAGAGTTACTTGCTTTCCACACCATTGAAATTCCATTTCCAGCTTGTTAAGATCCATAGTAAATCTGCCCAAAGATTTCAACCAACTACAGCCTAGTGTCAATGGGACCCATTTCTAATGTGGTCAAACTCACTAATGTTGTGCACAATGGAGATAGATAATAGGAACATTTGGGCAGCATTGATTGGTATTTTCAAAGTCTCCATTTGCCACTTGGATTTTGAGGGAAGAAGGCATATCATGTGTACTCAATTTCAGCCCATTGAGTGATTTGGAATTAATGAAGCTATGTGTGATGCCCATATCAATGAGTATGTGAGCAGTCCTTCCATTGATTTGGTCTTTGAGGCGTAGGGTATTGTCCCCTCTTAAACCACTCCATGCATCATTTGATATGGAACATAGCGATGGATGTAAATCAGTCCAAGAATCATCCATGTAATGACCGCCCGGATCAAAAGGAAAGCCATCCATTGGGTCATAAAATGCATCATGGATACTCTCTTCATTTTCATGCATCTCTTCTTGAGTAGTAGAGCCTTCAAACTGTGCAAGACTCCCCTCAATAGGTTTAGCATCAAAATCATCTTCATAAATCATGCTAACCTTCAAATTCTTAGTCTTGCACTTGGACTTATGGTCGGGTGACCATTTCTCCCCACACTTGAAGCATAGTCCTTTGGCATACATTTCTTTGAGCTTGTCATTCGACACATGCTTGCCTTGGATAGAGACTAAAATTTCGGCACTAATATCAATCCTTTTTCCATCAAACTTATTTTTAGCATTAGATCTAAAATTGCTGCCCTGCTTTGGTCCATAAACAATGGGGAAAGTTGGTATCTTGTTGTAGGTATTGCTGTGAACATTTATTGGCTTCCCACCATGCTGGAAATCAGTCCTTACATGCCCATAATGGCCTGATGTCTTTGGGGACTATGTAGGCTGAAATAAATGCCATGTTTTTGGCTGGAAACTCTTGTATTTCTGCCCATAACGCTCAGCCAATTGAATGGCAGCTTGCAAAGATGTAGGCTTCATGGCTCCAACTTTGGATGATAAGGTAGACTCCAAACCAAATATATACTTGTTCAATTTGGCACTATCAGAGACTCCATGAACATACATTGAGAGGTTTAAAAATTGATTTAAATACTCTCTAAGTGAGAGACTACGTTGTTCAAGGGCGTACCATTTCTTTTCCAAGCGCTCATTTTCAATGGGAGAGGCAAAGACTTCAATAATAGCATTCTTTAGTGCTTCCCAAGATAAGAAGTCATGCCCAATTCTTATCATATATCTCCACCAAGTATGTGCATAGCCTTCTAAATGAAGGGCTGCAAACTTCACTTTGGCATTTTCGGGCCTTGGATAAAGGGAAAAGTACATCTCCAATTTGTCAAACCACTCCTCCAACTCTGTGGGTGAAGGATTCTCTCCTTTGAAATTTGAGATGACAATTTTCTCTTTATACTCTCTCTCATATTGAGGTGGCTGCCCACTATGGTGCTACTATCCATTATGGTGTTGCTGTCCAAAAGAGTTACCGTCAATCACTTCGTGGAAGTGTACCTTAGGCATTATTGTCATGACACACAAGCTTTATGGGATCGTTGGATCCACCTTGCTGAATTTTGCTATAACAACACGTATCACATGAGCATAGGTATGTCCATTTGAAGCACTTTATAGGTACAAATTCCTAACTCCATCAGTTTTGTTTCATGAAGATATTGACCCCCAAACAAAGGAAGAGTTGGAAAGGATGGAGATGCTCATGAGACAATGCAAGGACATCATAAGGAAAGCACAAGAAGTAATGAAAGCTTATGCCAATGACAAGGGAAGACATTTGGATTTCAAAGTTGGAGATTGGGTGTTTCTGAAAGTACCCAAAACAGAGTATGGTTCATTAAAGGGTGGGAACACTAAGCTTGCTTACAGATTTTATGGACCATATTTGATAGTGGACAAAGTTGGAGAGCTTTCTTATAAGCTCTAACTACCTTCTTCCACTAGAATCCATGATGTATTTCATGTTTCACAGCTTAAGAAGTATGTTGGACCTGATGTGCAGGTATTGGAAGAGTTGCCACCAATGGATGAAGCAGGACTTGTCATATATGAACCTGAAAGCATTATTGGAAAGAGAGATAAGTGCTCAAAAATCGTACTCTTACTGAGTACCTCGTTAAGTGGAAGAGTATACGTATAGAAGAATCTTCTTGGCAACCATCCACTTATGTGAATGATTTTCCTTGGTTATTATAGGATGATACATGATAGACTATGCATGGACTGTGCAGGGATAGCTTGCTATGAGATATTACTGTCGGTAATAAAACTGTCCTGAATTTATCAAAAATTAATTTTGATGTTATGGGGTGATACTAGGGATTGTATACTTCATTTCTATACCTCATATGTGTCATTTGGACCACTCTATCAAAAGTTACGACAGTTTTTGTAAATCAGCCTTGTTTGGACAACAGCAAGTTTACTCACAGTTTGGTATATATAAAGGTCTCTCTTTCATGGAAAGTGCTTTCCTATCATATCGGAGCTACATGGGCATGATTACTATCATCCTTGGCATGGATTTGGTCCATTTATCCTTGATTTTGAGGACAAAACCATCTTAGGACGGGATGGGTTGTCATTAAGGAAAAATACTTTGATATTTTTGTACTTTGGAATCATGCTAATTCTATACCTAGTAATTTCCAGCCCTTGTAAATTCAGCCCTTGCCTATGTAAATGTGCCCTTAACTGTGGAAATGAGGGGTTGGGATAAAGAAGGCAAGAGGCTAGGAGAAGACATCCTTTGGCTCATTCACTAAGTTTTGTTGTTTACTTTCTTAATGTTAGCTTCCTTCTTGCTAGATGAAGCATCAACCATGGCTATCATGTATTTTTGGAACTCTCATCATTAATACATGGCAAGATGTCTTGGTGCAATAGTTTTCTTGTTATTTTAGGTTTGTTCCAATTTTTAGTTAGATTTCTTTTCTTAGTAGAATGCTTCATTACACATGAGAGAAAGAGGCGGAGGGAGAGGATCTGTATGTATATGTGTATGTGGTATTGCTTGCATATGCATTCTCTACTAACATCATGATATAATTATCAAAAATGAGTAAAGAAGCTATGTTGTAGTGAGATAAAGTAATTAAGGAGAAAGAACTACTAATACATTGAGAGAGAGAGAGAGAGAGAGAGAGAGAGAGAGAGAGTGTGTGTGTGTGTGTGTGTGTGTGTGTAAGAGAGAGAATGGGAGTTTGAACCCTCAATATAAGAGAGAGCATAGGGGAGGGAGGGAGGGGGAAATTGGAGAGAAGGATGGGGGAGAGAAAGAGACAGTATAGCAAGACAGAAAGAGGGGTATTGATATTATGGATTCCAAACATGAGAGAGAAAGAGAGAGAGAGAAGGGAGAAGAAATGGTGAATGAGGGAGGTGGGTGATAGAAAGAGAATAAGAGAGCGAGATACTATCAAAGGGGAGGAATAGAGGGGAATGCTAGTGTGGTGGGTTCCCAACATATGGTGTGTGTGTGTGTGTGTGTGTGTGTGTGTGTGTGTGTGTGTGTGTGTGTGTGTGTGTGTGTGTGTGTGTGTGTGTGTGTGTGTGTGTGTGTGTGTGTGTGTGTGTGTGTGTGTGTGTGTGTGTGTGTGTGTGTGTGTGTGTGTGTGTGTGTGAAGGAAAGGAGAATTGGTGATGAGTGAGAGAGTTAGAAGAGGGGCTGAAAAAGATAGATAAGAGTTGGTGGTGCTAGTGGTTATGGTTGTGGTTGTGGTACTTGACATAAGTCCACAAGAAAAAGAGGAACAAGTGGACTATGTGGAACTAAAAATAGAGGTTTCCAACAAAAGTTTCCTCCAAAAGCTTGTTTCTCGCACACACACTATGATCTATGCTAGCATAGACCATGTAGCAGTTACTAGAGTTCTCATGGCAAAGGCAACTCTACCAGAGCTGCCATATGTGGTTTGCATTTGTCTAAATAGTATCCTAGGTGCATAGCTACCTTTTGAATGCCAATTATGATACTAGCTCTAATAGTGGGTTGCACCTTCACATCCTCAAAGTAGTTTTACTTATAGAGACATACTAGCTACTCAAAGGGATACAACACAATCCATGTAGTGGATGTCAATATTATACGAGAATTGATGCACAATATAGTGTACCCTAGTTCAATGTCCATGTACATTGCAATGGATCGGGTGTAAATCAAAAGTTTCTTGATTAATTTCTACATGGTATTGGAGTAGTAGCACATGGTGGCAATGGATAAGAAGCTAAAGGACACATGTGGACACATGTCAATTGGTGAGGTGAGGTGGTAAACTATGTTGCACCTATAGTGGTAGCTACATTTGGCTAGAAGTACTACTAGGTTGGCTTTTCTGTTACTATAGGGCTATGAAGATGAGAGCCAAATCTAATCGCATTGGTGGAGCACAATGTGGTGCTAAAAGATTTGACACATGGGGTGTTTGCATAGCACTATGTGGTGGTGTTGAAGCACTACAGGATGATGCTTGATGCATTGAAGTTGGGTTGGCACATACATACATACATACTGTGTGTGTGGTATGTGTGTATGTATGTATGTAGAGAGAGAGAGAGTTTACATCTCTAAAAGGCCCATCTGAACTATGAGACTATACCAAAGACCAGATGCTAGGTGATACTCTATGTAGAAATATATTTGTGATAGAGATGTAAGTGGTACTACTAAAAAGGATAAGGAAAAAGATAGAAATGCTCTTTTTCTTAATGAAGTATCTCCCTCAAGTGGAAATGTAGCTCTATGTGGCTGATATGCCTTAGCATTGATCTCTTGTGGTGCTCAATGATAGCTCTAATTTCCTAAGGTACTTCTTTATCTATCTCCTATGGTGCTCGAACTTCTCTATCCCATGAGGTGCATTAGCACCTGTCTCATGTGGTGCCCAATGATAGCTCTAATTTGTCTATGATATGGGGTGTTTAGGTCACCAACCTGTGGGTGTCTGCTCAATTGAGTGCCAATACTCTATCCAAGGAGATACCCCTTGATGATGAAGGTCCTGTATAATGCAACTTTACTATGATATGTGTTAATAGTGGTGGCTATTCCTATGCTTGACTAGGTAGTAGTGAAAAAATTATTGATAAATGGAGGGATTATATCCCCTATAGCAACAAGTCTATGCCTCTAAAGCTTTAGAAGGAAGAATCACAAACAACTTTGATCCTCAAATTTTATCACCTATTGTAAAGGCCCAAAAAAGTTGACTCGCCTAGTGAGGATGTAGATTGTTCCCTTTAGATAAGTGGGGCATGGTTGGGACCAATGAGGAGCTAGAAAATCATCGAGGAAAAAAAAGATGAGAAGGGAAGCCAAGAGAAGGAGAGATACGTGGTGAGACCCCACCCATTGCGACATACAACAAATGTGTTGTACAATCCTAGATCAAGTATCAATTAGGATCAAAGAGAGAGAGAGAGAGAGAGAGAGAGAGAGAGAGAGAGAGAGAGAGAGAGAGGTGGAGGTAGGTGAATGTAAAGGACAAATGGAAAGATACACACATATGAATATACAAAGTTGGCACAAGACATACACATTGAGAGATCATGTAAGCATTATGAATATGTGTGTGTAGAGAGAGATCATGTAAGCATTATGAATGTGTGTGTGTGTGTGTGTGTGTGTGTGTGTGTGTGTGTGTGTGTGTGTGGAGAGAGAGAGAGAGGGGTGGAGAAGGTGGTGGTGGCAAAGGGTGGAAGAAATGGACTATGTGGAACAAAAATTGGGGGTTGCCAGAAAAACTCACTCAATAGCTCACTCCAAAATCTCGCTTCATGTCATTCTCCTATAAATGCTAGAAAATAATAACCAATTAGACAATTTTAGGCTTCTTGCATTTTAAGTTGATGCTTATGCTTCTTCTTCCTCACTTGGTTTGCATGTCTAACTTCCCTTTTGCCTTGTCTTCTTTCCTTCATGCAAGTTCTCTATGAAGCTCTTCTTGTTTGCCTTGTGATGTAGAGTGGTAAAGTCATATTTCAACTATCTATGTATTCTAGCTTTCATTTGATCCAATCCCACATGCTTGCTTTATCTAGGGAGACAATTGACACTACACTAAAAATACATCCACCTCAAACTTGGCAATGACAACACTACTAGTATAATAAGCTTCATAGTGATGATGCTTCATGTCCTTGCACAAGAGTCAAAGTCCCACCCTTATCTCTTTGAAAAAGCTCAAAAAACATTTGTATCCATCAAAGTCCACAAGAGTAGCCTTCTCTCTTCCAGTTGGTTTCATGCTAAGCTATGATATCTGCTTCCTCATGAAGATGCCATGCAAAATAGATTTCCTTTTGTTTGCACACAAGATATTCATAATTTCATTAATATGAACATTTTGCTCCTTGATGCCTTAAGCATCATAGTATATTTTTCATTCATACTTTTGAGCCTCAAAACTTGCATTAGTTCCTTGAACTTATCTGGCAAAAACCTTTGGTTTATGAAACTTGCAATCTCAAACTATAAACCATGTTGCTTGGATAAAATTGCTATATCACTTGAGTAATAATGTGAAAATTCTAGGTTTATCAATGATCCACATGTTGGCTCCCTTGAAATATTTTGATTTCTTAGTGCTTCAAGGTTATCTTGTATGTCTACATGTGCATGCACATGTACACACATATATACACACCCTGATACATAAACATAATAAGTGAGTGGTGATTGAGAACAAGCCTCACTCACAACCTAATAATGAGACATTAAGGAGTGCCAGTTAGGGAATTGACTTTGTCATTGAATGTTACACAACGAAAAATTTTTACGTTTCACGAACACAACACAACCCACGCACAAATCCAAATGACCAAATATGCCTCTTCTTGTAGCCTCAAATACTCCAAAATCAAACAAAAGGTAGAGCATCAACAACATTAAAATTTTGAGTTTGGGGAAAAAAAACAATAACTTTGTACCTCTTCAAGAATAACAGGTTCCATCAAATTCACCTTCTTCATTTCCGCATGATATGGGTACAATAAGTATAAACTCGCATAGGGTAGTCTTAATCGTATTGAAAATTTACTATGATTGAACGCTTTGTTTTAAAAGATCATAGGAATTTTCGGAAAAGTTTTAAATCGCATCACATTGATTGTGCGATTGATGGGTAATTGCCTTAATATGAATTTAGTTGTGATGTTTGCAACAAACAAGATAAATTTCGTTGTAAGATGACATCATATTAGGTGAAATTGATTAGGTAATTGCATCGTAAATTACCCAAAAAAAAATCCTTGCATGAATTCTTGCATAAAGTGCATTGCTCCTTGCACAAGTTCTTGCAAATACATTTCAGAGGACATCGAAAGAAGCAAAGTGCATCTCCATATCGCAAGATGGATTCTTCCAACACTCAAGTTTATGCAAGCTTGATCATCACACACAAACAACCATACCACTATATGGCACCCTCCTCTCTCCTCTCTCAACGCAAAATTCTCTTTTGAAGACTAGGACAAGGGCCCCTTTATATCGGTTTTCTCCTCTCACAAAACACACGTTGTGTATTGCTTTTTTTAAAAGCCATAATCGTTTCTCAAACGTTTTTATGCTTTTCAAAAAAAACTTTATTAAGGCTTTTAATCGCAAAAGCCTGAAAGTTGCTTTAAATCCTAAAGCTTTGTTTTAGCTTTTAATGTTGCCATCTTCTGCTCCATTCATCGTCACGAATGCGGATTGTCCACCTAGATGTCATCTACTCAAATGCTACGTAACATTCTCTTCTTTTCATCAATTATCGATGGCTTTCTGCAGAAATCCAGAGCCTGTTCCTCTTTAGCTCGTCGCACTACCCCTCTATTTGATTTTATATTCTAACATACACACACAATCACCTTGCTGAGAGACTTCGTGTTCTCAACAATGTCGACAATTTGAAACTTGCTCTTTTGTCTTGCTTGTCTAACACTCTCCGTCAACCCCCCACGTGCCCTCATCGTAATGAACATTAGTGCAGCAGCAGCCGTAGGCCTTGAGCAAATAGTTGTGTGGTCTGCGAGATCAGAAGCTACCGCCGATGCGACGACATTGTTGTTGTTAGCTATACTGTGCTCTGCTGCTGCTGTTGCTGACAGCAATGCTTCATCATTGTCGCCCTCACCATTATCAAGATCATCTTCATCGTCATAAGAAGCCCAACCAACTCTGCATATGCTACAGCACCCTTGCGTAGATTTGAAATTATACGCAGCAGTTTGGGGAGAATCTTAAGCCATGAACATTGGGCCATTGTTGCAAATCACGCAATTATATCATTAATGTCGCCACCTGTTGATTCTACATTTGTCTTGCCATTGCCAGTTACCGGATCCCAAATCCTGGCCTTTGCTGCGTGTGCGCATAGTAACCAATAACTCTGCCAAAGGAAACGCCATAGTATTAGAGCTGTTAAATAAGTTCATGCGATTAGAGAGCATCCCCTCTATAAGTGGAGGTTGTGGCTTTGCTTCATCTTTAACAAGCTCTTTTGCTTTGCCATTGGTTTCATCATTGCCTCTATCACTATTCCCACTTCCTAAAAACAAATGCCAAGCTCGTCATCTTCTTGGGAGACCTCCTCAAGTTGAACAAACAACCACTTTATTGCCTTCTCAACACTAAATTTGTATCATACTCTCCTAAGTATCTCCTCACCTCTAGCAATCATACAAGTGATGCTCCATACAAAGAAATGAATGCACTTGGAAAATAGAGTGCCTAGCCTATCTACATGTGCTCATGCGTCATGTAACATGCAAACACAACTCCTTGATTTAATTACAATCCTTATCCTCACCTCTCAATACTCAACAATATTGTACTTTGTTCCATCCACCCAATTCTCACAATCATTCAAGAAAAATAATGGTCCTTAAGAAGTTGACCAAGAAAACAACCCATCCATTAGGAAAAAAATGAACTCACAAATGGGTCTTTTACCGCCCTCCCCCCCCCCCCCCCCCCCCGCCCCTTAAAACAAGGAAAATAGGATAGAAGAATAGTAAAATAATCCTCCTCTCTCTACTTTTGCAATCTAGTTTTGCCTTTTTTATATTATCTACAAAGATATACTTAGATTCCTTCTCTCTCCTCATTCAAGAAGTCTTTTCCAACCAAATTTTATATTCAAAAAGGAGTTAGTTATGGGAGTGTGGTGCTTCGTTTTCAATGCAAAATGATTAGTAGATACGAGGTAATTGATTTTTTAATTGAGAACAAGAAAAATGAAATTTCGAAAGTTCCTTTTAAGATATTTTGGGGATTTTTTATATCCTAGCTTTTGGTCAAAAAACAAACCAACTGGTCAAATTTCGTATTTTTTGGAGATGTTTTTGGAGGCAAAATAGAAATATCTAAAATACAAAAAGTCTTGGACATCCCTACCCTCTGAGCTATTTCCCCCCATATTTGTACTCTCTCATGGCTCTATTGTGACCTCTTCTCTGTGTTTATGCAACCTTCATTAACAAAGTGAATTACTTACACCCTCCTTTCCCTTGGCACCTTTGTGTGTCTCTCTGTGCATCTCCACTCTACCTCTTGTGACAACCAAGTAAGCTCCCCGTTTCTATTAATAGTAAAATGAATGCAGGAAAGAAGGAGCTGCATATTGAGGTAGAGATTGAATATGCCCCATTATTCAAAAGAACCCATCGTACTAGTGTCAACCCTCAGGTTTTGTAGAGTTACAGGCAAATGGGATTGAAACATGTGGATTTGTGGGTTGATGGGGGAATCTATCCAATTGACCCCTTAAACAATAGACCTCCAACTTTCTCAGGAATCACAAATTTGCTGAAGTATGTGTGCGAGGGTGAAAATGGGTTACTTGGTTATACTAGGCGGCTCAATGATCAGCCGTTCAAAGTATTTGCAACTTGTCAAGCAACTATAAAAAATTGCCATGATGTGATCGCTGCACATCAACTTCATATACAATAGCTCATAGGACAAGTGGTATAACTGAATAACATTGTAATTCAACAAAACAATCAAATTATTTCAATGCAGGACACTATCCATGACATTGGTATCTCATATGAGGAGGCAAAGGCACAATTGAAAGACTTGAGAAAGATCAACAGCAAGCTAACACAGAAGCGTAAACGAAAGAAGAAGCCAATCAATGAGTTAATTGTGAATAGTGGCCAGTGGAAGCCACATATCAAAGCATGTAAGGTAGTTCAGAAAGAGAACCTAGGTGAGGGTGAGGTTGGATCGTGTATTAGTAGATTGCTGAAAGCAAGTACACTGGAAAACGCTTTGAGCAATCGTAAGTTTAAGGCTGTGAAGGAAAAGGTGATTGAGTGCACATTAAAAGATGTGTCAAATGAGTTCTCAGTTGTGGATGCACAATCTATTTGTGACAGGGCCGGCATTAGCACAACGACTTACTCAAAGATATTCAAAGGTGTAAAGGCTGGGTTTGGTCGTGTGCTGAAGAGAAATAGAATCATGCCGAATCGTGCCTCTTCCTCAACCTTCAAAGTTAATAGAGGCCCGACGGAAACTTAATACAAAGGTTTTGGAGTTGATAGGAGATCCCATGCATGTTCAATGTATGGAAACACTAAATATTGGGACCAAAAATGCATATGAGGTAAAGTTCACCGAACTCAATAATTACTATTTAGATTTGAACAAGGTGTAGTCGGAAATGGTAATGTACTACAATATGTCTGTTGAGGAATGTAATGGTAAATTGCAGTTTTTGTTATAAAATTAGATGAAAGTGAGGTCGTCAAAGGAGTAAAGCTTGAAAGCGTTAGTATAACTCTAATGAATAGAGCTTTACAATTCGACAAGAACAACCCAAGGAACTTTAGTGTTCAATCTGAGCGCCATATGTGGTGGCTCACTGCATTTGAAGTTCCTAAAGAAACATTTGAGGTGTTGCAGCTATTCTTTATGCACACAAGCATTCCAAGCATCATCGATTGTCAAGAACATGGTGAGATGCTCTTGGTTGAAGGGTATGGTCAATACTTGGTTGAATGGCATCTTGCAAGAGACTTGAAAACTTTAAAATGCATGTGTGGAATCTCCAATGGTGCAAATACAAAGAATCCATGCCTATATTGCTTGACAAAGAGGGTGGAAGAAAAGGACGGAAAGAAGAATTGGCGAAAGGTGACAAGTGCTACACCGACGCACAATAGAGAAGATCCCACTTGGAATCCCATAATCAACATTCCCTTGGATCGTATTCACATTTGTTCATTGCATGCTTTTGTCAAAATCATGGAGAAACTTGTATATGAATACATTCACTTTGCTTATAGGATGCAACCAGAAAAAGAAGCCATTACAACGTGTAGGAATGTGGAGCGAGTGCTATCAGAAATTGGGATACACAAGTATCAAGTGACGATTGAAAAAGATGAGAAGAGATCAGGAAAATCTAGTAACTTGCCAAAAAATCCTTGCTTTGGAGGAGAAAATGCTAGAAAGTTTCTCTCAGTACCCATCAATGAGGAAGGGAATGTCATGGTTCGTAGGCCACGACTACGATGGGTGGAAAAAGTTACATTTTGCAGTTCCTAATCGAAGTAATGGAGGAAAAACAAGATTGGCCAAAGCTAAGGTTTGGATAAGTCTTAACAAATTGGCTCCCTTACTTCGCAATATGGTGTTTAACAATGAAGATAAGCAAGAATTTATCAATGCTGTGCATAGCTTCTACGAAAACATGGTGGAATCATGGAGCAAAAACTCTATCACACATCACATGGTGCGTACTAAGGTAATATTTTAAAATTGTATGAATTGTATAAACTATTGAGCATAGTTTTACTCATGTGTGATATGTGTCTTTGTAGCATATCCTTGAGGCACGTGGCTATACTTTGCAGAAAAGGAAAGCATCAGAATTTGGTCCACACAAGGGATGGAAAATTCACATTGGATAGCACATGGTGCATACCAAAGAAAAACTGATCATGGTGGAGGGGTGAATGGTAGCAATCCAATGATCCAATTGCTATCATGGTGGTATAGGATTATAGTAGTGGATGAAGCTAAACTCTCGCAAAAGAGAGCAAATGAAAGTGCTGATGAATCGACTGCAGACATGATGAAATCACGTCGTGTCACTAAAAGAGTGTGTTATGAAGCCTCAAGTGCCAAAGAAAACCATGCCAAGTGGCTAGAAACAAGGCTTCGACAAGGCAGCCAATGGGTTCGAAAAGAGCTAAGATAGTAAGATGAATAATGTGAATCACTGTGAATACAATTCATAGTTTAAGAGAGAAAGAGAGAGTGTGCATCTATGTGAATGAATCTCACATTTTAGGGTTATATAAAAGAGGGTTTCACGTTCTATCTTATTCATTGAGTTCTCACATCTCTTGTGCAGGAAAGATGGCTAGGTCTAAGGTAGTTGCAAATAAGCTTCCGCTCAAAGCCCCATATCGTGTTCAGCCCCTTGGAGCATCTACTAGCCCAAATGCACCCCCTTCTCAACCTAATCCACCTTCCTCAAGTCGCCCTCACAAGGGTCCTCCTCAGCATCCCCACAAGAAACGCAAGTGGAATCCAGGTACAGTGGCCTTAAGAGAAATTAGAAGGTATCAACGCTCTTTTGATCTCATCATTCCGAAGGCGAGCTTCTCGAGACTTGTTCGGGAGATTGTGCAAGACCTCTACCGCACAGAAAGCAGGAGGCGGTTTTTGGCACAAGGTCAGGACAGAGCTTATTGCTTCACAAAAGAATGTCTTCATACTCTACAGTGTGCTGCAAAGGCCTTTTTAGTTGACTTGATGACTAATGCTCAACGTTGTGCCATACATGCGAAGCGCATCACTGTAACTCCCAAGGACTTCCAACTTGTAAGAAATCTTCAAGCAGTGAAGGATGCATTCGTTCCAATGGAATGAACACAGTTTGCAATGTTATCTTTTTTGGCATAGTGTTATCCTCGTGCATTGGACATATGATTATGTCCCAGTGCAAAACTATTGTATGCGCCCTTAAAATATGAATTAAAATTTTACACTTGTCTTCGCTTTAAACTTTGACTGTGCATCTTCGTTGTATTTTCAATTCTTACTTACAGTTTTTATCAGCACTGCCAATTTCAATAGGAATAACATGCAAAAATTTGCCATTTCTTGTTGTAGACTTTACTCCTAATGCCTGTGTATAGTTTATGTGGTGTGAAATTTCTAAGGGCCAGTAGTCGCAATGTTGATTTCTCAATTATCAATCCATCCATAATTTTGGTGTGGGATAATTTTTAAAATACTAAACTGTATTGGAATGCGACGAAACCTCACACACGCACTCGTTAGGTGGCTAAGAGCCCTTTTTTTTTTTTGAAAAAAAAGTGCCTGCAGACCCCCGGTCCAAAGTCTGGCTATGGATTTACGATCACACGATGGACAGTGCGTATGAAGCTGCATTAACCCGATTTTGGGGTTTAAATTCGTTAAAAGTTCATTCTTCTTCTTTTTTTCACATCTTGATTTCTTTGCTTCCTCCATTTTCACATCCCCAACCTCTGTGTCTTCTCTATCTTGCCCTCCTTGAGCTTGCATGGCACGGACCAAGCAAGCATGTCCCCGTTTTGGCCCTGGAAAGACATCACGCCAAGGCCCGCCACCTGGAGCACAAGGTGGAGCCTCCTCTAGTGCAGCAACAGGTGCTCCCCGTAGAGCACAAGGACCACCACAGAAGAAGAGGACATGGAAACCGAGCATTGTCGCCCTTCGAGAGATAAGGAGAATCCAACACGGATACAAGCTTCTCATCCTGAAAAGTTCTTTTCATAAAGTTGTTCGAGAAGTCATGCAAGACTTGGAGCTAAAAGGGATGGGAAGATTTTGGGCACGAGTGCGAGATGGCCCACCAACAAGAAGGTGGACTACTGCAGCCATGGAGGCTCTACAAACCGCTGCATAGGGGTTTCTCATCGACTTGTTCGATGATACACAGCTTGCATCCATCCATGCAAAGCGTGTTACAATCACAGATAAAGATATGAGCTTTATCATTCGGCTTCAACACGGCAAGGAGACCCCGCCATAGTTTACTAGATTAATGATGCAAGGTTTATAATGACTGTTACAGCGCCATAACATCTTAGAAGCCCAAAAAATTTTGTATACTCCGCTACATTGGAATATTTATTTATATATACATAATATCTCCTGCGATGTGTACTGAATTCAAATAATTGAGTAAAGTTCTTTTGTTTCGTTTCTTGAAACGCATGACTCTTAATTTTTGTTTAACGTATGAATGCATCAAACGTAGTAATACGTATGGATACAAGTTACGTTATTACTTATGCACAATCGCAAGTACAGTACTACGCGTTGAATTATATTAATATATGCGGATGTGTCATTCACGTACCACACATTATCGTCACACTTACACAATCGCAAGTGCAGTACTACGCGTTGAATTATGTTAACATATGCGAATGCATCATTCACGTACCACACATTATCGTCACACTTATATGAACCACACATTTATTTAATAAATATTTATTTGTAGGGACAAAGTAAAGTATCTTATATTCATCAAGAAAAATACATGTAATGGTTGTTAGTGACGGTAGATACAAAAAGCCGATAGCCAACAAGAACTCTCAATTGTTCCTTGGCTTTTTTATCAGTGGAGAGGAGGGGCCAGCTTCCAATGGAAATATAAGTTTCTTCTTTGCTTCAAAAAGTATGCGCTCCCTCTTCAGCTCTTTCTCCAAGAGAAGCGGATCCGACACTTTAGCGAGGTCGCCTAATGTCGCAAGCACACACATTGCTCCACCCCGCATTTGATTAAACAAGTAAAGAAGCATTGACCGCTTGATTAGCACCACCTTCTCCAAGCTAGATGTCACAGGTATCGCTCGAAAAGGTCCAAACTTGGTCAAAGCTTGAATTTTCATGATTATTTATTGCCCTCCTGGTGAGCACTTCTTGTGGAAGACCACCAAATCTGCAACAAGGTTACCGATATACTCCTTAAGAGCTGAATCCTTGCGTTGATCCGCATGTCGAGCTCCTCCTTGCCTTGATGCAAACTCATCTATATATAGTATGTCCTAAATGACAAAGTCAAATCAAACAATATATTTAGCAACTAACCTAGAGTTATCAAAAAGTGATGAAACTTGATGGTACGTGTGTCGGGTCCCTGGGAGTCCACCGGTGAAATCTTGGCAAAAAATGATGCCTGCAGCTGCCCTGTTTGAAGTCTGGCATCTGGGGCCACTTTCTAGGCAGCTGCAGGCATCATTTTTTGCCAAGATTTCACCGGTGGACTCCGAGGGACCCAACGCACCCTACCATCAAGTTTCATTGCATAAAAATATATGGTAGTTAGAAATCTCACCTTCTCAAGATCATCTTGTATCTTCATTTCCTCGTGTGTCAAGGAGGCACCTCTTTGGGCAGAGGGATCTACAAACTCCTTGGTAGGAAGCTGGGGCCTTGGTCCAAACAAATCATGCTGTAGTGCTTCAAATTCAACATCGGGCACAAGGTAATCTTCTTCAACCGAGGTAATATGCTCCTGTGCTACTATGATATCTTCCAATCTCTGCCATTGTTCGGTACTTCTATGCCATTTTTTTATTAGAATGTTTAAAAGCAAACTATAGATTATCAAGAGTACATTTGAATATATAGTTTGCAATGTTGGCACCAAAAATGTGTTGTAAAAACACTAATTATCAAAGCAATATTTATTGAAATGTGGGTTTGTGTGGCTCTACATTGCCTTGTAAGTGGCTCAAACCTAACACTTGTAGTCAACTTGTATGGCATCTCAATATCATTTATACAAATGGCCATTTTGGACTATTATGATGCATTAATGACATCAAGATTGCATGATATGTATATAAAGTGGCAAAGTGATATGTATACAAATGGCCATTTTGGACTATTATGATGCATTGATGACATCAAGATTGCTTGATATGTATATAAAGTGGCCAAGTGTATAACAAATGAAAACATTTGCAAATACATTCTTGAGCATTCGAGGTATATTGTTTGTGATTGGTGTAGTAGATGGCAACCATATACCAATCATTGCCCCAAGCAAAAACTATGAGGATTATTTCACTGATTCTTCAAATCACGATGGCTGCTAATTGTCTTGTTTGGGACTATAGAATTGGTTGGACAAGTTCAATGCATGATTGGAATATTTTTCAACGTATTGATTTAGGGCAACAATGTGCAAACGTTGCTTTGGGTCAGCATTATCTTCTTGTTGATTGTGCTTACCATATGCACTTTTGGATGCTATCTCCTTTCAAGGGTAATAAAGATGAACTATCTCCAAAACATTACTATTGAAATTATATACACTCAAGAAATCATATCCTAGTTGAAAGAGCTTTGGAATCCTTAAAGCTTTTTTTTACATTTCATTGAAGAGATGTGCTATGCTCCTACAAAATATCCCAATTATAGTAGTGGCATGCCTTGTTCTACATAATATATGCATTTGCACAAAGATAGTTTTGATGATGCATAGATAAGTGAAGCTACAATAGAGCTAGAGAGAGAGAGAGAGAGAGAGAGAGAGAGAGAGAGAGAGAGAGAGAGAGAGAGAGAGAGAGAGAGAGAGAGAGAAATGCATCTCGACATGACATGGATCACCAAAATAGTTTGAGGAATGGACTAGCAGAGGTTGCTACATTAATCAATGCAAATACCATGCAAGCAACTCAATGAACGCATTTAGTAGAGCTTGAACCAATATTCAACCAACCTGGTGGAGTAGCTTAAAGAGACAACATTGCTCGAAGCATGTTTGAAGAGAGAGAGAATGCAAATTTGAGAACTATGTTTGGGGATATTGATTAAAACAAAAGAGATTGAAGACAAAGAGAGTAACAACTAGAAGTACATTTGGTCTTCATCAAGGTGGGAAGGTGGAAAGAGGGGTGGGGGTGGTGCATCAAAAATTATTCCCTCTTTCCACCTTCCCATGGAGAGCTTGATAGATCCATACTTCTAGCATTATTTAATAGTCATTGTGTTAATTAGCTTATGTCTGGTATGCTAGTTGTTCATTAATTAATGTTGATTTAGTTTTTAATTGACTAGAGTTAATTTAGTGTATAAACTAGTTAGCGTGGAAGCTTTAATCATGATAATTGTGTTAATCATGTTGATTCATTGTGTTTCATTGTTATTTATAATTGTATTATTTATGTTAGATTTGGTGTTGATTTTCATTAGTTAATGTTGATTTAGTGCGTTAGTTGATTACCATTATTTTAATGTATTAACTAGTTAATGCTCATTGGGTTAATATTAATTGTTACTTGATTAGTATTCATTGGGTGTGTTAATTAATAAATATTGATTTCTTGTATTATTTTGGATGTGTCTGGCAGGCATAGGCTAGCCAATGTGTAAAGAACAATTGATAACCAAGGGACACCTTTTGTGTTCATAAGCTGGTCAACAACTTGTGTACAGAAAATGTCCATCACCCAATGTGTAAACAAGTGGACCCAATTCCAAAAATTTTGTTTCCACAAATCGGACGCGATTTGGGCAAGCAATGGCAATGCATAAACAAACCTTAGCCTAGGTTCAAATGAGGTTAGAAGTCACCACACAAACTTTCCACCCCCAAAGAGCGATGGGCACATGGTGAACAACATTCAAATTGCATAGTAGTAGGAAGCTCATCCACTTCCATGTCATGGCAGCAAGCCTAATGTTTTCTTTTGATCCCCCCCCCGCCCCCCCCCCCCCCCCCCCCCCCTTGCCCAATGTATTTGCCACCTAATAGCCAGGTTGACAACTCATTATCCAAGATAAATCAATGTTTTAATAAACGTTTAAAATAAATTAATGTTTTATATCTTAAACGTTTTATATCTTAATTGCTTAAAATCAAGGCAAACATTTTCTAATGTTTAGCTTTCAACTTTCTTTTTCCAATGTTTATTTTGAAAGTTTTCAAGAGTTTTTCCTTTCAAATGTTCACAAATATAGCCTTCCATAAGCACTATAAAAGAAACATGTTTTGCCTTGAAGTTGTCCTTGACGATTTCGAAGGGTGAATCCACACATCCACTTGCTTATAGGTAACCTTTCAATGATATTCTCAAAGCATGATCAATTTTTTGTAAGTGTTTTTCTCATATCATCTTCCCCTTTTATATAGGTATTCTTATGAGGGCAACGTGTGATGCAAAGGTATCCCATCATTTTTTTCTTATCTCTTCGAATATCTCTTTGCTACTTGGAAGAGAATGTAAGTTCCCAAACAATGTTCTCTTGATCCGCTTACTATCCCTTCTCAACCTCTCGTTTCTCCATGCCCCCCATGGCTTCACTGCCATGTTAACATCCCCATCACCTACCTCCTCCTTTTTCTTTAGAACACCCCCCCCCCCCCAAAACTCGACTCCAAAACCATCCAACCCTTCTTCCAAAACACCTCTATCTACTCCCCAAAGCATGGAGACGACTTCTCAACCCTCCAAATTCCAAGCCAAACCTTCAAAGAAGAAGGCCCTAGACCTCGATAATGAGGTGTCAAAAACTACTTCATCCAAGAAGCAATGTACTACAAAGAAGAAAGGTGTGGTGGACCTCGATGATGACAATAATGATAACAAGGAAAAAGGCAAGTCGAAGGATTTTTGGGCGGATCAACTTATTCATGTCTATGTTGGCATGAATAAGGAATATGGAAACCTCAAAAACAAGGGGTAAACCTTTGGGCCAAAGTAGCAAACAAATTGTCCTTACTTATCATGACTTTGACAAAGATGCCAAATCATATCGAAAAAAGTGGGCTGTAGTATTAGGACAATATAGGATTGATAAGGCTCATAATTCGATATATGGTAATGATAGATGTCACACTTGCAGGTGATATAACGTGGTGGAGAGTACTACCATATAGGTCATCTGCTAATTGTGTGTCACATTCCGCATCTACTACATCTAACCATACTATGGGTGCTACGAGGGGGGAGGGGGGCTCGCGAGGGGGGGGGAGGGGAGACTGCTATTCAGGAAGACTCCCAAGCTAACTAGGCTAAAATTCTTGAATCTTTATTAAAGTGTGTTGCTACGAGTAGTAGTGTATGCCTTTAACGTGTGTTATCAATAGTAACTACTGCTACTAACTTGTGCTGTCAAAAACATTTTGTACAATCAAACAACATTGTCAAAATGATTTGTTTACTTGTTACATATTTCACACTATTGAAAAGCTAACACAAGGGGATAATTCATCTCACTAAATAGATGTGTGTATGTAGGTTATAATGGCAATCTCCAAAAGAATGGCCTTATTTTGTGCATAGTTGTGGTCCTTGGCAATCACAGAGCTTCTTACACCAAGCCATATGCACATTGATGAAGCCATCTTGCAAACATGGTTGCATCTAATTCAATGTATGGGCCATTTCATAAACATTAAGAAGACAGATAATCGTATTAAGGGCCATGAGCATAGAAAGGCTTGGGCTTGACCTTGTCCACAACATTTCCTTGAACATTACTTGCTAGGTTCTTACTCAACAAGTATGTTCAAGCAGTGTCTTCACATCAATAGAGAGACTTTTCATTACTTGTGTGGCAATCTTGCTCCACAAATGGAAAAGAAAACTACAAATATGTGTGCCACTCTAAGTATTAGTACACATGTTTGTCTTGCTCTTCATAAATAGGCATATGGCACAGCATTAGAGATCCTAGCAGATTTGCATGGGTGTACAAAGAGTACCACTTGTGGCATAGTCATAGACTTTTGTAAGGCCATCCTCACATCGGGCTTAAGGGATGCATATATTAAGTGGCCATCTTAAGCTCAGTTTGAGAAGTTAGCTAGGGAATTTTAGACCTTGGGAGGTACCCCTTATGTCGTAGGAGCAATTGATGGCTCGCATATTCCGATAATTGCCCAAAGGGAGAACCATGAGGATTACTTTAACCGTAAAGGGTTCCACTCAATTTTGTTGTAGCAAATTGTTCTATATGGATCTATGATGTAGGATGGGCTGGGTCAATCCATGACTCCTTAAACTTCACTAGAGCAAGCTAGGTCAAAGATATACAAGGGGCAAGTTGTTTTACACACATGTTAGCTTTAAGATGCTACCCTTGTTTGTTCTTGCCTTCGGGCATGGAACATCACATTATAGCTACCCAGTTTTAGACAACTTGTGCCCTTGACTAGAATTTAAGAAATATTCTATATGGAACATTCAAGAGTTCTTTCATTCTATTGCAAAGGCTATTCAAAGTTTTTACTAGCAATGACAATGTAACATGGGCAAGAGATCTATTCTTCTAAAGTTTTCTGTGAACGAAGTACTATGTAATAGCACATTCTAAACTTTCTTTTAACATGTGTAATCACTTCAACATGAGTAGAGGGACCAATAGATTGACATGTGATCTGCCACTGGATTCTCTTTTCCCAAGTGACATGTAATCACTTCAACATGGGTAGAGGGGCAAATAGGCTGATATGTGATCTGCCACTGGATGCTCTTTTCCCAAAGGACTTGCATAATACTTTTCTTATAGTTGAACTAAATCCTACAACAATCAAATAAAAAATTTTGAGTTACTTTGAAATTTTTACCAAGTAGATCTAATCCTAAATAAAGGCTTCACAAAAGATTGACGATGGACCAATGGACTGAGACTCTAAGATATATTGTTTTGAGGCTTCACAAAAACAAAAATATGATTTAAAAAGTTTTAATGGCTCAATCAAATGACTCATATTAAATATCTTCAAGTGGCTAAAAATGATGCATCTTTTATGCAAATTGGTCGGTAAACTAGGGTGGGGTGTAATCTGCTTTTGGGAGGCATCACCTTATTGGCTCTAACCTATTTTGTGTGCATGCACATGTCTATGTTAATATTTGCTCACCACATAGGAATATCTATTCTAGTATCGTGCTTGAGAGTTGAGGCCTGCAACATGCATGCCATTGAGAAGATGTGGAGTCACTATGTGCACCAACTCATAGCCAATTGGTAGACGAATCATTCTAATACTAGTCTGAATATTAGAGATTTAAAGCACTCCAAGGATATTTTGGCCATGTTATTAGCACTGGTGTCCATCTAGATTTGAACAAGCATGTCAATCCGAGATGGAGTTGCCCCTCATCCAAGTGACACTTCAAAAGCATAAATGTGAAAATGAGACTAGCATAGTTTGCATTGTGGACAGAACTACACAGCTAGGTGTCTCCATTCCCATGCTAAGAACATCAAACCATTTCTCTTCTTTGGGATCATTAAAATCAAACCATTTCTCTACCTGAGGGGGAGTCCTATCTTACCCCTATTCGTCAAGGCCATCTCTGTCTCCTCAAAACCATCACCTCTTTCTTTTAAAAAAAGACAAACTGGACATCCACCAACTATTCGAGGATCCAAGCTATAATTCTTCACAACCACATGACATTACCACGGACATTCACATCAACGGATCCTGATAGAGCAGCTGAGATTCTCTGCCACAAGCTTATGATGGGATCTTGTAGGATGGAAGGAAACCCAAGAGTTTTTAAGTGTGTTGAGACATAATCTTTTTTAATTCTCCTTGGCATATCATGACAAGACATACTCATCAATTTGTTCTGATAGGTCATCTTGGCCATTGGTTACAATATACTCTCATTTTTTTGTAAAGAGAATATTCTCTCTCTCTCTCTCTCTCTCTCTCTCTCTCTCTCTCTCTCTCTCACATATACACATCAATTTGGAAGTTACAATAACTCCTAGTTTTTCCCATCCCAATTCAAGGTCTATCACCTCTTATGAAAATCACTTGATGAGCACAGCTTATGATTACCAGACACCCCTTATCATGCACCTTTCCAACCTCAGAACTCTGTCATAATTCTTTTGTACACAACCTTCTCATCTATGGAGGAAAGAACAGTCACTCGCTTCATAACATACATCACTCAATGAATCTCGTAGAGAACCCCATAACGTACACCCGATTTAGAAATTGACAAGGAAAATGGGACAAAAGAAGTATGTTAGGGGTGCACAGTTGATGGTGCATAAGTGTGTCCAATCCTGTTTGGCATAGATGCAAGCAGGAAGGCCAAGGCGCCTTATGGTGTAGTGTACAGAAAAAGGTGACGTGTCCTATGATAGTGGCAGAGACCCATCCCGTGGGTGCATAGGAAAAGGAAAACATACCTTGTGCCAAGTGTTGTAATGTTCCTCAATCTCACCTCTCGATGATTGTTTTAAGGGCACACTAGTCACACTCAACCCCCCTCTGACTGACACTATTTGAGAATACAGAAGGGCAACCCAATCCTTACACCCATTGTTGTTACCCTCACAATCGCTTGTGTAAAGATTGTATGCCTTGTGTGCATTTGATGATACAATTGTGTATCCCGCCATGTGCTAGCATATAGTGCGAGAAGGAAGGCCAGGGAGCCTTATAGTGCAATGCACATGAACAAATCATGCATCATGCATTCAGAGGCCCAACCCCTACGTGCAACCCTCCATTCACACATCTCACGTCTCTGTTGAATATCAAGGGCAAGGACTGGACACTCACCCCACCCTCTGTCTCACACTCTGTTGATGAATACAAAGGGCAGCCCATACTCACAGCCCATCCTATTAGGATAAAAGCTCACATCACTCAATTGTTTGTTTCGTTTGTTGCTAGCATCAGGGAGTTGATGACGAGGCATACCAAGGAAGGTAGCCCATATATCTAGTATTGTAGATTTTTTGGACATCATGTGTACAGAGACAGCGCACCAAGGGAGGTGGCTCATCTATACTAGTTTGTGGGAAATGCTTTTCATCCCGTAATTCTCCCCAGCCCAATTCAAGATCTCACCTCTTAATGGAAGTCACTTGATGAGCACAGCTTATGATTACCAGATGCACCTCATTGTGCACCTTTCCAACCTCAGAACTCTGTCACAATTCTTTTGTACACAGCCATCTCATCTATACTAGTTTGTGGGAAATGCTTTTCATCCCAAAGGAGCTAAAAGCAAGAACCTCTTCACAATATCCAGCATCTTTCCTTGCTTTATTCTTTAATCTCAAAGCTTCAATCTTATCCGCATCCTCTTTCCTGCCAGCATCTATATAGATATTGCTCATCCAGACATATGCTACAGGATCTTTTTCATCTACTTGCACTGCATGTTCAAAGACCCGTCTCGCAAGCTTCACATTGCCCCATCTTTGACAAGCTCCTAGCACAGAAAGCCATACCACAAGGTTGTCAGAAAATGGCATCTGCATGAGTAATTCTAATGCCTTGTCCAATTGGCCAGCACGACCAAGCAGATTAATCATGCAAGTATAGTGCTCTAGAGTTGGCAAGATGTCATACTGGTTGGTGATACTCTCAAAATACATGTGGGCCTTCTCCACTAGCCCTGTGTTGCTGCATGCATTCAGCACACTCGTGAATGTGACTAAGTTTGGGATTATACCTTCTTCTATCATCCTGTCAAATGTACAGAATACATCTTCAGCTTTTCCAAGTTGAGCATACCCTGTAATCAGGGTGCTCCACAACACAACATCTCGATCTGGAATCTTGTCAAACACTTCTTCTGCTTTCTCAAGTAGGCCACATTTGGCATACATATCCACCAATGCCGTTCCTACAAGTGTATTCTTTTCCAACAATCGATCTCTGATAATATTTATGTGTACTTCTTGGCCCTTTTCTACAGCTCCCATGCTGCCACAAGCTTTCAATATGCTAACAAATGTGACTGCATTTGGAAAGATGCCCTCAAGTTGCATCTGTCCATAATACTTCAGTACTTGCTCACCACTTCCATGTTGAGCATATCCTGCAATCAGACTACTCCACGAGACTACATTTCGAAGTGGAAGCTTGTCAAACACTTCTTGTGCTTTTACAAGCAAGCCATGCTTGATATACATGTCTACTAATGCATTACCAACAACAATATCTTTTTTCAGCCAGCCTTCTCTGACAATATTACCGTGCATCTCTTTGCCCTTGTTTATGGCTTTCATATTTCCACATGCTTTCAAAATGGAAACAAAGGTGACAGCATCTGGAGAAACACCTCTAAGTTGCATAAGGTCAAAACAATTCAGCACTTCCTCAAAACAATTATGTTGTACATATCCTCCAATAAGCACATTCCATGACCCCAAATTTTGAACTGAGAGCTTGTCAAATATTTCTTGTGCATTTGCAAGCAAGCCAAGTTTGGCATACATATCAACTAGTACAGTGCCAACAACAGCATTCCTCTCCAACAACCCATTCTGAGAAATCTTGGCATGGATTTCTTGGCCCTTGTTTTTGGCTCCTACACTGCCACAAGCTTTGAGGATGCAAGTAAACACGACAAAATCTGGTGAAACACCATCAAGCTGCATTTGAACAAAACAATGCAGTGCATCCTCCCAATGGCCCTCTCGTACATATCCCGCAATCATTGTACCCCATGAAATGACATCTCTAACTGGAAGCTTGACAAACACTTCTACTGCCTGCACAAGTGAACCACATTTAGCATACATTTCAACTAACACATTGCCAACAGTAACTTCTGTCAGCAACCCCTTCTTAGTAATCTCAACATGAATTTCTTGGCCCTTGCCTATGGCACCTGTCATACTGCAAACTTTCAAAATGCACACAAAGGTAATTGAATCTGGGAAAAGGCCATTATATTGCATCAATGCAAAACAGTTCAGTGCATCCTCAACAAAACCATGTTGAGCATATCCTGCAATCATCATGTTCCATAAGTCTACATTCAGCACTGGAAGCTTGTAGAGCACTTCCCCTGCTTTTGCAAGTGCACCACGCTTGGTGCATGTCTCAGCCAATGTTGCCCCTGCAGTAATATTGTTGTTCGACAAGACCAGCCTCAAAATATCACCATGACATTTTCTGCCCTTTTCTGCAGCTCCTAAGCTCCTACAAGCTTTCTGTAAACAGATAAAGGTGACTGCATCAGGAGGGACATGCTCAAGCTGCATCCTCCTGAAGCAGTCCAATGCTTCCTTACCAAACCCATGTTGGACATACCCTGCAAGCAGGGCATTCCATGAGACTATACTCCTAATAGGAAGCTTGTCAAATACTTCCTGTGCTTGTGCAAGTAGGCCACATTTAGCATACATACCAACAACAGCTGTCCCAACTATGACATTCCTCTGCAGCACCCCTTTCTTAGACACCTGATCATGAATCTCAATGCCCTTGGCTATAGCTCCTGTGCTGCCACAAGCTTTCAAAATGCAAACAAATGTGACCGCATCTGGAGTGATGCCTTCAAGCTGCATCTGTTTATAACATTTCAGTGCTTCCTTGCCCTGGCCATGTTGACTATATCCTGAGATTAGTGCATTCCATAGGACAACATTCCGGACTTGAAGCTTGTCAAAGACATGCTGTGCTTTTGGAAGTGATCCACATTTGGCATACATAGTGACCAAGGCACTACCTACAAAAAAATCATTTTCCAGGAACCCCTTTCTAACGAGATCAGCATGTACCCTGCTACCCTTTTCCAGGTCCTTTTGGTCAGCGCAATCCTTCAACATTGCAACAACAGTGTGCCTATGGATGTCCTCCAGAGTTTTCTTGTCACGGTTGGGTATCTCCTTCTGGCTTTGTGCAGGTGCAGAAAATCCATCTGTGTGCTTCATCATCTTCTTGGTAGCATAAAAATTACCATTGATTTCCTTATTTTCTTGCTTTTCTGCCATATTCTTCGCAGCATAAAGATTCCCATTGAACTCCTTATTTTCTTCCGCTTGTTCTGATGGCAGGAGCTCTCCAGGCTGGGAATTGAAAGAGAGCTCCTGAGCAAGCTTACAAGCGCAATCTGGGGGCCTGGTTTTCCTGGCTCTTCCTGGAGAGGACGTAGCTTGCAGCAGATGCCGTCCCATAGCTTGGGAAGGCTGTGTCTGTTGCCTGAGGTTTCATCACAAGGTTTAAATCCGATGAGTTCCATAGGACTGTGTGTGTGAGCGAGTGCAGGACACACCATGAGAAATGGGTGCTTCGTATACCGAAGTCCTGTTGCTCTCTTTTCGTTTTTCCTCGATATGGAATTTCTGTCTAACAAGAGGCCCTTAGCTTTTGCACTTTTATACAAATTTGCTTCCCACTCAAAAGAAATTTTGGACAATTTCCTACTGTGATTCTCATTCCAATTTCCGTCTCTGTCACATCTATACTATTAGTTAACGAGAGGTGGGGGGCGGGTGCCACATGGCAGCCCCCCACATCCCCCACAAGATAAAAAAGAGAACATGGGGACGGGTGTCACGCATCCAGCACCCGTCCCCGCCCGCAAAAATCGCAGCGGAGTGCCTAGTTGCAAAGTACTACAACATCATGAGCTTCTCTGAGGGAGTGATTCATGCACCCTAGGGACTCGGGAGGGAGGAGGGGACCCATATAACTAGTTAAGGTGCGGTTGGTCGGAGGACGTTGCTAGCCGGTGCTTACTATGAGCCCTATAGGGTAAGGGGTGCTGGCCCCCCATTTTGTGACACCTATTGTGGCATGTATGCACCCACAATCACTAATGCAATGAAGAAACTACCACTCAACAACATGTGGATAAAAGTCAAAAATTTGTCCAATGGATGGTTGCCAAATGTTATCCTTAAACCAATGCAATTTATGTCCACGAAATAGCAGGCTTTTTTGCACGTCTAAATCTGTGTCAAACCTTCAAATCGCCTCTACGATGGCTTCGTTGTGCCTAATATTTTGTTTCTAGTTCAGCCATCTGATATCAATGACATGGTTGGAGGGTCATTCTGGTGAATTTCGCCATGTTTAGCTTTTCGATGAAGGGCCCATTAGCTATCACTAAACTGGCCCTCTTACACTAAGGAAAATAAAGGAAAAGAGCCCCTTTCCCTAGATGGAAAATATCAAAGACTTGCCAACAACCTGAAAGGCTTACTTGTTTATGCTAGCTCTATGAACGTGTGTTCTGGCTATGTTGGAATCCTAGGGGTGTCTGCCTCACCCATATAGGGTGGTCTTGGCACCTAAAACAAATATATCACATTATCAACAAAAAAAAGGGCTTATTGTGATTGTAGTGAGAAGGAGATAGTAATATTAAACCAGTGTTTCATGACCCACTTAAATGTTTACAAAGAAATAAAAACTTATTATGAAACAAATTTAACCAAGAAATAAAAACTTGAAATTGTTGGAGAAAAGTTTTATTTCAATTATAATATGATCAAAAACTTAGAAAAGACTTCAAACTGTTAATGTTGAAGGTCCTTATATGGCTATGAATAGCACAAGTATGTTAAGTCCTACAAAACATGGGAATGCATGTAATGTAAAATTTGAGAGCCAAGTTCTCTTTCTATGAATTTTAAGTCGCACAGGCATTCGCAAAGGCTCAACTGAAAGCCAAGCATTTCTATGGACAAATGAGAGACCAAGGGTGAGATAAAGGTTTAAAGGGTGGAAGTCCAAAAGACGATTATGTATATAAAATCCAATGCAAATGGAAGTGAGTCATCCTTGTTTGAGAAAATTCTCTGCTTTGCTTGAGTTAAGATGAGGGAGAGCTTGCTTGTGTGTGAGGGAGTGTTCTTGACATGAAACCATGAGAGCTCTCTCTCTCTCTCTCTCTCTCTCTCTCTCTCTCTCTCTCTCTCTCTCTCTCTCTCTCTCTCTCTCTCTCTCTCTCTCTCTCTCTCTCTCTCTCTCTCTCTCTCTCTCTCTCTCTCTCTCTCTCTCTCTCTCTTGACTAAAGGGAAGATCAAGGACGCCCATAGTGTGCACATCAAGGATCGAGAGACTCCCAAAGCTTCTTTTTAGCAATAATGAATATGTTACCCTAAGTCTCACATTTTCTCTTGAGTTGAATCTTTGTTTGGTTGCACTCTTATTTTGAAATTGAGTAGGCAAAGAGAGAGTGTGAAGTAGAACAACCTAGTGAGAGGTAGCTTAGCCAAGAAGAGTGAAGAATCTCTTGAAGGAAATTCAGTCCCCTCCTTATTGAGCTTGAATCACCCAACATTTTGATTCTGTTTTTGGGAATTGCCAAGATTGCATTTCTTAGTGCTATAAATACACATTGTTTTGGATGAATAAGGCATGTGGTGATTGCTAAATATTGGATTGGGTATTCTACTCCCCAATGAGCATCGCACCCTAAAACCACTACAACTAGATTAGGATTAGTTAGAGGATTGGTATATTAAGGAAGAGATTTGGAAAAAAATGAAAAAGTAAAACATGAATGCACTTTTACACAAGCCCTCAAGCTGAAAACAAATCTTTACATCAAGGATACTTCTTCTTCCCATTCCATGAAGGATCTTGACACTAGCAAATTACCATTTGATAACTCATGCTCAACCAAGGGGTTATTCCACACATGAGTGCTCAAAAATGTGAAAATGCATGTCCTTGAGATTCTTTTGGAGTAGACTTGATCTAAATGATTTTTACCACAGTTTTGATCATTAAACATATCTAACCATCAAAAGACCATCTTCATTTGTATTGCATAGTATCATTAAGATGTGGGATGCATAGTCTAATTATTCATATGCAAATATCACTGCCAAATGTATTTTCAAGGTAGATCCTTAGTTTAACCTCAAGGCAAGAGGTGAAACTCAGTATTGGCCATCAAGCATCTTAGATTAAGGCATATTTCAATCCCACCTCTTTTTGGTAGCTTGGACTCATAGGCTATCCCATGTTTGAGAGCCTTAAAACCCAATATGTGACAAGGCATTGCCATTGGATTGTTGCTTGTTGCAAAGTGGAAATTATTAATGAGACCCTTCTTTAATGGAGGCATAGATGGGAAAGCACTCTTCCCAAGTATAAGAAGTCTTGAGATCTAGGTTGAGCAATATCATTAGGGAAGAAGTCTTATGACTTGATTTATGTGAATGATTTTCTAGGAGGTGATTTCCATAGCATACAATAAACACTATGCAAAATCATAGAGAGCAGGTTGTGAGTAGATATCCTTAATGATGATCCAGAACCCATCCTACTTAACACCTCATCCAAGAGTCTTAGTATGTGTATCCTATTACATCATATTTTATTAAAAAATGGTTTGCGGTATTTGATTTATTTTCAACTTATTTTTTTCCTCAGAAAACTAAATTCCTTAATATCGAGGCAAACACCACCACCTTCCATAGTCTATGTGGGAGGGGTGATTAGCAATAGAGTATTCCCTATTTTTAGGCGAGTTTTTCCCAATTAATCCCTCCAAAAGAAGACATATATTACAAAATTACTATGCTTAAAATGTAAAAGCATATCTACACGTGTATGTGTGTTTGCACAGCTATGCTAATGACTTATAAGTTTAACACAAAAAATATGGTCAGTAATTTTTCATTCTTATTAGTTGGGTATGCTATTGCTTCTCTTAGGCATACCATTCTTTGTGTGTGTGTGTGTGTGTGTGTGTGTGTGTGTGTGTGTGTGTGTGTGTGTGTGTGTGTGTGTGTGTGTGTGTGTGTGTGTGTGTGTGTGTGTGTGTGTGTGTGTGTGTGTGTGTGTGTGTGTGTGTGTGTGTGTGTGTGTGTGTGTGTGTGTGTGTGTGTGTGTGTGTGTGTGCGCGCGCGTGTGTGCGTGTGCGTGTGTGGGGGTGTGTGTGTGTGCGGGCGCGCGCGTGTGCGTGTGTGTGTGCGCGCGCGTGCGCGTGCGCGTGCGCATGTGCATGCGCATGTGCGTGTGCGTGTGCATGTGTGCGTGCATAAGAAGTAACTAGCAACAAAACCTTGCAACCATAGGGACACATTTAGGGAAAGCTCACAGTAAAATGTAACATTAACAGAAACTTGAATATAAAAAATTGGCTTCATCACAAGGAGATACAAATGTTGTAGCAACATTGAAACTAATAAATGAAACCCAAGAAGATAGAAATGTGAGAGTTATAAGGGTCCATTCCACTATCAACAAAACCAAAACAAGAACCTAGTTAGTAAGAACTAGCATGGAGTTCTACATTACAATTGTTAATGGAAAGACCCAATTGCCATCCATGTCACAAACACTAACATAGTTACCTTATTGGATTCCATTGAGAAGTTTTGAAACTTGATGGAGAAGTCAAAGAAGTATAACACTCTAATTAGCTTTGAGTGATGAGACCGGAGTGTAGGAGTGAAAAGGCAGATTCTTATTTATAGTAGTGTCCCATGAGTATAGAAGGGAAATAACCCTTTGTAGGATACCCAATAGTTCAATTTATTTTTATTTTTTTTGGGGGGGGGGGGGGGGATAAGGGCTTTGTAGCTATACCATGCCGTTGCTACCGATTGCACCTATATAGGGAGTAGTAGTGACTCAAAGCCCTGCCTTGTTTCCACTCTACGTGTGATTCCCTATGCCCAGTGGTGAACCCTCTTATGTGCGGCGTCACGAGGGTGTAGTCCTGGGATGTGTCTATGTTGTCTTGCTTTTTGGATTGAATAATACAAGAGTATACCTTGAGCTCATATCGTGTTACCTTTCTGTGCCATGTTGAGTGCGTAACGAGTGCAGGTTTATCACACTTGGTATCAGAGCAACTATTGCTCGAAGTGAAGGAGTGCTCACGAAAGCAGGAGAAAAGATCCAGTGCCCCGAAGAGATCGAAGTCGTAACGACCCACAGCGCGATGCCCCGCGTCGTGTTGCCCCGTGTCGCATCGCCCCACGTCGCGACGCCCCCCGACGCGTAGCCCCGGCGTGATGCCCCAACCTCGACATCCCACCCTCTAAAGACGTGACGCGGCTTCCCTACGGCACGACCCACACCACCACAGGCGAAATGCGGCTTCCCCGCATCGACACCACCACCAACCACATGGAGGACGAAAGGGAGAACGTCACCCTCCCAACACTGGAGGAGAGGAAGAAGAGTAGGGGGCAAGAATGGAGAGTGGCCCAAGAGGAGAAGGTGGCCAGACTAGAAAGACAATTAGATGGTATGTCAGGCATGCTAGAATCAATATGGAGGAACATGCAGATGAAAGAAGAGGAGGAAGAAAAGAGAAAAAAACTAGAAGTAGAGCAGGGCTATAGAGAATGGGTGATTCAACAACAAGAAGAGGAGAAAAGACACCGAATGCAAGAGGAGATGGATAGAACGAGTAGAGAGGAGACATCTAGGAGGGCGCAAGATACAAGGAAGGAGAAGGAGAAAGTAGTAGAATTAGGAAGCAAAAAGAAAGACAAGAAGAAGGAGAAGAAGCACCATCGCAAAGAAGAGGAAGATAGGAGTAGTTCAGAAGATGATTATGGAAAATTCAAGATGCCCCAACCTGCCAAGTACAAGGGAGAGCGAGATGGGTTGGTTCTGAAGAAATGGATCGTAGAGGTGGACATGTACTTAAAGTATTCACGAATTACCGAAGACAGGAAGGCGGAGGTGGCAGCCATTTACTTGGAGGAGGACGCTACCAGTTGGTACCTGCTAGAACAAGAGCAGGGCCACACAATCTGTTCGTGGGAAGAACTCCAGGAAGAACTGAAGGACTACTTTATTCCAAAGCTGGAGAAATTCAAAGTGAGAGATGAATGGAGGAACCTCAAGCAAACATAGGGAAAGATGAAAGAATATGTCAGCAAATATAGGCAAATCATGCTGCAACTACCAAACATGGATACTGACACTAAGCTACATGGATTTTTGTTTGGGATGCAAGAATGGGCTAGAAGAGATATGGAGAGACAGGAGCCAACAAGCTTAGCAGAAGCCATGAGAATGGCCGAACAACTGGTGGACCTGGAAAGCAGAAGAACAGCACAAGGGAATCAAAACAGGTTCAACAACAACTCATGGAACCAGAGGCCCAATGCTCCTAGAGGGGCATTCACAGATACAAGGAGCCAAAACACCACTACCACCACGGCCGTATCACAAACCGCATTAGTACCAAGAGGAGCAGCAGGAAGATGGGGAAACAATCACTACAGGCCAACCCCTAGCACATCATATGGGCCCACAGGATCAAATACATCATGGTGGAGACCCCCCAGGCCCTTCCACCGGCATCAGATGCTTCAAATGCGGGGGTCCACATTACCAAAACAAATGCCCAATAGAAGATACAGCTTCATTGAGTGGATGAAGGGTGAATGCAACTTGTGCATATGGAGGAGAAGAACTACAACCACCGCGTATCCAAGAAATTCCAAATGGGAGTGAAGAAAGCATGGACCACCCAAGGGTAGGGTCAGTTAGTGCCCGACCCCAATGCATGGCAGCCAGGGTAGCGGCAATCCACCATCTATACATCAAAGGCCGAATGGGCAAAGGAAACCAACCTATCATGGTGGACACAAGAGCAACACACAACTTCATGACACTAGAGTGTGCAGCAAAACATGGATTGAAGCTATCAAAGGCCCCAGAAGGATTAACAGTAACATTCGCACAAGGAGAAGCCAAGGAAGTAAAACAAGTCTTTGCAGTCCAAGTGGAAGCCGACAAGTGGAAAGCGAAACTCAACTTCTTAGTAATCCCCATGGATGATTTTGAAGTGATATTGGGCTTAGAATTCTATGAAAAGTATGTCATTGCAATGTTTGGTAAGGGTGTGAATGAAATGATGCTAGATATGCAAGGAGAAGGCGTCAGAGTGCCATGCGAAAGAATGCATCTACCTGGTAGGACCCCAATCAAGGTGCAAATGAAGGAGAATAAGCGAGGAGTATCATGCCAAACAGTAAAACCAACTGCAAACCAACCAAAGGGCCAGACCCAAAAAGCACCGGTCCAAGGGATCGTGATCAGGCCAGTATCATGACATGCAGTGCAAAGCAAGTCGAAAAATCAGTCAAGCAAGGAGATATGGTCTATCTGTGTACGATCCGACCAATTGAAGAAGAAGAAAATGGCAAGAAACCCAAACAACAGAATAGGAACACAGAGGTGACAGAAATACTTGAAGAATTCAAAGATGTGATGCCAGCCGAGCTACCCAAGGGTCTACCACCCAGGCGAGATGTGGATCACAAGATTGAGCTGATTCCAGGGTCTGCCCCATCGACCCGAGCTCCCTATCGCATGAACCACACTGAGCTCATGGAATTGAAGAAGCAACTACATGAACTAGAAGAACAAGGATTCATCCGCCCTAGCAAATCCCCCTTTGGTGCCCCAATGTTGTTTGTAAAGAAGAAGGATGGGGGACTTAGACTCTGTGTAGATTATAGGGCTCTTAACAAAATCACCATAAAAAACAAATACCCTATGCCCCTAGTGGAAGACCTCTTAGATAGACTGCACGGGGCCAAGTACTTCAGTCGAATTGATCTTAGATCAGGATACCACCAAATCCGCATAGCCGAAGCAGATATCCCAAAAACAGCCTTCTGTACCCGATATGGTAGTTTTGAGTGGTTAGTCTTAGGGTTCGGCCTAAGCAATGGGCCAGGCACATTTTGTGGCCTCATGGATGGAATTTTTAGACCGGAAATAGATATCTTTGTCATTATCTACATAGATGACCTCCTAGTCTACAACAAGACCTTAGAAGAGCACAAGCAACACTTATGCCGAGTTTTTGAGAAACTGCGGCAGCATCAATTATATGCCAAGCCAGAAAAATGTGAGTTCGCAGTGAAAGAATTGGAGTTCTTAGGCTTTATTGTAGGAGCAGATGGAATCAAAGTGGACCCTAAGAAAGTGGAAGTTGTCCAAAAATGGCCTGTACTGAAAACTGTAAGAGAAATGCGGGAGTTCCTCAGCTTCACAGTATTTTGTCGGAGGTTCATCAAAGATTATAGCCTTATCACTGCCCCCCTCTCCCACCTCACCAAAGAAGATCACTCTTTTACATGGGGGAACGCGCAACAGGAAGCCTTTGAGCAGATGAAGAAGTGCATGAGCCAAACTCCCGTCCTAAGGGTGCCGAACTTCACCAAACCCTTTGAAATCTCTACAGATGCATCTGACTATGGCATAGGGGGTGTACTGGTCCAAGAGGGTCACCCCATTGCGTATGAGTCAAAGAAATTTACCGATGCTGAAACAAGGTGGAGCACACATGAGAAGGAAATGTTGGCAGTCATCCACTGCCTTAGAAAACGGAAGCACTATGTTCAAGACAAGCATACAATAGTCTTCACCGACAATATCTCCCTCAAATACTTCCAATCCCAACCCAAGTTATCAGCAAAGCAAGCCCGCTAGCTAGACTTCCTCGCCGAATTTGACCTGGAGACTAAGCACAAGCCCGGCTCTACTAACAAGATAGCAGATGCCTTGAGCTGGAAAGCTGACCTGAAAGCTGTCAGTGTGGTCAGAAGCAACTTCATAGAACTTGTCAAAGAGGCCCTATAACAAGATCAAGAAATGCACAAAATAATCAAAGATGTGGAAGCAGAGAAGACACCACATGGAATGTGCACCTTAGAAGAGGGTAAAGAGATTGTATATCCCCAACAATGTGGAATTAAAGAAACTCGTCCTGCATGAGATACACGACGGCAAGATTGGAGGCCACAAAGGGCAAAGCAAAACCTTGGAGGCCCTTAGGAAGCATTTCTTTTGGCTGAACATGAAGGAAGAAGTGATAGACTACATCAAAACTTGCCCCACTTGCCAGATGGTCAAAGCACCAAGATCAAGACCAACCGGACTACTACAACCATTACCAGTACCTAACCGCCCATGGGATGTCATCAGCATGGACTTCATTGTGGAACTACCAGAGTCCCATGGGTACACAATCATCTTTGTAGTGGTGGACTATTTCTCCAAACAGGCCCACTTCATCCCGACCAAAACCACCACTGAATGCCAAGGAGGTAGCATGCCTCTTCTTCACACATGTATTCAAACTGCATGGCTTACCACTGGCCATTGTATCAGATAGAGATGGAAGATTCATGAGCGACATGTGGGAGGAACTCTTCACGACTCTGGAAACCCAACTGAGATTCTCATCATCCTTCCACCTGGAGACAGATGGACAGACAGAACGATTCAACCAAGGCATCGAAGATTACATCCGCAGCTATGCTTGAGTGGACCAGAAAGATTGGGCCTTGTACCTTGATGTCTTGGAATTCCACTATAATAGCTCCATCCACTCGGCAACAGGGTACACTCCCTTTGAGTTAGCCACAGGAAAAGAAGTCATTACACCACTGGCCTTAGCATCCGGAGCGGCCAAAGCGGAGGATCAAGATGTAGAAGAATTCTTGAAGAAATGGAGAGATCGCAATGCAGCAGCTAAGCAAAGTCTTGAGCAGAGCAAGATAACCATGACAGAGCAAGCAAACAAGAAGAGAAAGGCTGTACTATTCGCCAAAGGAGACATGGTCCTGGTGAGCTCTAAGAATATGACACTTCCCAAAAACATGACCCCCAAGTTCAATCACTGCTACTATGGACCCTACCGAATCACTCAAGTGCTGAACGAAGTCACCTACAAGCTGGACCTGCCAGACAGTGTTTGTGTTCATAATGCATTTCATGCTCGTCTTCTGTGCAGGTTCTATCCCAACAACCAATGGGGACGGCGCGCACCAATGCTCCATTCCAACGGTCCCTTCGAAGTAGAAACATTCCTCCGACGCCGGGAACAAAGAGGCTTCCCCGAATACCTCACCAAGTGGCGTGGGCATCCACTCAAGGAGGCCACTTGGATCTCAGAAGCGGAGGCCCGTGAACGCGGAAAGGATGCCTTCGTCCTTTGGCTCAAGGAGAACCCCCCTGCTCCTTCTACCGACCCTTGAGCCGCCCCAGCACTCCAACAAATAATGCGGTTCTCAATCATAGATCCCAAATGTGCCTCCACTCCTCAAATGTAATCGAGTCGAGGGTGGACTCGCATGGTAGCAATCATCACAAATAACTCCATCAAACGCAAAAATCCCCCAACGTCTTAGTGCGGCAGACACTGGCGAGTCTGATAATATAGACTGTGTTAAGACCCCCCGGTCCCCTTAGACTGGCAGACACTGACCAGCTTGCTAGGAAAGGCTGCGTTAAGAGCCCGGATGAGTCAAATAACAAACGCTACCCTTAGATTGTTGAGGTTAGCAATCCAGTAAGCGGGGGTGAGTGTAAGGGCTTTGTAGCTATACCATGCCATTGCTACTGATTGCACCTATATAGGGAGTAGTAGTGACTCAAAGCCCTGCCTTGTTTCCACTCTACGTGTGATTCCCTATGCCCAGTGGTGAACCCTCTTATGTGCGGCGTCACGAGGGTTTAGTCCTGGGATGTGTCTATGTTGTCCCACTTTTTGGATTGAATAATACAAGAGTATACCTTGAGCTCATATCGTGTTACCTTTCTGTGTCGTGTTGAGTGCGTAACGAGTGCAGGTTTATCACAGGGGGGGTGGTTAAAGTAACTTTAGTAATCCATCACTAATAAATAGACTACATTGGTCACAATAAGTAGACCAAGGGTTGGCATTTTTGGTTGGAAAAGAAAGAAAACATTATTTCACAAGAGCAAATATGTAGAAAAAAATTATGACTATCTAAATGAAATTGCCATGAGGTAACAAAAGCTATATGTAACGAGCTTGCTAAATAAGAGTAGAGTGGAAAAGCACAAAAGAAGAGTGAAAAAAGGTCACTCTTTTTCCATACTATTATGCAAGAGGTGGAGAAGAACCACTGCATTATCGAAGGTCTAAGGTGCCTTCAAAATCATTAAATAGGAAAGTAATAACTCACAATACTTAGAAAAAGACTAGTAGTCCTAATGTAGGTGGCCTATTCTAGACATAGGCTTGCTTAGGAGATCCAACTTATTAGTGGAACATTGGCTCAATGAGTGGAAAAGCATAAAAGAAGAGTGAAAAAAGGTCACTCTTTTTCCATACTATTATGCAAGCAATGGAGAAGAACTATTGCATTATCCAAGGTCTAAGGTGCCTTCAAAATCATTAAATAGGAAAGTAATAACTCACAATATTTAGAAAAAGACTAGTTCTAATGTAGGTGACCTATTCTAGATATGGGATTGCTTAGGAGATCCAACTTATTAGTGGAACATTGGCTTAATGACGTCTAAGGTGCCTTCATAATCATTAAATAGGAAAGTAATAACTCACAATACTTAGAAAAAGACTAGTAGTCCTAATGTAGGTGGCCTATTCTAGATGTGGGGTTGCTTAGGAGATCCAACTTATTAGTGGAATATTGGCTCAATGGGGCAGTTGTGTGTAGTTAGGGCATGTAAAACCTTGATAGTGAGAGAGAAATTTGCATTTATTAGATATGGTTGTTGCAATATTTCTCTACAGTACCATTCGGCATACAACCAATAGAAAAGTGATGCAAGACCTGGTCCCAAACTCCATGTTGTTGGGAGTTAGTAAAAACAAACAACTTGAACCTTTACAAATGTTTACTCTCACAAGGAAACATTGACCCATGGAAATCAAAGCTCATAATTTACTTGAAACTCAAAAATTTGTACAAAGGATCGTAGAACCCTCTTTACAATCTCCTTACTCAACTAGATGTGCATATTTGAGATTCATCGTGTAGGGTTTTTGTTTAGTAGGTTTTACATCCATTGGTATTGTGTACGTGAGTATATATAGTGGTGCTTTCTTAAGTCAATATATTTCCATATGAACATATTTTGGAATTGTTTGAAAAATCTGATAACTTTCCCCTTGTCTTCATTTGAAAGGTCATTTATAAACAATGTACATCGGTTTGGGAGACTTTCCCTCTTTGGTGAGATTCACTTTTTCAACCATTGCAAGTCCTTCGATCAGTTTCTTAGATTTTTGTTCTCATTTGGCTTCAAGTAAAATGACAAGATGGTCTTCCTTCTTGAATTGAGTGAAAGCTTTAAGAGAGCTTACAGTTTCTTTGTGCTGTCATCATTAGAGTCTTGGCTCTTCTAAGTTTTCTTCAACCTTCTATACCTCAAATGTAGAGGTAGACTTCTCTTAGATTGCTTTGATGAAGTCGATTGATTGTGGTATCTCTAAATTGGTAGCCATGCTATCATTTGACTTTGAGCTCGTTCCATTTAACTCCCTAAAGGGAATCTTTGTCACTATCTTTGGTTTCTTTTTCTATAAGAATGTTGAGAGTTGGAATGAGTTATGAGGGTCCCATTCATTTATGATCATGGATCTCTAGATACTCTAGCCATTCTAGTTCTAACTTCACTTTTATCACTCTAGCATCTACAAGTAGTCTTTATACCTTTTTGGGCTTGAGATATGTTGTGATTTGCTTTATGGTCTTGTTGTCAAAGTCATAATCTCCGAAGTTCATCATCTTGTTTGTCATTGCTTTCCTCTTCAAAAAAATATTCATTATCATCACTAAACTATTCTTCTTTGGGATTGATAGGTTCCATTTTAGTGATGGAACCAATTTGACATGATAGTCAAATAGGGTTTGATGCATCTTTGTCCGCTTCCATTCTCTTTGGTGAAGCAATTTCTCAAAATTAAGTAGATTAATTTCACAATCGTGCTTGATTCACCATCACCACTAAACTGAGGATTTTTCTTAGCTTCTAGTGGTTGGCATGAATCTTGAGCTCCACGACACTAGGTCAAGATTGGTCCTACGTTCAACATCAAAGCATGTATTGTCAATTCAATTGTGCTAGGATTCACCATGTGTATTCTAAGCTCATCTCCACCTACTTGAATTATCAACATGCATGCTCTTTTGTATTCTCCTTCTTCGATGAATGATAAGTCAAGTGTGGAGAGGATGTAAATCTAATCTTGTTCATAATCTAGATAGAAAATAGATATGTTTAGGAGTTGGTAGTGATTGTGTAGTTTCTTTTAGTGTTTGCATTGCATCTCAAATTTATGAAACTATCTTTTTTTAAAGGTACATAGTATTAGTATTATTATACTCCTTAAATGTTATGATGCTAGCTCAAACAGTTATCCTTTTGCTCAAGTAATTGATACCACAAGTTTTAGCATATACATTTGTGCTTTTTTTTGTTAAGGTACAAATGAAGGTCCTTAAGGAGAGGCTAAAATCAACCATACCATTTGGTTCTAGAGAGGTCCTAGAAGACCTAGACATTAAAGAGAAAGGCATAGAGGTGTCACACCTACAGTGGAGAATCCCCTTTTGAGACAATATTTTTCTTGCTTCATAAAGCTATATAGACTTCTTCCTTTAACAATACTAGAAAACTTTTTAATGCACCATTCAACACATAGTATATCATGTTGTTAAGCATGTTAGAATTCCAAGAGGAATTTAAAAGCTTTAAGAAAATGGATGAGACTAAAACAGTTATTACAAAGTCCAAGACTTTTATTCATTATCCATTTTAGGGAAGGGCCAACAACCAAAAGAAGGTTCTAATGAAAAGGCTATGTAAGCTTCTTAAAGACTTCAAAGTAACATTAGACTATTTATTTCATACATAGAAGTGTGAATGTATAACATCAATTTTGGGTTTGTGTGCTTCTTCGCCTACCAAGAAGTGCCAACTAACTCAATTAGATTTCTCAAATTGGAAGCTAGACAATAAGAGAAATAGATACTTTAGTATGTTATATATTATTTTACCTTTCCATACTATTTTGTGTAGTATTAATTAAATAAAAGTGGATTGTCACCTATTATTAAATTATTATATAGTTTGTTTGATGGAGGGAATTTGCATGGGCATTGTGTAAGTTGCTTATGTTTGCTACTTAAGATCATGTTATCTATACGAATACATCATTCAAGTTATATTATATGCAATGGTAAGTCTTTAAACATACCAAATATAAACTTGATTGTGCTATTTTGCACCCATACCCTACGACATGCTAGAATGCAATGTCGGATTGCCTCCCATTGTGTCATAAGGTCTGGGTCAATTTTAGGTCTAGAGTTTTCCAATTTAACACATTCTTTGGACAACTTTGGTAGTTTAATATAAATGGAGATCTTGGAGGAGATGAAAATAACCACTAAACCATTTGGTCTTATAGAGTCCCTAGAAGATCTAGGCATTGGTGAGGAGATAGGATTTGATGTAGAAGCACCTCCATGGACTCTATCTTAGAGGTCAATCATGTTGCATAAGAAATTGCATATGAAGAGAAACCCTAGCTCAAAAGTTGTTTTTTTTTTCCTTTCTTGGACAAACTTGTTGCATTGACAATGGCAGATCTTCAATGTGCCATTAAACATATAGCATATCATCTTGTCAAACATGTTATGCTTCCATGTAGAGTTCTAAAGCTTTAATGAAATGGTGGAGATTGAAAAAGTGGTGAAAGGATCTAAGAATTTTATTCAGCATCCATTTTAGGGAAGGTTTAATAACCAAAGGAGAACTGTAAAGAAAATGCTATAAAAGCTTCCTCAAGATTACACAACAACATTAGAATATGCATTCCGGACACAAAAGTGTGAGTTGCTTGAATCCTGTTTTGGGTTTGTGTGCTTCTTGTCCTACTACAAGAGGATTGAATATATTGAACAGATAGACATGGATATTGAGGAGTTATTGGCAATTGAGGAGGAGAAGGCAATGCCAATGCAACTCGACATAACAAATATTAAAGGGGATATCCCAAAGGCTACTAAGTCATTCACTTGAGGAAATACATTTTCCTTCTATATTTGGGAAGGAATACCTTTTGCTAAATGATGTCAATAAATTCACAAGGCTTACGGAGGACTATTGCATGGGTATTATTGTTGAGTCTTGTGAAAAGGTGGACTTTTTGAATGATGCTAATGAAGAATTTTCCATCTTGGGCACTAGTATCATAGATTTTTAAAATGCTTAATAATTAACTTGAATTTCTACTTATTTAATAAGATCATCAGACCGTACCAATACTCCATAGTTCTTTGATCATGCATACTTGTGTGGGTTTGCCCCTAATAGCCAAGTGTGTGTCAACCTCTTTGCAATATTTAGTGTCTTTTTCTTGACCTATTCACACAAATGTGTTACATTTTTTAATAGTCTTTTCCTTTTCATGCATTTTTGTTGTGTATGCATAAGATGCAAAATTTGACCTCATACAATATTCAATCACTCCATCATAACTACCTCCAAAGTATCTTATGAAGTCATGAGGAACATTGAAACAAGGAGGATGTTCACACATAAATAGATCCTTTGGATAAATATTTTGAGCCGCCCTACTACTTTATGGTGATTATCATTTTTAAAACTAATTTTGGTGATACAAGGACCAAGGTTGAGGTGGATTCTACATCTCACCCATTACTTGCCAAAGATAAATATAAACATTCTAAAGATTTATCATGTCAAGACTCAAACGACCCCATCATACCACTATTTGTGCTACTTTACATTTTTTATCTTTCCCACATATCCAAACTAAAGCCAATGTTATATTTATTATAAGAATGCCACAATTAGGATTTTTGGATATGATTCAAGGTTCAAAAGTTCCTAATTATAGTGCTTATGTCTTGCCTACTAATCTTTTGAAGAATCTCGTTTCAAGGCTAGAAGACACAAAATCATCTCATAAATAACAAAGAAAATGCCCTCTTTATGAAGAAAAAAGAAAACAAGAAGAAAATAGCAAAAAAACAAGGCTCTTTGATTCAATTCTCTAGAAACTAATGTGATTAAAATTGCATGTATTGTACACACTCTCATCATAGTAATGAGAAAGTTCATATTGAGCACCATTTGGATCTTCTTCTATATTTCTTCAATTTGTTACAAACTTTTATTAGCATGCTACCACATCTATTGGCTATAGAGAAAATTGTTGTTGCTTGGAAGTGGATTTCTCCATGACTTAGGTGTCCCATTGTGATAGTGGTCTCAACAAAAGATATTCCATGTCTTGATAACATAGTGTTGCACAAGAAAAGAATATGCTAGGATTGATAAGAAAAAATTTAAAACTTATGAACTCAAGCTAAAAGATAAAACACTTCTATAAGAAACCATTAATATTGTGTCTATCCAAAGAGATTATTCATCCTATTTGATATTATGGCCCGATCACATAGATTTTGCTTTATTCTCCTATTCAAGCTTCTCTAATTAGAACTTTAGTAATTGCAACTTTGTCTCTACCTTAGCTAACCTACTTTCTTTTTGTTTAAATATATAGTCAACTCCCAAGCATAATGGTTTTGGTAAAACATTTGCCTCACATTATGAATATAAGTTTCATGTTGAGAGTGAAAAATTTACAATAACCTAGTAACCCACTATTTACATCTCCAATAAACCTATCATAAAATGTATGAATTTTGGTAGCTCACCTATTAATAAATTAGTTTAAAAATCATTTGTAAAAGCGTTGTATTCACTTTTTCCTAAAAGACAAACCAATCATTGTAAAAGGCACAAAGATCCAGTTCATGCACATCTAGCCTTTGAAAATAATCATCTTCTAGTATGGAGTTAGACATTGTTATGTGAGTCATTGGTAAGACCTCTCCATTCCCAATGTCAAAACTTAAGATAGTAGAAAGATTCAATGGTAATGGTTTTCGTACTTTGGAAATGAAAATCATGTACCGTCTAATGTGGAGAGATCTTTGGGAAATATTTGAAGAATGCGAGACTCTTGACAATCCAACTTGGAGAATAAATTATAATAGTGCACTAAAGATAATAGCATGAGAATTGTGAGATGATGTTCTTCATCACATTTGGGGATTAAAAATACAAAAGAAACATGAGATGAGCTAGATAAAACCTTCAGCTCACAAGCAAAGAATTAAATGATAAATCTTTTAATGGAGTTTTTTGGGTTGGATTTAAACAATTATGACTCCTTAACTTCACCAATAAACAAATTTAAAGGCTTGAAGGTACAATTATCTTCTATTAATAAAGACATCAAATAAGATGAAGCCATGAATGTGCTACTTAATAGTGTGGACAAACCTAACAAAGAAGATGAGCAACTAGTGGCAACCTTGAGAAATATACCAGATAGAAAACTCAAATCAATGAAAGTTGCTTCATATGAGTAAGAAAGAAAAATCAAAGAGAAGGTCCAAGAGATACCAAGCCCCACAATATCTATGTTCTACAACAAAGGGACCTCAAAGATTAGTTGCACAACATGTGAGAAAGCTAGACACAAGGAAGATCACTAGAACAAAGAGAAACCCAAGCGCAAGGATTGCAAAAAATTTGGACACGTTGAGAAAGACTGATGGAATCAAAAAGCAAATCTTGTACAAGAATCATCATATTATAAACAATGTTCTTGAAAGTCTTTTATAAATTGTCTACACTCTTTTTTAACATTGCATGAGCAAAAAGGCATTGCAAGCATTTTGTGGGGGAGGGGGGCCTACGTCCTTAGGTGCACTTATCTAGAGGGTAAGCTAGCACTAAGGGGGTATTAAAGAGATTGTTTCTAGAGGCAGTGCTAAAAGCACAAACAATGTATAGCTCAAAAGTGACAATTGTTATAGACACAAGAACTGAATCCCATAAGCAAAGAGTGGAAGTGTGTCCTAGTTGAAAAGCAAACAATATACTTGGCTAAACTATCAATGCAATCAAGCTTTTCATGCTATCACAATGTCATACTTGTTCTTCTTTTTTTTCCCCATAGTCAATTTCCATTTTGTTGTTCAAACTATATTTTGTAACATATACAATGTAACAAGCTTTAAACTCAGAACCATGATATCGACAAGCATACAATCCAACAAATCATTATGGACTCTAAATAAGTGGAATGCATGCATTGCTAACAAAGTAGTCAAGATGGATTGTGACTTGGCTTGACTTGAGTGTCTTGAACTACTGGATCACAAACAAGCATGACTTAAACAAGTAGAACTGGACACACTATACGAAGTTGGATTTGGATTCGAGCTACAACCACTAGATGAAACACCCATATCTAGCTATGATTACAACTCTAAATGTGAAATCTGCTTTGATAGCAATCCCAAAGTTCCTCAACCACCTATAAATTGATGCACCAAAGAGGATCTTCTAGTCCACTATAGGTGCAAAAGTTAGAGAAAAGGAAGAAAGTGGCCAAAGATTTGGAAGTTAAGAGACAAAAGAGATCTCAAAATCTCCCTAAACAATACATGAAGTTCAAAAAAGGATTTTGGATTGTGGTGTTGCTACTAGGCACAAAATGGCAAGGACAAGCCAACAAACCAATTAAAGGGACGACCAAGCTTAAGAAAGTCAATATGGCTAATGAAGAGGAAAAGCCTCAACTCATGTTCATAACTGACCATTGATTAAGGACAAGGAAACTGATCTTATGAATCTCTTAAAAGAGTTTAGGGTTGTGTTTGCCTAGTTAATGAAATAGTTTAAAGGTACCAATAGTTTAAAGGTACCAACCCTAGAATCATCACATACAATATCCCTATAGTACATGTCATTGTACCTATAAAGCAGAGATCATATGTGATGAATTTGAAGCACGCTCATGCTATCAAGAAAGAAATAGGTAAGCCCTTGAATGATGGATTCATCTACAAAATAAAGGACATATACTATGTCTCACCAATTGTCATTGTACTCAAGAAAAATGATAAAATCAAAGTGTGCATATATCATAAAAAGATCAATGTTGCAACCAAGAGAGACAAGTACCCCTTGCCTTGCACTATGCATATGTGATCATAGAATAGTACATGTCATTGTACCTATAAAGCAAAGATCATATGTGATGAATTTGAAGCACGCTCATGATATCAAGAAAGAAATAGGTAAGCCCTTGAATGATGGATTCATCTACAAAATAAAGGACATATACTATGTCTCACCAATTGTCATTGTACTCAAGAAAAATGATAAAATCAAAGTGTGCATATATCATAAAAAGATCAATGTTGCAACCAAGAGAGACAAGTACCCCTTGACTTGCACTATGCATATGCTTTAAAGAGTTATAGAAATGGGGGGTTACAACTTCCTTGACAATTTTTAAGGTAAGTGCAAGCTCATTGGAATGATATGCATAAGACAACATTTGGAGAGTGTTTGCCTATATACTCATACCCTTTAACCTAGCTAATGGCATTACCATCCTTTAGTCACTCAAATGTGCAATTTTCAAGGACATGCTCCAAAAGTGATTAGAGATATTCATGGATGACCTTTATGTGCATGCCAACTAGAAAAAAATACATTGAAAAACATAATGCAAACAATATGGTCTCTCACTAAACCCCTTAAAATGTCAATCTTGGGGAAAACATGGCTACATCCTAAGGCACTTAGTATCAAAGAAGGGTATCACCACCAACCTCTTAAAGTCAAGGTGATAATTGAGCTTTTGTTACCTATAAACTACAAAGGAGTTCAATGCTTTCTTGGCCAGGTACTATTGGTGATATTAGACTGTGCACTAATCACTCAAAACCATTGTAGAAATTGTTGATTGTCTTTGAGTGGATCGGGAAATGCCAACAAGCTTATGAGGAACTTAAGAAGGCTCTTACAATGGCTCCTACCTTATGAGCCCCAAATTGAAACATAACATTCTATGCACATTGATGCATCAAAATTTGCTATGGGAGTGGTATTGCGCTAGCTTGGAGAGCATAACTGAGATTGTCCAGTGATCTTTGCTAGTTTGAGGCACATAGATACCAAAATGGACTACTCCACTATGGAGAGAGAGGGTTTAGCAATGGTGTTTATTGTGAAAAAGTTTTGCCATTATTTGTTAGTGATGCCATTCACAATTTTTGTTGGTCATCAAGCTTTGCTTTATCTATTAAACAAACAATATGAAATTGGACACATAGCTCGATGGTTATTTCTCTTGCTGAATTCAAATTTTTAGTATTTGTATTTTTAATGTGCTTATAAACATGATAAGGCCAAATACACATCGGGCTATGGACGGACGCAAGGTGGAAAAAGAGGCGTCCACTGCCCTACGTGTCAAAAGGCCATTGGGCCCGATTTTTGCGGATGGTGGTTCACTATTGTCATCATTACAAAAAAATATCATCATTTTGAATTAGTTTGTGTTTCTAATCTCTCTTCTTGTGCAGCATATACTTGAAGCACATGGTCCACACTTTGCAGATCAAGGAAGTTTGGTAGTATGGTCAACTCAAGGCATGGAACAATCTCACTAGCAAGCTTAGTGTGCTTTTCAAAAGGCAACTGATCATGGAGGTGGCATCAATGATTCCAATTCTATGAGGCAATTATTACAATGGTGGTATAGGAGATTAGAGATACGATACGAGAAAAAAGAAAAGAAGTTCAAAACCTCTCAAATAGAATTTATACGTAGGGCAATATATGAAGTGAGAAAAGCAAGATATGAAATCATCACAGCTAGACAATGCCACGCAAAATGGTTGGCAACCCAAGAGAGAGATGGCAAGAAATGGAGACCTAGATAAAGATAATACTTTTGATGCATTTAGAGTCCATGAGAGAGCATAGGTACTAAGGATATGACACATCAATACTCTTATCTTTAACATGAGATATATTGCAAATTTTGTTTAAATTTTTGAAGGTTTGTCACTATGCTTTTCAAAGTCAATTTCGAATTATGTTTTTTAATTATGAAATGTTGATTTCGAAATCCTAAGACAAAGATATGAAAATTCCAAACCTTGGAACATTCACTAGCCTAGAAAGAGAGAGGCATGAGGGGGTGGTAGGAGACAGAGAGAGGCATGGATGGTGTGGAGAAATGAAATGAAATGATAATTTTAAAGTTCATTTACACCACAATAAGTTTAAAAGATTAGTATTTAAGTCAAGTCTCTCCTTTCATTTTTTCCCATTACTCTTCACTTTACCCTCCACCTTTCTATCCTTCATCATCACAAAACCATGACACGTTCCACGCTCAACACTCTTTCAAATCTAGTGAGTGTATTGTGAGTGACAAAGGTCCCTTGGTAGTCGAAAACGGTGGCCCTATTGTAGCTAATAATGGTGGCACTACTGCGGCCAAAAATGGCAGCCCTAGTGTGGTCAATAATGATGGTTTGCCATTGTCTAGAAATGGTGGTCCACATGCTCTAGTTTCTCCACCTCCCACTACTGCTCCAATGATAATACACGTCCTCCAACACATAAGAAGCAAAGATGGAGACTAAGCACAGCTATGCTACATGAGATAAGGAAATTTTAGAAGAGTGCCAACTTGATTATTCCTAAGGCACCATTCTCTAGGTTGGTACGAGAAATACTGCAAGATTTGCAATTAGGGCATCATCACAAGTTCTTTTCAAGGAACCAGGCAAGGAATGTGGGGCAATGGTCAAGCCAAGCCTTGCTTAATCTTCTAGAAGCAGTTGAAAGTTACTTAATTGATCTAATGACTGATTGTTAACTTTTAGCCATTCATGCCCGACGTATCACTATTAATCCTATAGATATGGTTCTTTTTCATAGGATCTGCAACAACAAGGATGTTCAAGATTGGCCACCCCCAACCACTATCAAGGAAGTGAGAAGTTTTCTAGGTCTAACAGGATGGTATAGAATATTCATAAGAAACCATACCCAATTTGCAACACCTTTATAGACCTACTCAAAAAGCAAGTTGCTATTATCTAGATGCCAATTGAACAATCTAGCTTTGAGCAACTAAAACATAGTTTGGTAATTGCTCCTATTTTAAGGTTACCTGACTTAAGCAAGGAATTTGAAGTTTTCACAAATTCTAGCTCTCTTGCATTGGGATGCATACTAATATAGGAAGGTCATCCTATAGCTTACTCTTTGAGAAAATTGAAAGCCCATGAAAAGAGATATGCTACTCACGACTTGGAGTTGTTAGCTGTGATTCACGCTCTCAAATTATGGAGACATTACTTGCTTGGAAAAAAGTTTTCCTTAGTCATAGATCATAAAAGTCTTAAGTGGATTTTTACTCAGCCTGATCTTAATATGAGGCAATAATGGTGTATCAAAATTCTGTAAGAGTATGACTTTGAAATTAAGTTCGGACCTGGTAAAGAAAATGTAGTACCAAATGCCCTTAGTCATAAAGCCTTTCTTAATGCTCTTATCGATGAAGAACCATCTAGGGAACAAATTATGGCTACAATAGTATCAATGCCAACTAATCTTATCATCGAATTAACTAAGGATGAAGCAAATAAGGACCCAAACTATCAACAATTGTTTTGGGAAGTTCAGAATAAGGAACAAGATCCCAAACTCAAGACTAAGTATCAAGAATTCTCTATAGATGAAGATGAATGACTTGTTTATTTTAGAATGAGACTCTACATTCCTTCAAGTCAAACTCTCAAGAGGAGGATACTTTGGGAAGCACGTGACTCTCCTTTTTCAGGACACCCTTAAGTATGTAAAAACTCTTAATGCTGTCAAGAAAAGTTATTACTAGCAAAGACTCAAGGGTGATGTACTTAAGGATGTTACTGAATGTCTAAATTGCCACCAAAGGATAAAATCTAAATGTGTCAAGTTACCAAGAAAACTCCATCCACTTGACATTCCCAAAATGAAATGGGAATTTATTTGTAGCTGATTTACCTTCTGTGCAAGGAGGATATAACTCAATAATGGTAATAGTAGACATGCTCACAAAATCCGCTCATCTTATTCCAACAAAAACCAATCACAATGCTTTAGATATTGCAAGAATTTTTGTAAAGAGACTTTTAGGTTACATGGATTACCTAAAAGTATCATCAGTGATCATGATTCTCTCTTCACATCACATTTTTGGAAGAGTTTATTTGAAGCCATTGGACCCAACTTTGTTTTAGCACTGCTTATCATCCACAAACTGATGGGTGTAGGGACAAGGAGCTCACGCTCAACCACCAAGATCCACAGACCACTTATTGTTCAAGCGTTTCAAGCAAGCTGTTGAGGCGTTCAACCGCCAAGACCCATGAACTACTTATTATTTCATGCGTTCCAAGCCGAGCACTAATGGCTACCTCTCACATAGCCAATGCACTATCTATCTATGAGTGTAGTGAGCTTACCTCCATGTCGATCGAGTTACCTCCTCTCCCATACACTTCGGTAGCTCCACGATCCAAGTGCAATCTTCAAGCAAGCTCCATCCTCAAGCTCCACGCTCCAAGCTCCATTGTTGTGAGCAAGAGAAGAGAAGAGAAGAGAACAAGAGAGGAGAAGATGGAGAGCTTCTCATCCCCAGTCCCTCACCCTCACACACTCACTCCCTCACACTCTCACACTCCCTCTCTCAACAAGCACAAGCTCAAGCAAGCAAGAAGAAGAAGAAGAAGAAGAAGAGAGATTAGGACTTTTCTGTACTTCTTGTGTTTTCATATTCTTCTTGGCACGCCTTCATCTTCTGTTTCACTTTTGCCTTGGCCTTATCTTCTTCTTTAGATTTTCTAGCTTTTCCACCTTGTTCGTTTGAGGGTTAACATTACCCCCTCCTAGACGAATGCCAGTCCCATGGCACTCATCGTCATAGGTAGCAAGCTTTAGCATGCACCAAAGACGTGGGTGGCAGGGACGTCTGTGGTTGCCTTGGAGGATTCGTGGTGGTGGGGCAGATGAAGGTCGTTGGGGCCACGTTGTTGGCGTGGGTGGCTGGTGGTAGGATGGTTGGAGTTGGGAGTAGGGCTGTTTGTTGTTGGGAATTGCGCTGGGGGCTGGCACAGGTGGTTGTTTGTGGGGATTCTGCACAAGCCGATTGTTTGGTGGGCTTGTGTGATAGGAATGGTCAAGAGGTCAGAATTGAGTGATGATGAAGAGCTGACAATGCATTTGATGGAGTCTTTAGTACCTGCGATTGAAAACCTCGCATGTGGTCTCTCCCTGGGGGTAGTGCTAGTCTTCTTATCGTGCACAAGTCGTAGTTTGATTAGTTTGGGAGACAGGTCAAACTCTAAGCAAAACTCTAAGCAAGCTGAGAGTATTATCCAACACTTGAGAACCCAAACTGTGTGTATATTTGGGTGCAGATATTATGTGAGTGCTCGTATATACTTAGATATTACATAGTTAGAAGACCACGGGTCTGGTTCCTCATAACAACATGTGGATTAAGCAAAGTTGTCCATGTTGAGGAGAAGTACACAGGAAGACGTATGAGACATCCTTTGCATTGTGACAGCACTTGTGATAGCACGATGTGGCATAATTGAAAATATGGACACCAAACTTTTGGTAGCTGGTAGCTATTGGGCTTGCTCGACGAGTACGGTGTACTTTTCATGGCCATTCGTGCGGCACTTACCACGATCGATTGCAATGATACTAAGGTGGAGTGCAAAAAGGAATCGTGCGATTGGGTCAGGGTGACAGGTCTAACCATAGGCGAGACAAGCTCCCTAGGTATGTCCTGCCCTTGATGTGCCATAAACAATTGTGGGGGATATGTATCAGGCTAGGGGACTAGGGATGGAGCCAACCGACCAAGGTCACTAGGCGTACCTAATTTGAGGACCCCTATGTCTCGTGCTGTGATTGTGAGTGCTTTTCTTTCTTTCTTTCTTTCTTTCTTTCTTTTAGTTTTCTTCTTTTTCTTTCTCTTTTCCTTATTTTCTTTTCTTTTCCCCTTTCTTTAAAAGGAATAACATGAGTACAACCATTACAATATGTTGAGCCTATCAGCCTTTCAATTGGATTGGGAAATGTCGAGATTCAAAGGCTGTGAAAATGGATATTACAGTGATGATTGTGTCCTAGCCTTGTTGATATAGGAACAATTGTCGAGATGGAGAGATATACTAGAGATTTTGCAAAACCTCTTTGTAACATGCGATGTTGATACAATTGAGGTAATAGCTGCTTTCGTGAGTGCCAGGTGTAGAGTTTGACCCAGAAAGAGAGAGTGGCCCACTAATCATGCTTTGGGCCATGCAACGTGGGCAATCGGCAAGGGTGAATTTCGCTTTTGGCGGCGAGGCTTTCATCATGGCTCTTTGTGAGGTTGGTGGTCTTGCGGTGACTTGGGCATTGAAGACTTTTGTACAAAGACCTGTGTCATCCTGCATCCACTTAACACTTTGTAAGAGTATATGCAAGTCATATGCATCAATTATAATGAATAAATGCAACGCAAGAAGATATTACTTTATCTAAATCCTATGTTGTTGACTGCAATGCATATCATCGATGCTTGTTAAAGACGTGACATGTATTAGTAATCGGTAAGGGAGGTTTGTACAGTTGGGGAGCTTGCCCCTTTAACCACTTAAGGACAAAACGTTATGACAAGATGGCATTTGGCAAGCAGCTTATACAACATAGGGCCTATTCTATTTGTATGAGGTGGGGTGAATTTGGGTGATCAGACGACTGGGGCTGTGCCGATGGTGGGCTCCTGTCAGATGGGTAGGGAAGACGTTGGGCTGGTACCCAAATGGTGTAGTCCCTGGTTGCCTCAATCTCAAGTATGCTCCAAAACAATTCATCAATTTCATTCTTGATTCGAGCTTTCTTCTCCTCCTTTGAGCACCCGATGCCTGAGCGTTTGGGGAGGGCCTGCATGATAGGTGTCGCTACACCCTGCGTGCTCCCTTGAGCCTTCGTCCTCCTGGCTTAGTGAGCTACATCTGGTCGATGTCTCTTGGGGCCTCTTTTCGGCGCATACCTCTTTAGAGTAGGCATTTAGAATTTTGGTGGAGGCGCTAGTGCCTTATGCTCCCTCCGACGGTAGAGAGCTTCCTTGCAGACCATCTATGCTATGTGCTCCATGACAGCTACTGTGGGGGAATCTGCAAATTGAGAACCAAGGTTAGGCTTTGAGATAGGATAGAATTATTTGCATGAAAGGGATTAAACAGTGGATTATCAAGTGCATATGACGAGGAGGGGTGAGGCATGCAGTGTTTGTTGTAGAGGGACGGCCCCTGTGATGATGTTCGTCTTGCTTCAACTGCGGGGCTTATTCCAACCATTAACAAATCTTGGCTTATTTCCCTGTGATGATGCTAAGTTGTGCGGACTGGTTGTGATGGAGTGGAGTAAGGCTCATTCCCAAAAGGATAGACCAAAAAGGGGAAAGGCATATAGAAGAGGATGATGCCCCGTCTACGCTCTCAGAGGTGTTGGTTAGGGCTTCCTTTGGCGGTAATGAGCACCTGGAGGCGTGAATAGTCACACAACTTCTAAACGTGTGGTGAGAGGAGGACCTGAGGAGCTCATCTTGTCAAACCCAAACTCTTCTCCCTGCACTTGACTATCATTTCTTGTGTGTGTTTTTATTATCTACATACGGTCACAAAACTCATTGTTTATTTATGTACATATTTATGAATCCATGTCACTTCGCGAGGATAAAAACCAATTGTAAAACTCAGAATTGTACTGGAGTGTGGCACACACATCCAATACTCGTGGTAGCTTACTCACTAACAATAGATATTTTGCAACATTGAGTAGCATGGTACCTTGTCCGAGCCTACTCGCAACATGTAGCTCCTCCTCAGTGAGAATCTTATCAACCAGAGCATTTTCTTGGCTAGTTCTGACTAAGTCCATACCCCTAATGGCAGTTAGGACTTGAAAGGAAGTTGGCACCACATAGGTTGGGTCTCTTTGAGACCGCCATTTGGCCAATCACTCCTCTGAGACTATTGTCATAACTTGGGATCCCACTTTGACCATTGTAACACGGTTTTCAAACCAACATTTTTCAAATTGACTTCGATCCTCTGATTGTAGCTTTAGTTGCTCTATCTCTAAGAGATTTGGCTGGCACAACACATCATTGAATGTCATAGTTAAGCGTAGTTTGTCAGCTTCCTCGTCAGAGATGAGTCACATGAGTTCATGCAGGATCCTGTCATAGTGCTCGGCAAGATGTTCTTGCTCTTCCCAGGATAGGGGAAATGGTAAGTATTCTTCAAGCTACTCCCTAGGAAATGCGCCCATATTTGCCAGGACATAGACACATGCTAACACTTTGAGCTTAGCATCCAACTCAATTAAGCATTTTGTCACACTTCTATGTTCAATGAGGGCTTGCTTGATTGCTATCTCATGCAAATGTTCTAGGAGTTTCCCTAGGCTTTAGCATAGCTAGGGGCTCTTGGTTAGATAAGCAAGATTGGTCAACTCTGGGATTTCTTATGTCCTCGAGGTTTCCATATTTCTCTTGAGGCTTTGTTGTTATTGAGTCATGGTTCTCCTTACATGCAACTAGTATAGATTTGTCACCATGTTGTGACAGTGTTGTATCCACTCTTGATTGGTCAATGCAAGTTGAAGCAACTAGTATAGATTTGTCACCATGTTGTGACAGTGTTGTATCCACTCTTGATCGGTGGAGTGAGTGTTGCCAGCAACTGCTGATGGTGATGGTTGCTTTGACTTATCAGAACACACGGATGTTTCTGAGGTTTCACCGCTGTTAGGGGAGATGGCAATGGGTTCCTTAGTAGGTGGACTTGATGCTTTATTCCCAAGTTCTTCCGTGCTCTTGGTCTCAATCTTCTTGGCATCCACAACCACTTGTAACTGTCGTTGTGTTTGTTCTGTTCTCCTCTTGTTTGTGGGCAATGAAGGTGTCTTTCTCAACGACTCAAGACCCTGAACTAGGTCAGCCGTTGATGTGCTTAGTTGGGCCTTAGCACTCTCTTTCTCTGGTGTGCTCTCATGGGACCTAGTTGCGACCTACTAAACAGCCTTGCTAGGTTGATTAGTTAGACGTGCCATTTCCTTGGCCACATCTTTGAGAGGTTTCTCCTCAAGCCAAGCTTGGGCTTTAGGTGCTTCGACAGTGCTGGAGGTATCAAGGATGTTGGTTGCGACAACTCTTCCATCGATGAATGGCTAAGGACACATTCCACAAGGGGCATCGCCACGCCAAAGGCTTTGACTACTGCGATTCATGATTAGAAGTAGTAACAGCTAGTTCAGCGGAGTGGCCATTATTGGTAGGCTGCAGTGTCAAGTCCTTAAGCAGATCAGAAGTGGCTGTGTCTTTTTTTTCCCTTTGCACATTCACTTGTGCAGATCGAGCCTCAGTTGATCTAGTCACATTAGATTGCATAGGCATATCCTTGGGCCAAGAGTTACGGGTGGTGTCATGTCCCACCTCTTGGACATTTGGAAGCTTAGATGGAGATAGAGATTGGGATTGAGTAGTTGCACTTGACGATTGTTGTTGTGCTTCCTGTGTCCATTTACGGAAAGAGGGTGTAGGAGACTTGGGACTCCTAAGTGGCTTTGACACTAGTTGGAAGATTTGCTCGTGGCTGTTAGATGATTCTGCCATTTGCTTTGTTGAGCATTTAACCTTGCAATGAGCAATGTTGTGCTTATGATGCCTATTATCCTCTTGGGAAATCAAAGGCTCCTTGGGCACTAGTGGCTTTTTCTTACCCTCAATGGTTACATCTAATATCTGCTTGTTAAGCACGCTAGGCTGAGGATCTACCCTTCGAATAGTCCCGTTTGGTTTCTTGATTTTGATTGTGAGGGGCTGAGTCACTCAAATGTTTTTGACTCGAGACTTGGTTTTTTGTTAGGATTTCCTCTTGTGCTTCTTTGCTCTTGATACAATCTGGCCTTCAGCTGACAGAGGTGGTTTACCCAGGGGTTTTGGCACCCAAATCCATTGGTTACCTGCGTAATATCCTTGAGCACGTAGAATGCTTTGGATGTCCATCTCTCCGTTGTGGTGGCTCTCTCCATCAATACCTTCGTCTATAAGGCTTGGGCTTCTTTTGTGGTCTTCTATAATATTTGTAAGTCCAAAGTCTATCCTTGTCATTGTCTCCTGACCTTCTTGTTTCAAGCATGGTCTCATTCACTAGTTCTCTCTGTTCAACATGTGCTTGTACCAACTCTTTCAACAAGTCCTTGCTCTCATTACTAGGCTTGCCTAGTGTCAAGTGTATCCTCTGTGCTACATAGTCGGCCTCACACTTCGTGGCCCTTTTGCAAGGTCGTCCAAGGAGGGTTTCCTTTCCACAATTAGCACTTTTTAGAGGAACATGAAATAGGATAGGCAAGCTTTCTGTTTCAATGGTTACAAGGATTTTGCACTTCCCCATAAGTGCTTGGGAGTGTCCCCCATAAGGACTAAGAGTTGCATTAGTCGGTGTGAGCTTTGGTTGGCCTAGTAGAGTCCATGCTTCATAGGTTAAGATATTAAAATCAACTCCTTCATTGATGAGAGCATCGACACAATGCTCCCTTTCTTTATGAGTTTGACCTTAAGATAAGCAGATGGTACTATGTCTTCATCTTTTGGGTCTTGGCTTGTAAATTCAAGCCTTCTGATACATGCCCTTGAGTCCTTAATTACACGACTAGATGTGGATTCTCCATTGATTTCTTGGGCCGTTTGTGCAGTGCCGTTCAAGGTGCATCTATCATTAAGACTGTCATGTCTAGCCATCCTCGCAGTTGTAGCTTGATATTGTTCCATTTCTCTTTGACTAGATGCAGTCCGGACGCAATCTATACATGTTTTTGTGGTATGGCCTTTGTGCCTTTGTTGGCTAGATTGGCCCATTGAGGTTCTAGGGTCTCTGTTTGCCTTTGTTCGGGTACGGACTTTTGGTTGTTGTTTTGCAACTGAGGATCTATGCTTGTGCAGAGCCCCTACTACACTAGGATCTAATTTGGAGGACCTATCACGGCGCGCATTTTCTCTCCAACCTACTTGGGTGAGGTGCAAAGAGGGCAGAGCCCCATCTGCAGGGTTTTGGGGGGAGGGGATAGTTCCCCCCAGCCCATAGGGCCATTACGGTAAATGCTATGCACGATTTGAAGGACCGTTTGTAGCCAAGTTTTAAACTACTTGCTCTAGATTTCAGACGAGTGATAAATCTATGATGTGCTTTTAGCTTTATGTGCTCTCTAGGTCAGTTTCAAGGTCCACAAGTTAAAATTTTGAAAAAATCCAAATTTGGCCTAGCAAGTCCGAATTGCAGGGGCCGAATGCCCAATTCAGCCGGTCCGAAAGCTGAGGGCCGAGTCAGGTGGTGGGCCGGTTTGAAGGGTGAATTCGGCTAGTCTCAGGGCCGAGTGGGCCAAGTGGTCCAAGGCCCAAGTGGAAAGGGCCGAGGGCCGAGTGCCAAGTTGGGCCGAACATTAAGTTTGTCTGAGTGATCGATTCAAATGGGCCAAGCCGTCATGTGTCCAAGTCGAGTGGGCCGAGGGCCGAATACAAGAAGGGGCAAGAATCGATTTTGGGACTTAGCCTAGAATCGCCGTCACTTAGACCGGCTGAGTCCTATCCTTCATAAATACAAGAAAAAATCATAAGGGAAATACCTCAAGCATCGATTCGGAAAAAACCCTACTTCAATGCTTGATTCGAAAAGCACAAACGCTCAAGGCTTGAATCTGTTTGTCTTGGCAACGAAACCAAAATGTTGAGTCGATCAACTGTCAAGATCCACGGACCGCTTATTGTTTCAAGTGTTCCAAGACGAGCACTAATAGCTACCTCTCACATAGCCAATGTGCTATCTATCTATGAGTGTAGTGAGCTTACCTCCATGCCAATTGAGTTACCTCCTCTCCTGCGCACTCCAGTAGCTCCACGATCCAAGTGCAAGCTTCAAGCAAGTTCCATCCTCAAGCTCCACGCTCCAAGCTCCATTGCCACAAGCAAGACAAGAGAAGAGGATAGAAGAGATGAAGAGAGGAGAAGATGGAGAGCTTCTCCTCCCCAATCCCTCACCCTAACACACTTACTCCCTCACACTCTCACACTTCCTCTCTCAAGCACAAGCTCAAGCAAGCAAGAATAAGAAGAAGAAGAAGAAGAGGAGGAGGAGGAGAGCCACTTTTGGCCACATACAAGAATGAGCTTCTCATTCACTTTTCAACTTTATATACAAAACCCTAAATCCCTTTTGGGTGATCATACCCTTATCCCCTTTTTTACATGGCCGGCCGTGGCCTAGGCCCTTTTTTCCATTGTCCTCCTATCTTCCTAGCTTCCTTCCTACCACCCATCCACCTTTACAAATTGCACGGGTGAGATCCCAGTGCTCTTAAAATAAATCATGGTGCGCCTTGCACTTTTTTACAACAGTATAGACTCGCACTTTTTCTAGTACGCCTTTTTTCTTGATTTAGGACTTTTCTGCACTTCTTGTGTTTCCAGATTCTTCTTGGCATGCCTTCGTCTTCTGTTTCACTTTTTCCTTGGCCTTGTCTTTTGCTTTAGATTTTTCAACTTTTCCACCTTATTCGTTTGAGGGCTAACACAAGCATTAATGGATACATCTCACATAACTAATGTGTTATCCCTCTCTACAAGTGTAGTGAGCTTATCTTGATGCCCGAACGAGTTGCCTCCTCCCTCAAGCACACTGATAGCTCCACAATTCTTGATGCGAGCTTAAGAATCCTCAAGCCTTCACCTCTAAGCTCTATCCTCCATAGCTATGCACCAGACAAGAGAAGAGAAGAGGAGATGGTGGAGAGCTTCACCTCCTTGATCCCTCACCCTCACACACTCACTCCCTCACACTCACACTCCCTCTCTCAAGCACACACAAGCAAGCAAGAGGATGTCAAGATTGCGGGAGAGAAGGAAGGAGTCTCACTTGTAGCTTTCTTGCTTGCACAATCGGGGAATACACACAAAGGTGGAGGCTGAAAACAGTTTTCCTCTTCTTAGTTGTGTAAGCCAAAAAGAACTCCCATACAAAGAAATAGAAGAACCCTATATATGGGTCTCAAACCAAACTCAACTAACTAAGGTGGCATACTAACTGAGCCACAAACTAGAGTAGATAAGGATAGTTGTCATCTAGCTATTATTCATGGGCGATGTACCAACTGCATCTGCAACTGACAAGTCGGTGACATAAATGCACAACGGTCACCCTGGCATATCATGAGTGGAGCTCGATATCTCAACACTCCCCCTCGAGCTCAATCCCAATTCCTGCACACCAAGAAAGTCTCTGAACTTACGCAGCTTCTCTGCGCCCAATGCCTTCATGAATATGTCAGCTACCTGATCCTCTGTGCTGACATAAACTAGATCAATAAGACCTAGTAAAACCCTCTCCCGCACATAGTGATAATGCACCTCAATGTGCTTTGTTCTAGCATGATAGACTGGGTTATTTGCCAAGTGTATGCTACTCATGTTGTCACAATAAATAACAACTGGCCCATCTGTAGGCTGATGCATATCATAAAGTAGCTTATGCAACCAAGCTACCTCACATGCAGCCATTGCTGTGGCCCTGTACTTAGCCTCTGTGCTCGACAAGGCAACTGTAGGCTGTTTGCTACTCCAAGTAACTGCAGCACTCCCAAAAGAGAACACATATCCACTGGTAGATCGTCTATCAAAAATACTACCAGCCCAATCAGCATCAATGTATCCATGCAACTGTATCTGAACCCCAGTCTCATAAAGTAGTCCATACTGCAATGTGGACTTCACATACCTGAGTATGCGTCTAGCCGCATCCAAATGTGGCTTCCTTGGAGCCTGCATAAACTGACTTACCAATCAACATCATAGCTCAAATCTGGCCTAGTAATAGTCATATAAATCAAACTTCCTACTATGCGTCTATACATAGTAGGGTCTTCCAGAAGCTCACATGCATCTGCGCTCAGCTTCACATTCTGATCCAAAGGAACTGAAATAGGCTTACAGCCTGTCATCCCATATTTGGACAGCATGTGGGAGTGGGCCTTAGCCCGAACGAGCAACGTCACTATCTCTTGTTGGTAAGCCTAACCCCACAAGAAGTGGAAGCGCTTGGATTCACTGAAGGAGAGCAGTAGGAGCCAAGGAAGGAGGAGGCGACAAACATGAACTTTGAAATAGGATCGCACAAGGAAGAGCTTGTCCCACCACCTCCTTTCCCATGGCCTGTTGGCGAGAGTAGTGACACGCAGATACCTCAACAGAAAGAAAGGTGGCATTGAGAGAGAGAAGAAAACAAATGGTGGAGGAAACAAGAAGAAAATGGAATGCCAGAGGAGTAAGGGCACCCCAGGCACCTATCCCACCATTTGAGGATGATTCCTCAGCAAGATTCCACGCTGACCTTGTAATTTAGGAGAGGTAAGAAATGGTCAGGAAGCCCTTCAACCTTATTTCCAATTCCCCACCACCCTACATAGAGTTTTTCCCATCAAGATGGTGGAGAAGGTGATTAACATCGGAGGCATGCTTAGAGAGAAGTGGCTAAAGAAGAGAGAGCAAAACCCAACACTATGGGGTAGTGAAGATGTGGAATTTTGACAAAACAAAGTTTTCGAGATACCAAAGTGTGTGCAAGGTTATGAATGCCAACCTACATGGAGAAGGAGGATCTGCAATGCCAACATAGACACTTGGATGGCCTTTTGTGACACTCAACCCTTTGAGTCGAACGGCCCAACTTTTATGCTGTCCAAATATGGGATGACAGGCTGTAAGCCTATTTCAGTTCCTTTGGAGTAGAATGTGAAGCTGAGCACAGATACAGGTGAGCTTCTAGAAGACCCTACTATGTACAGACGCATAGTAGGAAGTTTGATTTATATGACTATTACCAGGCCAGATTTGAGCTATGCTGTTGGATTGGTAAGTCAGTTTATGCAAGCTCCAAGGAAACCACATTTGGATGCGGCTAGACGCATACTCAGGTATGTGAAGTCCACATTGCAGTATGGACTATTTTATGAGACTGGGGTTCAGATACAGTTGCATGGATACACTGATGCTGATTGGGCTGGTAGTATTTCTGATAGACGATCTACCAGTGGATATGTGTTCTCTTTTGGGAGTGCTGCAGTCACTTGGAGCAGCAAGAAACAGCCTACAGTTGCCTTGTCGAGCACAGAGGCTGAGTACAGGGGTGCAGCAATGGCTGCATGTGAGGTAGCTTGGTTGCATAAGCTACTTTATGATATGCATCAGTCTACAGATGGGCCAGTTGTCATTTATTGTGACAACATGAGTAGTATACACTTGGCAAATAACCCAGTCTATCATGCTAGAACAAAGCACATTGAGGTGCATTATCACTATGTGCGAGAGAGGGTTTTATTAGGTCTTATTGATCTAGTTTATATCAGCACAGAGGATCAGGTAGCTGACATATTCACGAAGGCATTGGGCGCAGAGAAGCTGCGCAAGTTCAGAGACCTGCTTGGTGTGCAGGAATTGGGATTGAGCTCGAGGGGGAGTGTTGAGATATCGAGCTCCACTCGTGATACGCCAGGGTGACCGTTGTGTATTTATGTCACCGACTTGTCAGTTGCAGACGCGGTTGGTACACCACCCATGAATAATAGCTACATGATAGCTATCCTTATCTACTCTAGTTCGTGGCTCAGTTAGTATGCCACCTTAGTTAGTTGAGTTTGGTTTGAGACCCATATATAGGGTTCTTCTATTTCTTTGTATGGGAGTTCTTTTTGGCTTACACAACTAAGAAGAGGAAAACTGTTTTCAGCCTCCACCCTTGTGTGTATTCCCCCATTGTGCAAGCAAGAAAGCTTCAAGTGAGACTCCTTCCTTCTCTCCCACAATCTTGACAATCCATGCCACTGAAAGAGGCTAATTTTGAAGGCTAAAGTGAAGGAAAAGAAGCAAGGTTCGAGCAAGCAAGCAAGGGGTAAAAATCTCTCCCATTCTTCCACTCTCTCTCTTGGATAGTGCATGTGGAGGCACCGGAAGCAGGGTAGAGTGAAAATCTCAGATTGCAGTGAGATTTTGTGTGTGAGCAGAACACTGTATAGTTTGTAGAAACAGCCCTTTAGGATTTATTCGCAGTGATTTTGGGCGTCTGAGGCCATTTGAGGCCCCGTTTTAGAGCCGCAAGGTTGCAGACAGCAGTTTTAGGGTACACTGTGATTTTGGTTGTATTGACAGAAAGTGGGTGCACAGGTTACAAATTTTGAATCTGTAAATTTTTTAGGTGTTTGGAGGAAGAAAACACAAGGTTTATCTACAACAGGTTGCAAATTACATGTACTATTGAGCAATCAGTGAAAAAGATTGCTTGTGTATTGATGTGCATGTGTTGAGAAAGATTGCAGAAGACTAGCTTGCTGTGTTGTATCCTTGTTTGTGATAATGGCAGAGAATAGTGGAAATCCCATTATTGAGAAGCTTGACGAGAACAACTACCCTTCATGGAAGTTTCGTGTGACGAACTTCCTCATTGGAAAGGGCCTTTATGAGTTTGTTTCGGGTGAAGAAAAGGAGCCAGAGCTGGGTATCCCTTCAACTGCAGATGAATTAAAAGCATGGAAAGAATGGAATGCAAAAGACAAAAAGGTGATGTACTGGTTATCTGCAATCATTGATAATACTATGTTGGGACATATCATGAATGCAGAAACTTCACATGCAGCTTGGACAAATTTTTAGAGCATGTTTTCAGTAAATACAAAGGCACGAAAGATTCAACTCAAGCAAAGTTGAATGCCTTGAAGAAAGGGAAAATGTTATCAATGAGTATGCATTGAAGGTGAGGAGCATTGCAGATGCTTTAGCAGCGATTGATGCAATGCCTGATGATGATGATTTGGTTTCATCCACTTTGAGTGGCCTTAATAATGAGAAGGCATGGAAATCATTTGTTACTTCAGTATATGTATGAAAGCCATTTCCAAATTTTGATGAGCTGATCTCTCTCACGATTACCGAAGAGATCAATATGCAGGGTGATCCGTCTTAAAGAAATGGTGAACAGGTCCAAGCATTTTACTCAAGTTCAGGAAGGGAACATGGTAGATCCTCTTTGAGAGGCCGTGGTATAGGACATGCTGGTGATAATCAGCAAAATAGGTTCAATCAACAATTTGGTAAAATGTAGGTTTCAAGAGGCGGAGGAAAATTTAGAGGTAGGGGGAGCTCTAGAGGAAGAGGTGGATGGCAGAATAGAGGTTCTGGAAATTCTACTATTGTTTGCCATTATTGTGGAAAAATAGGCCATATTGCAGCCCATTGCTATGCTAAGAAAGATGACATTCGCAGTGGTAAATTGCAGCAAGGAAACTATGCATCATCTTCACGACAGAATGAAGATAAAAATGAGCGCTTGTTTGTTATGCAGCATATGATGAATGCAATTACAGAAAAGGGGACACATGATTATGTATGGTATGTCAATTCAGGTGCATCTAATCATATGACCAGTCATGTTGAATGGTTTGGAGAGATGCAGGACTTACAAAATCCAGGTTATGTCAGATAGGTGATGGTTCATGCCACCCAATTTCACACATTGGAAAGGTTTCCTTGTCCTTGTATAATGGCCAGACAACGAGCTGACAGATATATTACATGTGCCATCAATCACAAAGAATCTAGAGTCTATTGGCCAAATGGTAGAGCAAGGGTTGCAAGTCTGATTCAATGCAAAAGGTTTTTTTGTAGAAGACTTTAATGATAAGTGCAGGTTGGTGGCAAAAGGAAGTAGAGCTGACTGCATGTTCACTTTAGATGCTGGAATTCCTGCAATGGATGTTATGTATGCTAAAGGAAAAGGAGTAGTTTCATATATTGAAATATGGCATAAACATATTGGGCATATAAATATGCAAAGGTTGACATCAATGTAGTCTAGAGGATTGGTTACATGGTTGCCTTTTTTTACAGGCAGAATTGCATAAAGTCTGTGAAGCATGCAAGTTTGGTAAGTAGGCAAGACAACCCTTCTCGAATGAGAAGTGAGTAGAAAAATACTTGATGTAGTGCATACAGATGTTTGGGGGCCTACACAGAATGTATTGCTTGGTGGCAGCAAATACTTTGTCACATTTATTGATGATTGTTCAAGAAAGTTATGGGTATACTTCATGAAGGAAAAGAGTGATGTGTTTGAGCACTTCAAATCTTTTAAGGCACCTGTTGAAACAGAAACAGGCTTAAAAGTAAAGTGCTTGAGATCAGATGGAGGGGGAGAGTACCTCTCTAATGATTTTAGTGGCTTCTTGAGGACCCATGATATAAAGAGGCAATTTACTTGTAGCTGTACCCCACAGCAACATGGGGTTGCAGAAAGAAAAAATAGGCATATTGCATAAGTCGCATGAGCATTAATGGCTTAAAAAGAATATGCCCAAACATTTTTTGTCTGAGGCTATCCATAGTGCTGTCTACATTATGAAAAGAACTCCCATAGCTATAGTTCATGGGATGACTCGTGAAGAATGCTTTACAGGCAAGAAGCCTGATGTATAGCACTTGAAGATATTTGGATGTGTCGCATATGTTCATGTGCCAAACGAGCTACGGAAGAAGCTTGATCCAAAGGCTGAAAAATGTATTTTTATTGGATACTCTTTAGATCAGAAAGGGTATCGTTGTTATAACCCTGTCACAGGTGAGTTCAAAGTGAGCAAGGATGTTATCTTTGATGAGATGGGCAGCTAGTATGCACTTAATGGTGATGTATTAGATGATGATAATGATCATGATAGCTATGTGTAGAAAGAAAAACAAGAACCATGGAGTCTTAGTGGACCAAAAACATCATCCGGTACTATAGCTACAGTGAGCCCTTGGTCTAGGAGACTAAGGAGTAGCCCAACATCTTCAGCTGGATCTATAAGTGTTGCAGGGAAGGACAAAGGAAAGAAGAAAGTGTTGGATGGTAGTGATGCATCTACCAGTCATTTGGGATTTGACAGAGATTCTAGTGGTTCAGAGAATTTGGATGATGAGCTTGGTATTCCTTCAGACAGGACCCCAGGTGTACAAAGAGCTCATAGTAATGTAAAGGCTCCATTGAGTGATCCGGTGGTACGTAGATCTAGTAGGGTCAGATACCCTCTTAAAAGATTTGGTTTTGAAGGTTATGCAGCTCACCATTATTCTTATATGGTGAAACTAGTTGAGGATATTGAGCCCACTTGTTTTGAGGATACTGTTGGTCATGCTTATTGGGATGTAGCAATGGATGAGGAAATGGTTGCATTAGAAGCCAATAAGACTTGGGATTTGGTACCCTTACCTAAGGGTAAGAAAGCTATTGGTTGTAAGTGGTTTTAAAAATTCAATCATAATGCAGATGGTTCAGTTAGCAGGTATAAAGCTAGGCTAGTTGCAAAAGTCTATGCTCAAACATATGGCATAGATTATGAAGAGACATTCAATCCAGTTGCTAGGGTGGCAACTGTTAGATGTGTGATTGCCTTGGCATCAGCCAAAGGTTGGAGTTTCTAGCAAATGGATATTAAGAATTCCTTCTTGCATGCTGAATTACAAGAAGAAGTGTATATGGAGTAGCCAGTAGGTTATGAGGATTTAGAGCATCCCACATTGTATGCAAGTTAAAGAAGGCGCTCTATGGGCTGAAGCAAGCACCTAGAGCATGGTCATATAAGATTGGAGAGTATCTTGTCAATATTGGATTTTGTATTTCTGATGCTAATCACTCACTTTATGTGAGAAAGAGAGATGCAGGTTTGGTCATCATAGTCATCTATATGGATGACTTGATTATTACAAGTGACAGTGACAATGGGATTGCTAAAGTTAAGGACTTCTTAAAGAAGAAGTTTGAGATAAAAGATTTGGGTGAGCTGAGATACTTTCTTGGTATTGAGGTGATCAGATGTGATGATGGTATATGGCTATCCCAAAGGCAGTATGGCTTGGATATGTTATCCAAGTATGGTATGACAGCATGTAAGCCTCTTTCAATACCAGTGGAGCAAAATGTGAAGTTGAGTGCCGACTTTGGGGATGAGATAGAAGACCCTACTATGTTCAGGAGGATAGTAGGGAGTTTGATTTACATGACTATCACAAGGCTAGACTTGAACTATGTTGTTGGCCTTGTCAGTCAGTTTATGCAAATGCCTAGAAAGCCTCATTTGCATGCAGTTAGACATATATGGAGATATGTGAAGTCCACCTTACATTATGGACTTTTTTATGAGGTAGGTAAGGACGTACATCTCTTTGGATACACAGATGCAGATTGGGCTGGTAGCATATCAAACAGAAGATCTACTAGTGGATTCATGTTTTCCCTTGGTAGTGTAGCAGTTACATGGAGCAGCAAAAAGCAACCTATAGTTGCTTTATCGAGTACAAAGGCTGAGTATAGAGGTGCTTCTATGGCAGCATGTGAGGTGGTATGGCTGCAAAAGTTATTAGGTGATTTGGATGTGCAAGGAGATGGTCCAGTTGTCATTCATTGTGACAACATGAGCAGCATACAGTTAGCTAGGAATACATTTAGCTAGGAATCCAGTGTTCCATGCTAGGACAAAACACATCGAGGTGCACTACCACTTTGTGAGAGAGAAGGTACTTGCAGGAGAGATTGACTTGGTATATGTCAGCATACAGGATCAGATAGCTAACATTTTCACAAAGGCATTGGGTGCAGAGAAGCTTTAAAAGTTCTGAAGCTTACTTGGAGTTGCAGAGATAGAGTTGAGCTTGAGGGGGAAGTTTTGAGATGGCAAGCTCAATACGTGCAGACATTGATGATGGACCGCCTGGCTAGATGGGTCCGCACGTCTATACTTAGCTCATTATGACACTCACATGGCCACTGACTTATCACTTATTATATTTAGGTTGTTACACCTACCTACAGCTGGCAAAGAGATAGCATCAGTCGATTAGTGTAGTTGGTTATCTGTTGTTTGACTTAGAAGGCCACTTTCCTTTATGTTGTATCTTATCTATACTTTGTGTACATTGTATAGTGGGTATTGTATACTTGGTGGAAGAAGAAGAAAAAATCAACAAGAAAACATTTTGGTCTCCATCTCTCTTCTTGTGTTCTTGAGTGAGCTTCCTCTTGTGTATACTTTGTGTGTTTGGCGCACAGCTCAAGCAAAGTCCCCCATCATGTGATTCTTGACACTTTGGGCCATTTTGGCCTTAGGAATCCATATCCAGTCATTACCCTCGTAATAGCCTTGCACTCGGGTTTTGGGAACACATCGCAACTTGACCGTACATCAGTGACTATAGTTGTGTCTTAATTTTTTAGGGCACGAGGTGGGGTTCTTAGCCTTGCGAGGTTGTGGGTGTCTGCCCCTAGGTGGTGGTTGTTTCTGTTTAGGCATCCATTGAAGCTTTGGCTCATGGGCTTTAGCTTTGAATTTAGTAAGGATCTAAGGGTTGACTCCTTGTACTCCTCTAGTAAGGATCTAAGGGTTGATTCCTTTTATGACTTCTTATACTAATCTGCATTTTCTATATTAAGTGCAAGAAAAATATTTGGGACCTCTTCTTGAACTTCTTTTTGAGTCATTTGGCTATATTATAAGCTAAAAATATACTCTATTTTGAACTCCATCAAGATGTACCAACAATCCATCCCACATAAATTCCACGTGTAGGGCTAAGAAAAGTCCATAATGATCTTGTCTAACTACCAAAGCTAATCACAACCAAAACAATATCTCTAGGACTCATCTCCATGGCTATGAGATCCATTAATATAATGTACTTTTTAGCCAAACGTAAAGGTACATGTGATAACATTTGGGTGCTAATTTTCCCATCTCCATTTTCTATTTGAACTGGAATGGGCTAATGTAAATCTTGGGAAAGCATTTTAATCAGTCCATTGCTTGCTTGTTTATAAATCTATGAGTACTCCCACTATAAACCAATATGTAAACAACAAATGCTACCCTAAATTCCAAGGGTAGTTGGTCTCCTTGAACCCATTCAAGGATCCATGGGGATGAAATAAGATAAAGTAAAATTGCTCAATAGCATATCATGATCTTTTATTAAAGGTACTCAACCAGTTGAGTAAAAAAAACCATCCAAATGATATAAAGCTAATCGTGATCATTTTCATATTGATACTCATCATTTTCAGCATGGTCATATAAAAATAGATCCTCTTCCTTCTTTTTGTTGATACACTTTTTTGCAAGGTCAAGTTTGTACTTATTCCCATACTTGAAACAAATCCTCTTCTTATTCCTTTAATAGTTCCATTGGTATAAACTTATAATTGCCTTGATATGAAGAGGTTCATGGCTCATTTTTTGCTTCCCTATTGTTTGTTCTGAGTTGATTGCAAGCTTGAAATTATTGCCTTGCTTTCACACTAAACAAAGGGTATGCAAGCACTCTATGGCTACTAATAGACAAGTTGGATCCATTTAGATTCACCCCATATTGTCCCTTTTTCAAAAAAATCCTTGGCTATCCCATAATGCTACTAAAAATTAATGTCTCTTCTATATTTTTGTACATATCTCTCGACAAGCTCTATCCCTAAGGCTCTTGAAAACTAGTGCCTCTTCTATACTTATGTACATATTTATCAACAAGCTATATCACTTTGAAGAGGTTTGTGGGAATTTGGGCCATTATTTTAGCCAACAAACTTGGCTCTAGACCATATATACATTTGGGGAGCTTTGCCTCATAAATCACACTTTCCATATACATTGTGAGATTCAAAAATTAGTTGTATTCCCAAACTATGAGGTTCATTTTCTCCAATTGATACCATCTTCTTGTTGCTAACTTTTGCTTCTCAACAAGAGAGATAAAGACTTGAACCATTTCAACCTTGAAGGCTTCTGAACTCTCTATGGGATGCCTCTCCCACTTGACATAAATCCACTATGTATGTGCAAATCATTATGAATGAAGTACAATAAAATGAATATTTTGTTCATCCATCATAGGATAAATGTTGGAGCATGACTCAAGTTTCGTTTTCCATTCTTCCAACTTGGACGGTAATGAGAATTGCCCACTATATTTGGAATGGACTATCTTGTCTCTAAGCTCCCTTTCATTAAAGAATTATATCCAACACAAAATGCTACAACTACAAAACTAAAGATGTCTAAAGTAGTCGTACACCTGTCCTTGCCATATTTTGACATGTTTTACTTGGTTTCATCCCTTTATCTTCAAGAATATCTTCAATACAGTAAGTCCACTCATGGTACCTTTGGTGAGGGATAAAAGGGTGCTCTATGCACCTAAAATGGTATCTGAATCACCAAGGTGAGGGAAGTACCTTAACACTCAAAGATCAAGGCTTAGGATATGTCTAATGACTATCATTCTTGAATGCATTTTTGAGACGAATGATAAGCAAATATCTACTGAATTCCTGATAGCAATGGATAGAACAATCCTAATCAAAAAATCAAGTTTCACTCTCTTTTAATAAGAGCATAATGGCTCAGAAAATGGATATCAATGGAAATACCTCTTGATTTTGAACCTGGTGAAGATTTAGATGGTCAATGCTCCACATAGAATGATCCAATAGCAATGATGACTTGTAAGTAGGTCCAATGCAAGTCTTCAATGATCTTCAATGGTCTCTAAATCTTGGGAATGAAAGATTGGGCTAATTTTCTCATTTTCCCCAAATCTTTCTCCATGATGCTACCTTGGTGAAAAATGGCTTCAATGTTTTCACTTATTTTGATTCAGTTTTGACAGTTATTGTGGTAGATGAATCCATGGAGCAATAGATGAAGCTTCCTAAAGAAAATGGATCTTGAAGCCAAGCTTGAACAATTGCCTTACTATGTTAGGGTTTTAGGAAGAGAGTAGAAACCAAGAAAATGAAGGTTAAAGCTCGATGATCAAGAATAGATGCTTGAACGATATGCCTATAAGAGATCAATGATTGAAATGAGCTTGAAAAGCAACCATAAAGACACCTCAGTCAAGGATTAGTATAAACCGAGCAAACATGGAGGGAGCAATCTAATAAATAGAGCAAGATGGATTATTTTCATACTATATTCTTATTAAGAAGAGCACCCTGACTCTCCTATACCAACCAAAACTAGACTCGCTAGCCTAAATAACAAAAATTTGGGCCATAATTAGCAAGATATTGGTCTAGCCAAAATTAGGAAGAGAATATCTTGGCCTACCAAGCTAAAAGCGACATTCTAACACAATGTACAAATGAGATTTGATGCAATACTGACTATTTTCACATTATACTTTTATTGATAAGACCACATTTACTCTCCTATACCTATCAAAACCAAATAAACTAACCTACACTAATGAATATTAGGCCCACAATTAGGAGAACACCATCCTTGCTTAAATAACAAAGAGACTATGCTAGCCTACCAATCTAAAAGTCACATCCAAATAGTAATATTGTAAATGAAACAAAAAGAGTATAGTGCAGTCTTTCCCTTTAAAATCAATTAGTGAGCCCAATAAGACTAAAATGTGAAGCACAATGTCATAGCCCAACATTGTGCATTTTATCAAGACAAGAGTAATTAGTTCATTAAATATCCTAAATCTTCAATATTAATAAAAACATACAAGCAAAGCATTACATGTACTTACCTTTTACAAGCATTACTGACTGTAGTCCCACTTGGTTGTTGTGATGTGAATCCACTCTTCTATTTCAATTCTCTCCATCTCCCCACAGAGCCAATCCACCTCAAGGTTCTTTGTGATGCTTTTAGATATGTGATGGTATGGGACACTATGCCTATTTTGATTGTGAAAGACCACCCCCTTCATGTGCCTTCTTGCCTTTACCTCCTCATATGTTGCCACCATCAACTCATCATCTCACTATTGAGCACACAAGATGTGCTCGGTTTTGAGGCATCTCTTTATCCATTACCTTGCTACACCTTTCCCTTGAGTAGATATCATCCATGAATCTTCTTCAAATTTTGTGTGTGTGTGTGTGCGCGCGCGCGTGCTTTTTGTGAAAAAGATAGTTGTTTAGACACATGTACATATAAAGTACATACAAATAAAGTACTACATTGTTTTGTTTCCAAGAAAAAAGTGTCAACACCCCTTTTAGAAGTTGAAAATTATTTTCCTCTTATATGCACACACAAAAAGAATGTAAAAGAAAAAAAAGCAAATACTTTTGTTTGAATCTCTCTTTTAGGGGATACACCTCAAATATGTAAGTGTATCACATGCAATCAACAAAAGGGTTATTTTGTTTATTGAAGTTTACATGATTACATTTAAAAAAGGGGGTTAATTACAATTTGAAAAAAATCCATAAGTTTCCTAAGGAAAAGGGGGACATTTTATTACCTTATGACATACATGTGGAAGCAAAACTATATCTAAAGTAGATCTTGGAATCCATTAAATTATTATGAGTCTTCATGGCTTGCATGACTTTTGAAATTTAAAATTGATCCAAAACCCTTTTCCAATGTATATGAGGTTTGTAACTTAATTGGAAGAGCATAAATACTAGATCTACTAGCTTTGGAATACATCGTAACTTGATTGAAGAGCCTAAATAATGTCTAGACCAACTTGGGATACATTGCAATGCTTGATATTATGTATTTCCAAATGGACTTAAATCAAGTTTCTCGAAATAAAAAACTTATTTAAATTTTTCTAAAAGCATGTCTTATGGAGTCACTTTTGGTATTGATTGCATAGCTCTTGTTTGAGACACCTAGTCTACACATAGATGCTACTTAGTGATTATTTGAAACATGATTTTTGATAGTTAACATGGTCCTTGAAAGATCTTCTATGAATTTCTTAAAATGTGATCAAATACTCTATCACATGCCTAAGTTCTTTGAGTTCTCTTTGAGTGTTTGAACTCATAATTTTCTTCAAACAAGCACTACATGTGATCATGAAAATGGAGTTGCTTTTGTGAAAAGTGAAGTGTGAAAATTCAAAGCTTCAAGTAGAGTTGGTTAAATTGCAATTGAAGTGTAACAATCTCAATTGGTAGAATCATGTGATGAATTTTCAACTTATACAAATCCTAGATACTTTGACATCATTGAAGTTGTAATGGGCCCATCCTTGTCTCAACATTGAGATTCTAGCATTATCAAGTTCTAAAATGAGTGTTGAGCTGAATGGATGATTTTATGCACAAACATCACTTCAATCATTTTCCATTTTTGGCCCTCCCTCACATACTTTGTATATACCTTGACACTATGAAGGACAAGACTATCAATGCTTATGTCTTGGTGATCTTGTAGACCTCCTTTATGGTGAAATGGCTCTAATCAATGGTGAGGATCATGACCCAGTACACTAGCACTATGGAGCTTGGTAGCACTTGTGCAATAACTAGAGAGGGTTGTTGAGGGATGCACCAATGCTTGGCTCCTATCGATGGTAAGGACCGCAACTCAATACCTAACACTATGGAGCTTGGTAGCACACTAGTGTGGGTTGGTGAGGGGTGCAGCAACACTTGGCTCCTATTGCTAGGGACAACATGTTGGTTACACTTACCATATCCAACAAAGCCCCATGTGAACATTGGCAAAGAGGGTGATAATGGCACTCTGCTAGTGGATTGTGGGGAACCCTGAGAGGATGGATGATGAGATCAACAGATCGTGCCAGCTTGGACTTGATGTAGATAGCTTGCATGGCCACACACATGAACTTCTACTACTTCTACAAGAGTGCATGGGTGTCATAGTTGAGGCTCGTCAAACCATTTAGGTTCAAGGCCTGTGTTTCCACATTGTTGTCAAGGGGGACCAAGTGAGTCTTGAGGAGAACCACTTTCATTGGTTCCCCTACCAACTCCAGCAATGATTGTAGATAGGGCAAGCTTATCATCTATGTTGGTCATGATTGCCAACATGGTGACTCAATTTGCAAATGAGCTTCATGAGAGTGCAATCATCCACTACTCTACTAGTGGTGGATTGCATGATGTGCCAGATCAGGTGGACTCTCTCGACAAAGGTTGTTGAACTCGGATCACATTGGCATCTTTCCAAGAAGGCTTTGATGTCATCTAGGTGTGATTTGGCCTTGCATGTCCATGCCATTAGTGTCGTGGAATTTACACATTTTGTACATCTGTGTTCTTCCACTCTCTCCCAACGTCCTATGTGTCCACATGGCCATCATAACACCAAAATTCACACATTCTTGAATAGTTCCTCTTGCACCTCCTCCAATAGCTTCAAATCCCATAGCATCCATAAGTGCACATGCTCTAATGTTGTGGCCATGTCTTCCAAAACCCACTCACTATCTCACTTGCTTGCTCTCTATCTATAATTATTCCTACAAAATCCATAATATCTGCAACATCCTAGATCCTTGCTTGCTTTCTATCAATAATTATTCCTACAAAATCCATAGTATCTGTAGCATCTACAGTAATCAATGAGGTTGATGCACCAGTGCTTGAGTACCCCTATCAACAATTATACCTACATCACAACCCATAGTAATTACTGAGGGTGATGCACCAGTGCTTGAGTACCCCTATCAACAGTTATACATACAGCACAACCCACAATAATTGGTGAGGGTGGTGTACTAACACTTGGCCCCTATCAATTGTTGTTCTAGCATTTGCAGTAACTACAACATCCACATAATCCCGTAGCATGCACAATATTTAGTGAGGGTTGTTGAGGGAGTCAAGAGGGGTGCGTGAGTGCTTGACCCCTATCGTGCAGCATGTGCAATAGTCAATGAGGGGGTCAAGAGGGGTGCGCCAACACTTGCCCCTATCCTACATAATGTGCAATAGTCGATGAGGATTGGTGAGGGGGTCAATAGGGGTGCACTAGTGCTACTCAACCCCTATTGATGGTGAGGATTGTGATCTACTACACCCATCAATAGGATGATTGTGACCCAATATCCCGATGTTATGCAAATTGTTAGTGCTTGTGCACAATAATGGATAAGAGTTGGCTCAGGGTTGGTAAGGGTATATATTTATTTATTTATTTATTTATTTTTATATTTATATTTATATGTATGTATGTATGTATGTATATATATATATATATATATATATATATATATATATCACGTGAGTTCAAAATAAGGGTTTTTAAAAACATCATTTTCATACATTTTTTACATTAGAAGGGTGTCATATAAAGGGGTTACTTACGAATTGAAAAAATAATAATTGTATTTTATTCAAGAAAAAATCACAAATAAGGATATTTATAAATAGGCCTTGAATGCACATGATATAGAGGACATATATATAGTGAAACCCCGAAGGTGCTTGCCGTCTATTGATGGTAAGGACTATGACCCAATGGATTAGGAAATTTCATATGATTTACTTGGCATGCAGTCTTGTGGGATCTAGCTATACCAAAAACTTTGACCATCTTGTTGACCATTTCTAATTGGCACAAATTTGCTAGAGTAGGTCAATTTTAATTTGAGATAAATATTCCCGCAAAAGAGAATAATGGTATCCATCAAGAAAACTAATATAAAATAGTATTTGAAACATCACTTACCAAGACAAATCGCTCTCAAGCAGCCTCCAAATGCCATCACTTTTGGTATTCTAGGCATACAAGAAGAGAGTTGTAGTCTCAACTAGCTAATGTAAAAGTAGCACCAAATACTTTATTTTTTAGGTGACTGATTGACAAGATATGGTGGAATCATTGAGAAATTTAATGTGTATGATACATTGTGCTAGAAGAGTAAGAGCTATAGGAGATATCCAAACAAGTACATGATATTATTGGTGCTCATATCTTGAGCATGGCTAGATGCTTTCAAGGATTTACCTAATAGCATGAGCATTTAAGACCATCATGGAACCTTGCTCTACTTGAATACAAGGACTTGTTGGGTGCACCTAGCCACTCAAGGTAATAATTTCTCTACCTCAACTATCTTTGATCACATCCAAATTTTTGCGAGCTTGTTAAGGAATATAATGGAATACCATCTTTCTAAACACAATGAGCTGAAAGAATTGATGTATTTGAATTTTTCATTAAGAATATAATATTTAATGATTTTATTACTAGTTTGATCACGTGAACTATAAAATTGTTATTGGACATTGTTGATCATTTGTATATAGTGGAGATAGCTTACACTATGTGAGAAAGACTTGGAATAGAAGTGTATATGTACTTATTTCTACTTTTTCCTTTGAGGCATCTTGATGAAACGTTAGTGCTTGAGATTTTTGGTGGTCTCTTTATCTCAGACAAATCTAGATAGTTTGGTTGGATAATGAGCAAACTCTCTTGTTCATTGTCATGGTAATTGAGCAAGTCAATAGTGGTTGTGACTTTAAAGGAATAAATGATACCATATCTATGGAATATGTTTTGATGTCCAATGTCTATGCAATTGCATGGCCCTACGGTTATTTTGATTAACTATTGTTTTCATGGTAGTTGAGTTTAATGGCCCCTAAGCGAAACAAACAAACAAGGAAGCAATTGTAATTGGAATAACTGATGTGGGCAAGTGTGTTGCGGAAAGCAAGAATCTCATGATTTTTCATTTCTTTGATTTGTTTGTTTCTTTCAGCCCAAGAGTTTAGGCTCAAGAGCTAAGTGGATCTAGCCATGTTTCTCTCCATGATGATAATGATGAATTCATCCAATCAAAAGCTAAGTGGTTTTACTACTTGCATGAGTTTAATTTTTTAGGTACTTGTTTTGCACATAATGTCTCTAGTAGAAGACAACACTATTTCTATCATGTCCTTGCAACAAGTTTAGCACACTCAAGCTAAGCTAACAAGAAAACGGTGATGTATTATCTAAGAACAAGATTCTAGATACCTCAAAATGTGTGCCCATCCCCTTGTGCCATATGTTCCCAAAACCAAGGGTGCATGGCTTGAGAAGCAATATGTCTCTTCTTAATATTGTAATGAACTGAGAGGCCTATTGTCCTAAGGGAGAACTTTTATTGTATCAATTGTTTCTGAACTAGTAAGAGATGCTAGTGATGGATAAGATTCATGAAGGGTGGAATGTCCATTAATATGATATTGATAGATTTTGAGCTTGCATTGAGAGCAAAAATGAATCCTGTATTTTTTTCGAATAAGATGTTTTATGTTTGGGAAGGGAACCATCCTATAGTGGCCTAGATGGAGCTTATCTTGAAGAGGTTTTGAAATAGAAAACCATGGCATATGTGGGTTACAAAACATCATTGATCCCACTAGGTTTAGTAAGGTAGCATTGCTTTTTTGGTCTTCTAGGTATGAATGAGTAAATATTGAACTCTTTATGTTTTTTTAGGATTATGGCACTTTCATATTGACTAAAATATTTCTATCATGATGAAGCTGGAATGAGCATGCAGTGATAATTACAAACCTCAAAGACACACTAGTTAAGGCTTCCAATATTTGTGATTATCACAAAGGTTTATTTGCAAGATTAACCATCACAAGTTCCTAGAATATTGGGGACAAAGATGAATATTGAATCAAAAAGCTCCCCGTCATGGTATCACTAGCAAGAGAGAACCTGGTGCAATTAGTTTATCAAGTATGTATGCTTTATTTGTTAGCCTTATAAACATTTATGTGTACTTTGAATATGCTACTAAAAGCTTGTTTGAGTTTAACTAGCAGTTGTCTAGAGGAGTGCATGCAAGAAGTGAGCTTTTTGAGTAAGCTCTTCTATGCAACCTCCATTTCTTGTTCCACATAGTCTAATTATTTCTCCTCTTCTCTTGGGTATATATCAAGCACCACAACTACCGCCAACATCTCCACCACCACCATCTCCACCACCACCACCTCTACCATTGCCTGCATTGCCAGTGTCATTACCACCTCCATCGCTTCCACCACCATCGTCCCCACCCAAGTTTCCCCCCCCCCCCCAATGCTCTATATATATATATATATATATATATATATATATATATATATATATATATATATATATATATATATATATATATATATATATATATATATATATAATTAGTTCCACATTTTGTACCTAGGATGCCAGTTTGGATCCATTAGAACTAGCATTCCATTTTTCATGACTTTTTGATCATGTATTGAAGCACCTTTGTTGTCCTGCCTTGACAAGCCATTCTTTAATTCCATCTTTTCCTTTCTTCCTAGTATGCATGCGGAATATGCACGGAAATTTTGTATTCGCTACATTTGATAAACCAAACATACACTTCAACGCTTTTAAATCACTTGCAAGATGGCATTCAACTTGATAGTCTCCAAATCCCTCGATATGTAAAATTGCTCCATTATTTTGCTATTGAATAACACTGGGTATATTAGTGAGGTTTAAAAAAACTTTAAGTACTTCATGGTCCTCCTCTGGTACTTCAAATGCTACAAGCCAGCATATTTCATTCTCTGATTGTACACTGAAGTATAAAGGATGGTTTTCATCGATGTTGGGATTCAATGCTTGATTTATAAGTGTTATACTCACATGTTCAAGTTTTTTTCCATTAATAATCTCACTCTCATCAAGTTTGAGGACAAACTTTGCCTCTACATTCTTCCATAGACATATTGTAGAACTTGACCATAACAATCTGAATCCTACATATATCCAATACAAAGTTGTTGGATGCATTCAATACAAATGCAACTTCTTTGGAACCATACTTCAATATGTGTGTTTTTTCTAGATGTGTTGGCTCACCAATTAGTTCTAAAAATTTCTCATTTAGTTTTTTTAAAGCCTTCTTCACGTGAAATGGTTTTAGCAGAGGCATTACTCGCTTAGTTTTGAAGACTTGCTTAAAACTTGGATCCAATTGTTGACAGATCATACTATATGACTCGGAACTCATTTCCACCTTGTCACATAATCCCTAAGCATCTCTAGCAATAAACAAGTTGCTCACATCCCTACGATGTTCACTTGTGACACCATCTACAATGTCCCCAAAATTACGATTTTCCAATGTGTTTTTTTACCATATCCTTGCTTAGGACTTTGACAATAGTATCATTCTCTCCATGAGGGAACATATTTCTCATTGTAGCAAATTGAGCATATATTTGTCTATGATATTGTTCACTTCCTTTGGTTAATTGGTGAATTGTTTTAAGTGATCGGATGCACCGACGTGCTACTTTGGTTTTTAAAGTGGGCCCAATCTCCAAAGTTTTTGTGAGTTTTCTCTTTATGTTTCAATTCTCCTTCTCCAAGTCCATAACGTTAGACTGTAACTCCATATTATGTATGTGTGTAGCATGCATAGCATCTTCAATGACAAACATTACTTGTTGTAGGCTCTGGTTCTCCCTATCCTTCTCAATCAATAATCTATCCTTTTCCATCAAAGACTACATATTCCCTTGTAATCTTGTATGCATATTTGTCAAGGCTTGATGAACCCCTGCTAATCCTTGTATAACAAGTCTACATGTGTATCCATACAATCCTTCATTGCCTTCACAAACAAACTTTACAAATGATGTAAGCCCTTCAAATTGTGGTGGCCTTTGAGTGACTGGATCATGTGGATAAATGCACCCATCAACCCAAATGTCCCCATTTTTTTCCTTGCATTTCTTTCTTATTGCATCATCCCTTTGCACAGTTCTTTTGAACATTTGTGCATATTCATCCTCCAATTGAAAGTGAATATCTCTCTTTCTCTTGGTATGTCGTCCTGCACCTGCATTTTGCAAAGAAAAATATATGCCAATTTTAACTTGGATTAACATTCAAATCACACAATTACACCCCTTTGATTCACTATATCTGTGTTCTTTTTTACCTAGTTGGATCTTGTCTCTTTCTCTTAATTTCAGTCTCATTATAGACCCTAATCAACCTGTAATCTTAGCTTTTAATCTACCTCTAATTAGCATCAAATCTTATCTTCTGTTCTATCCAAAATATTCTCTCTCTCTCTCTCAACAAGATTTGATCAAAGATATGTAAACACATTCATACAGAAGCTTGGCTAGTGAAGAACAATAACATCATCTTATCTTCTTCCCTAATTTGCTCTCTATCATTCTATCACTTATTTTATTAGTTCATCTCACACAATCCTCTCTCTTTCCCCCCCTTCTCCCTCTCTCCCTCTCTCTCTCTCTCTCTCTCTCAATTGATGCTTAAGGATTAAAGAAAAACTATGAAGAATAATAATATCACAGAGATTTTAAAAATAAAGATACATCCATTATCACTTGATTGCTTGTAGTATATACTGTTGAAGAGGAAGATATCTTATAGCATAGTACTGAAGAGGGAGATTGCTTGTAGCAGGGTAGAGAGTGTTGTAGATAGTACTGAGTGCTGCTTCAAAAGAATTTGTATGCAAGAAACTATATTCTGGAGGGAAGAAGAAGAGTACACAAAATTTGGGACAAAACTAGAGCTTTGAGAGGGAATGAAAAAATGCCCAGAAATAGGCATATACTTGTCCAAAAAAGATAAAAATTTACAATGAAACTCTCGAGTCAAAAATGTGTCTTTGGGTAAAAAATAATCTTAAAATATGGAGTGTACATCATTTTATATCATTTTTTAACTTTCGACCTTATAAGAAGCCAGAATGAGAATGATCCTAATATATTTTAATGTTGAAAAGTCACAAGGGCATTAAAGAGTTATATATTAATGATTGGCTCTGTTTTTAGAGAAAATAGAATTGTAATTTTTTTAGTTATGAGGATTTTGAGAAAAAGTGACATTATCCTACAGTTTGGGAATAAAACACCATATTGGGGAATATGGGAATTTCCCATAAGTTTGGGACATATGGCCAAATCTTTGTATTTGCCATAACTTGAACACTATAACTCCAAGTTGAGCGCTCTATAGCTCAATAGATTGCATTTTTCAAGTGCTTTCCAATGATAGGTCACGTCATATGGTTTCGAGAAACTTATGGGCATGTTATCCGAGTGCCACCTTTTTAGTATTCAAAAAATGGGAATTGGGAGATTCCCAATCTCACTAATATTGTGTTATAAAATAATAGGTGAAATCTATTGAAAATACAAATACGAGATTTGCTTGATTGTAGAAGATCTCTTATTATAATATTATTATGGAATCCCTTTTTAGAGAGAGATGTGAGAGAAACCCCTTAAGGGGCAAAAAAGAGAGTCCATATTTCTCCTAATGCCTATTGAGTGTAAGGATTTCCCAGTGTGACGTGTTAAGCTCTGCATGCTCAATGTAAGCTGCAATCTCTTGTGCAAATGCAACTAAGGTTGTTGAGCATCCTCGTGCCATCTAGTGCATAAAAGAAGGCACAATTAGTGCATCTTCCCCCTTGGTATCAAAGTAATTTGAAAAGTAGAGATATACGAAGCCCCATTGCATGTGCTTTAGAAACAATGTGCAATGAAGTGCTTGTGACCCCTTGATCCCAATGAAGTGCATGAATTAGGGGTCAATAAAACTTTGCCTCATCCTGTTATGGCTCAATCTTTTGCATCGAGCTTCCTTCCAGCTTGTACACATGACCAATCTTGGCGTATAAGAATATATGCATTACGGAATTTTAAAACCAAAACAAGGTTCGATATCAAAACTCAAATGCCACTATCACAGAAACAAACAAAATCCAAAATCCTAGTCATCATATGTAGACTTAGGAAATTTTTAGGTTTAATAGAAGCCCATTACAACGCCTTCTCTATGCACATAGAGATTGCTTCATGTGAGAAATGTTGTTTAGGTATGAAAAATTTGCCATTTCGTTATTCTATGAATTGGTCTTGTTTCACTTACCTATGGTAGTGTATGTGCTTTAGGGCTTAGGAGACTCAATTTTTTGTTGTTAAAGTTTTTGGTAGTAGTTTTTTGAGAAGTGTGAGATTTGGCAAGAAAGAAAGTTCTGCCCTATGAATGTTGCAAAACTAAATTTGTAGATATAATAGAGGTATGGTAACAAAAGAACAAAAAGAAAGAAAGTCGTAAGAAAATTCATTGTTTTATCAAGAAAGAAAGTTGTAGGAAAACTCATTGTTTTAACAGTTTTGATATTGGTTTTGGAAAGTGTGAGAGTTGGCAAGAAAGAAGGTTGTAACCTATGAATGTTGTGGAACTAAATCTACACATAATAGAGGTATGATAACAAAAGAATGGGAAGAAATAAAGTTGTAAGCTATGAATGTCATGGAACTAAATCTCCTGGGGAGTCCACCTTATAGAACATATAAGATACCAGCTGAGTTTAAAGGAAATGGTATTTTATTTAGTAAAATTTATAGAATTACATTTACAAAAGATATTTTTTAATTATAATTTGAAAAATACCCGTAAGTTTAGTAAAGTAAAAGGGGTCATTTTATGGCCTTATATCATGTAAAGAAATGGTATTTCTTAATACCTTTTGAACGCACGTTATATAGATGATTTCTTGTAGGTGCACCCCCCAAGTTAAATCTACACATTATAAAGGTATAGTAACAAGAGAATACTAAGATCTTTTAGTCTCATTGCCTAATGTATTGTTGCACTGTGTCATTATACTATCTCATGATTGCAAGTTATATTCATGTACCTTTAGAGAATATAGATAGAGGCTAAACATAATGTTTAAACAAAACATATAGAGGATGCAAAGATAGAGAATATTTATGGTGATTACTTATATGGTAAAGTTACAACTTTGATATAAGTAATCAGTTACATAAGGAAGGAGTCTAGATGAGTGTCATACTTGATGTTCACTCTTGGACTATCAAGGTTGAGAGAGAGAGAGAGAGAGAGAGAGAGAGAGAGAGAGAGAGAGAGAGAGAGAGAGAGGACTTACACAATAACAATGGGGTTTGATTGTAGTTCTATTTTTTGTTAGTCATTGGCCCTCCTCACCCATGTTAAGTTATTATCAAAATCTCCCCACAATAGAAAAAGTTCAAGAACTAACTATAATCATGAGAAGAGTCTCTTAGGTAGATATTAGGCAATTGAGTTGTAAGCATTATACCCATCATTTCCTTGCAAAATGTAGACATCGAAAACTCTAAAAATTTTGATCAAAGGGTGCATAAGTTATACATTAGACATATTCCCTAATAATGAAACAAGGATGTCATGTGCAAACTTTTGAACCCCTTTTGAATGAAAGATGTCCAAGTTGCTCTTTCATATGATTTTATATAAGGATTACCACAACGGGTTTGTTTTTAGAAATAATAGATATATTACTATCATCACTTTAATGCTTTTTCTCTTTCCCTTTCTTGGTTATTACTAGGTGATTGCTTGCTTTTCTCTTTCAAAACCTCTACAATGGTGAGAGAGAGAGAGAGAGAGAGAGAGAGAGGAAGGGACGGAGGAAGAGTGGGGGATCTGGCTTGTGAATTTTTTCTTCAGAAAGGGACTTGCCAATGACCCCTTTCAATCAAAGACAAATTCAAACCCTCTTGATTATCTTTTTCTCTCTATATCTTTGTGTGTGTGGGTGTGTGGGTGGATGTGTATCTCTATGAATGTTTCAGATTTCTTTTCATCGGAAAGGGGTATAGGCTCTGATGCTACAAAAAAGTCCTCCTTCGCTAACCTCAAAAACCTCTTTACAAAATAGTTTGACCAAGCTAGAAAGAAACTATTGTCTTATAAGGAAAACACACAATGCATACATTATTGTGGAGATCAATCTTTTGTCTAAATGCTCTAAACAAAGTCAACCATGCAACGAACACTTTGGGTGTGTGGCAGCTTACTATACAACTCTTACAAGGCTTCCTTAAATTGATCCATATGCTAACATCATATATCAACAACCTAATTGAGGACTCCCATATTCAAGACAAGAGCAATTAGCTTTGCTTGCTCCATTTGACCAAAGATGTACAACACTTAGAGCTAAAATCAATCCTTTAAGCATCCCACAACCTCTAAGAACAATTATTACTCATTCCTTTAGTGATCCTCTAATACATTATGTCAAAGAACTTGTAAAACACAAGGAGTGTATACACCCATATGTCTCTTATGACAAACATGGCAATCATGTCCTCATGAAAATTCAATGCCAATCATGATATTGGGACGTGGGAGGGAAAGAGGAATGATTGATCCTCATGAGGTGCTTGCTTATTACTGAAGTTGCGGGCAACTAGGACATCTATCTTCAAGATCTCCTCAAAATCAAGAACAACCTAAAGAATATAAAGCTGACGAAAGATGTCTTAAGTGTGGGATCATGCAAATGTATCTAGATTTCCCTAAGTGAAAAGCCATCACAAGCAAGGTAACCATACCTTCAATAGCCCTAAGTCTCTTTGTAGTCAAAATGTTCAAGGACAATGATAGTATTCCCATTCCCATCAATTCCATTACTAGGGTATAAAGCAAGAAGGGGAAAATTGGGATTTCTCAACCCATTGTTATTGCTCATGGATCAATAATTGGAAATAAAATTTCAAAGGTGAAAGGAAAGCATACTGAAATCAAATTGAAGAGTGAAGGATTGACTACACTCAAAAGGACAAGAAATTGCTTCAAGTGCAAAGTGTCACTATTGCATCCCACGCATAGGGCTACAACAACCAAGGTGGGAGAATATCCTAACCTTGAGCAACAAATAGCATTGATTAACAAGGCAAAAAAGTAGGTTGAGGAGATGCATGAAGAGATACCAATATAGAAAGTAGTGGAGGGCATGAGTACGCTCCATGTATCCAACACAGCACATGTATCCACCCCCCTCATACCTTCACAAAATGTACTCTCAAAGATTTTGTTGTGGCTGTTTGACAAGCTTTAACTATAATCTAGGACTCTTCCCATCAAGACTTGGTAAGGTGACAATTTCAACAATATAATGGATTCCTCAATCTACTTTGTGTTTTGTGGAGCTTTGAGGAATCCCATAAATGGCATTCTATTCCATGGAAAAGAGGGGTGATAAGTTTCTTGCCCTTGATTTTCCTATCATTTGCTCAATCAAAAGTGGCTTGGAAACCGAACTATGATTGGCACAATCTCTAGAAGTTGGGAGGAGAGGGGATTCTTCTTTTTGGACTATTCCATTCACTCTCAATGACACAAAATCGCCTATAGCAAAGAACCCAAAGTTGGCTAAAGCCATAAACAACAAAGGCTTCGTCAGATGGATGGAGATATATGATGTACTTTAAAGTGTTGTTCAACTATTAAAAATAAATTCTTTCAAAGCACATAGTGCGATAGTTTTCCAATAGATGAGAAAAGGGTGGGAGACCAAATATGGGCCATCAAAAAGAAAAATCACTTTGAAATTCAACAAGAGCTACAATGTAACTTTTCAATATGTATGAAAGATGTATTAGCCTTGTGTATCGTACTTATTCATGTCTTGGTGTTGTGCATCATCTCGCCCTTATGTATGCAATACGATTATGGACCATAGCGGTTTATATAAAATTACCACATATTAATGTTCATGGCATTGTGGATTGCAAAGAGATTATGTGTGGTATATCTTAGCTAAAGATTATGTCTAATTGTGCTTCATATGTCTCCTCCAATACCTAAATCTTTGCCTCTGGTACATTGTGGGCCATTGGCAAAAGATTGATACAATTGTGGTACAGCCCATACTAGGCATTATCTTTGAGACAAAGAGACATGTCTTGGGGAAGATATAGCAAAGTCATACTGTACACATATGGACTCTTCTGTTGAATGAAAGCATGGCTTATGGTCAATGCATTCTAGATATGTCATTTGAAGTGTGCCATCCACTATGAAAGAGGCACCCTTTACCAACAATATTCCACGTAATTACGAGGTACCCTGTACCCACAATATTACACAAAATTGCATCTCACTTAAAAGCAATGTGAAAACGAATAAGATGCTTTTGTAATTTAGAAAAATTGTAAATTAATCAGTTAGCATCTCTCTCTCTCTCTCTCTCTCTCTCTCTCTCTCTCTCTCTCTCTCTCGCGTCAGAACAATAACCTTCTAATCTCAGTAGTAACTTGAGAATCCATCTTTTGGGGAGGTTTCCAGGGTCGAATCCTTGTTCTTCCAGAGTTTGGATGAGGTGATCGATGTCCTCTTCAGAGAGTTCGCTGATGGAGCATGCATCTTTGTTGAACTGTGAGAGGTGCTTAGGCATTAACCCCAGCCTAACTGCAGTGAGCTTGCACTTAATCGAGCAGACGACTTCATCCGTGCGTAGCTCCTTCAAGATCTTTGGACAAGCAAGGCAAGATAGCTTCACCCTCTTCTGTGGATTTTTGAGGACAGAGGGATTGCGAAGGTAGTAGATACAGCTATCGTTGATTTTGTAGGTGAAAATGCCTCTCGTGTCAATGTAATCTGATATGTCGCTTGCTTTGACAACACTTTGGAATGTTGCCCTCCGCACTTGCAAGACATGGGACTTGTCTGAGGAAGGATCATCTTGTGGCCTTTCGTCGAGACATCTTTTGCACAGCCCTCGTCCAGCTCCCTCGTCATCGCTCCAAACAAAGAATTTGAGCAACTTATTATTGTGGGTGGCACATTCCTTGAAGTACTCGATGCTCACAAACGTGCTTAACCACAAGGGTTCATCATTACATCGGCCTTGATCATCCCCTGCGCCTGCATTGTAATTAGCATCATCCGCCACATGATTAGGCCATCGGGTCCCCTTGGAGCATGTGCCCTCTCCCTCTTTCATCATCCGGGTAGTTCTAGGGATGATACCCACTATTCAGAGCTGACGAATCTCTCTACTGCATGGAGAGGGACCAGCACTGTTTTAAAAAAGTATGATTTGTATTGGTGAGGATCATTGTATCACACTCCACGAATAAAACATCTGAACGAATATCCTTTATTTTTGTGTAGGGACGTTGTGATTCAGAGTATGCTCTTGGGTTTCAATGAAGTCTTCCGTGCAAGGTTATTGCGTTTACATATCAGCTAAACTGTTGTAACGCACTTGCAATAGCTGGTTTCTCGCGCAGAGAATGGATTGGCTTGTAAAATATCGAGCAGAGGAGCATCAACTGCAGTATCTTCCATCTGAGTATTGTGTCATTCAACGCTACACACACCTGCGACGAGAGCGAGAGAGAGAGAGAGAGAGAGAGAGATTTAAACAACCAAGCTTTCATCTTACAAAAATACAAACACAGCTGTGTGTGTGTGTGTGTGCGCGCGCGCGCTTACTTACTTGATTGTTGTAACGATACGAGCTTCATACTTCTCGAAGACTTGAGTGCTGCTGTTCAGGGGGTGTGTAATGCTTTTCTTCGTCCCGATTGACGGGGTTTAATGTGAATTCCAAGCCAAAAATTAAGAAAACTCTTATTTGAGAAGGAAAAGAAAAAGCAATGCAGCTACAAATTCTTGTACAGGCAGGAAGGCCTTAAACGGTGGAACCCCAAATAGTCATATCATTGGGCGGGTATTAGAGAGACAAATGACAGGGATAAAAGGGTGATCGTGTACGTAATTGTTTATAAGAACCACATGTAAGTGCTTGAGGAATGTGATGTGCATCGAGACTTTAATGCAAGTGCATTTGAGCAAAAATTGGAGCAAGGGGTGCAAATACTCATGAGCATGGCCAAGGTCATGGCAAATGGTAAGTCATTAGAGACAACTATGGCAGTGATAGATAATTTTGTAGAGCAGAATTGGCATAGATGATAGGGGGACAATGGTTGAGGACAATTAGATAAACATGGCTACAAATTGAGCTGTGAACTAAGACCACATTCTGAGAGCCAGTCTTTGAAGGTAGTGCAAACAAAGGAAGTGTAAACTGAGATAGAAGTTGGTCAATTTATGAGCAAGGATTTAGAGATCAAAATAGATGGTGATGAGGAGGAGCTTAGAGTAATAATGTGCATATATCTAATGTAATAAAGCCAGTAGGCGTGGATTCTCAATTTTATGAATAGGTTGACAATATTGGTAACAAATTCACCTTTGGTCAAATGTGAGAGAGAGAGAGAGAGAGAGAGAGAGAGAGAGAGAGAGAACGTAGGCCAAGTCCTTGGGAGTAGGATATCATCGATATAAGCCTATTGTTTGAATGGTTGTATATGCACTTTCAAGCATTAAGTGAAACACAATGAGTGTGTGTGCACGCATGTGTGAGAGAAGAGAAAGTTGTATTAACATCCTTTTAGATACCTCAAAAGCATATATGACAAAGAGATACGCATCCAACTTGTCATTATTAACCATTTTAGGTACCTGGATTGGTATAGAAAGAAATCTACTTTAGGGTGGCATTGGGACGAAAAATAATCCAACCGCTAAAGCTATAAAAGTTACTAGATTTTTCAAGGTACAATTGAGACAAATTAATCCAATTGCTAAATCTATAAAAGTTATTTAATTTAGCATGACCCTAAAGTAACTTAGTGCTTAGGCTTTCTAAACTCGTCTATGATAGCTTTGCCACCTCAATAAATGGCCCATTTGCTCTCTTTCTTGGTGCTCATAGTACCATTGCTCAAAAGCTTTGCATAAACATGTGGAGAGAGGATGAAACATTCATTTGATGTTGCCAAGCTACTGTGATCAAAAAGTTCAATACCAATATGCGTAGACAAGGGTTTCAATGGCATATGGTTAATCTTTCAAAGCTTCCATCAATAAGTAAAAGAAAACCTAATTTGATGAAGGGTTGAACTTGGGGGGGTGCGGGGGAGGGGTGCACATGTATTATAAACCTGGTTCCAGTCCTAATTGAGCACATCTCGAGCTAGAGTTATGAATGAATGAATGAAGTGAGTGTTGCAAGGAAGTGACAAAGGAATGGTGAGAGGAAGGAATGGAAAGAGTGGGTTGAGTGAGTGTGCTTTTGTTGTCATAGCATCACATTGATCACAAACCATTTAAATTAACACACAAGGGAACCCAAGATAATATCTTTTAATATGTGATATAAGGAGGGAACCCTAGGAGTGGTTGCCAAATTCATATAAGTTATCGTTATGAATAGAGAAGTTGGTTTTTATTAGAGCAACTTGCTAGAGTCTACTTTTATTCTCATTTTGTTATTAAACTCATAATGATTGTTCTTATAAATAGAGTTTTTGTGTTAAGAAACAAGTCTCTTCTCTTGACTATTCTTTTTTCCTTCTGTTTTGCAACTCATGTGGATTGCCATTATAGATAGAGGAGTTTTTGTGTGTCAAGTAGCAAGTTTCTTTTTGTGGTATGAAACTTGAAATCAAACCTTTAGGATCAAAAAGTTCCCATATATGAGAGAGAGAGAGAGAGAGAGAGAGAGAGATTTACGAAAAGAGAGAGAGAGAGAGAGAGAGAGAGAGTGTGTGTGTGTGTGTGTGTGTGTGTGTGTGTGTGTGTGTGTGTGTGTGTGTGTATGTGGAGTTTGTTACACTTTTCAAGTTTAAATAACATCTATGAGTTGTTTACAACTTCATGGCTTTGCTACATGTATATAATTTAGTGACTCGAGAATCAATATAGACCCAAAAGAACATGACACCTTATTTTATTATGAGCTACTTCACTATCAACCTCCTCCTCAATATCTTTATACATAGATGTTGTTTTCCCCTCATACAATTAAGGGTATTGCCCAAGAGGGAAAGAAGGTTGAGGATGCATGCAATGCATTCATTTTATGTCATTAAAAGAGGGCTATAGTGCTAGGAAAGTGAAAATGTGAAAAGAAAGTCTAATTGTTAGGTTTTGCAAGCATTATATGTGTATCATATATACCCTTCTTCCTCTATATTTACTATGAATCCTTAGAAGGTGAGCATTTTTGTTGATCTCTATATTTATCATGGATGTTCGAAGGACTATGAATGTTCGAAGGAGACGTAGCTGACGTTCTACCAAAATCCTGATTATTCCTTAAATTCCAAATGAACCTTACTGATATCACTTGAAGGACATTCCACAGTTTGTTTAAATAAGCCTTCGTTGAGGTGCCCAAAGTCCCCAAACAGGGCATTCTTCATTTTACCTTTGCCATGGAAGCCAGCAAGTTCCATCCACTTCTCGAGGGAAGTCCATAGACCTCTCACTTCTTGACACTCCCACAGAAAATGTTGATGCGTCTCCTCCTCTCTCACATGAGATTCAGAAAGATGACATTATATTTTATCTTAAACAATCTCTCTCTCGTGGGAAACTTGTTCATAAGGGTCTTCCATATCACTAAATTTAGTTTCTTAGAAGGGGTACTCCCCAAATCCATTAACTCCCCTTTTCTGTTTCCTCAACTTAGTGCAGGGATAATTCCTCTTCCAGTACTCAACCACCTTGAGGATCTGCTACCCCTCAAAACATCGAAAGCTCCTTTTAGAACAATTCCATGAGTACTTTACCTTTCTCAGATTTAAGGAATTTAAGCTGGTAGACAAAAATGACAATATACAAAGTTGGCCACAGCCTTCTTTTTCTAGAAAATTTCTTGGATGCATAGCTATTTCTTATCAGTTAAGCGCCATCTGTGTGCAATCGCTTCCAAGGTGAGCCAATGTAGCTGGTTCTGGCGCCACAGATCTTCCCATCTTCTTGTACATTTATCATAGAACGCTTGGAGACTTTGGGCTGAATCAAAGGAGGCATAAATTGTTTAAATTGTCTTCACAAGCTCAATCAAAGTGCCATGTTACCAGTTGAGGGAAGTGTCACCATCCCTATTATCCCTTCCACACCAAGGAAAACTCTTGATTCCAGCTTTCCATACAGTCACTGTTCTTTCGCAGCTTACGAGTCATGTATCTTCACCACAAATGCCTCGTTGAGCAAAGTATCCAACCATCACAGCCAATATACAAGTCCTTTTCCCACAGCTACCTCATATAATCTCTTGGCAAGGTTGAAGAGGAGTCTGTCAACCTTGTCCTGGAGTGGCTGAACACCTAAACCACCCTCTTGCCACTCCAAGGTTATCACATCCTAGGCAATCACATCCATTGATGCCCCTCTCTATGGGACCACAAAAAGTTCCTAAAAGATCTGTCCAAAACTTTCCACGATGATGCACTAAAACCAAACATTGCAACATCTAAGTATGGCTGCAACCAACATAGAGTTCAGAAGCACCAGCTTACCACCAAAAGAGAGCAGCTCATTTGACCATTTTTGGACCTTGGCTACTATTTTGCCCTTAATCCACTGGAATCTCTGGTTCTGAGTTGAACCCAAACTAAGAGGGTAACCTAAATTAAAAAAAGCCTCACCTTTCTTCACCGCTTTAAAGCCATAACTATAAATACAATCAGCAAGCTCACCATGACCCAATAACAATTCTCTATTTTGCTGTAGCTTGTCAATGAACCTAACATCCAAAAAGACTGGAATGTATCCATTAGTGTTAAGAAACTCCTAATCAGTTATCACAATGTTGGAGTTGTTATCAGCAAAGAACTGTGAGATTAAGTGTCCACCATTTGGAAGATCTAGTCACTTCGAAGTACCCCTCTGAACCAGCTAATCAATCTTTTATAACAGTGGATCCATAATAATAGCAAACAATAATGGGGCCAATGGGATGCCCTGCCTGATGGACCTTTTATGAGAAAAGGACTTAGACTATGTGCTTTTGATACACACCTGAACTGAAGCGTTCACAAAAAAAGTTTTGAACATACCAACAACAGCTCTTCCAAAGCCAAGAGCCTCCGTAGTCAAAAATAATGAAATCCTAGCTTACGTGATCCCAGGATTTTTCAAAATCCATATTCACAAGAATGCAACTTTGGCCATTGCCTAAAGCCCAGTCAATAGCCATGACAAGATTAAGAATAGTCAAGGCTGTAAGGTCTTTATCCAGTACCTTGGGCAAAAGTTTGCAAGAATGCTTCAACATAGTCAACGGTCTGCTTCAGAACATTTCCAATCTGCTACAAGACCTTGGAATCAATGTCATCAAGCCTTTATTGACTTCCTGGGAGATGGAAGCCCTCTTCTGAAGGAGCAATTAAGGAAACTAGAGAAATCCTCACCACAAACCTCCCGTGTAGCCTTTTTAATTCCGCAGGAAGTCCATCAATCCTGGGGACTTGCCATTCTTCATCTGCCTAAAAGCATATGAGATTTGATCCCCTGAAGAGGGTCTCTCAAGCAATTTGGCAAGGTCTCCTAGAGGAGCCCTTTCATATCCTTGGAAGAATCTCAGGACCTTACATTCATAGCTTCCGGTAAGCTAACTTTGAAAATAAAAAGGTGTTTCTCTCCCACACAAGCCCTTGAATACTAGGCTTTATTATGTATGAGAGGTATGGTAAGGTCTCTGAGTGCCTACTAAGCCTCACAGCCTAGTAGCTTGTGACTTGCTTGCATTGTAGCTAGTTCATTCAATTGTGCATCCACAACTGATGCAGAGCTGTAGAGATTAGAAGAGCCAAACAGCTTTGATATAGGTAAGTTAAAATAGCTGAGGATTAAACCCTTGAACTTTGTAAATATGTTACTAACAATGCATATAGGGAAAGAAAGAGTTAATTATGGTTTCAATATCAACTGTAAATTTGGCACATACCCTCCATTCCTCATACTTACACTCAAGAATTCTAAATTTGAGGATGTATCCACACTTTCAGTGTGACCCACAACAAATTCATGCCTCTCTTTATTAACTTCTATGGATACAATTGCAGGCAGTTTTTTTGCTTTGGTATAGTTCCTGGTTTCCTCTACTTTCCTTGCATCACTCAACCTGCCAACACTTTTGTAAATGTCTGCCATTAATAAATATGCTGCAGCATCTTCTTGATTTACCAAAACAAGCCGCTGAAAGCATATGAGCCCTAATTCCACATCCCCATGTATTTTGCAAGCTGTTAGCAAAGCCCTCTGAACTTCTTTGTACAAATGACACTGCATGGTTTCAGCAAACCTCTCTGCATGGTAAACATGTCCTGATCGTGCAAGGAGATCAATCATACAAGCATAGTGATCTGAGGATGGTTCAATCCCATGTTTCTCTCTCATCATCTCAAAATACTCGTGACCTTTTAGGACCATGCTCACATGACTGCACGCAGCAAGGAGACATGTGAATATTACAGCATTTGGTCTCACACCCTGCTCTTGCATTTCCTCAAAGCAACGAATAGCTAACTTGCCCTCATGGTTCTCACCATAACCCTTAATCATGGCTGTCCAGGATACAACATCTTTAGTAGGTAGCTTGTCAAAAACATCCCTTCCTTCTGCAAGAGAGCCAGATTTGCTATACATGCCTACCAAAGTGTTCCCCACAAATAAATCTTTATCCAACCCTCTGTAAATCAGCTCAGCATGTAGTTCCCGGCCTGTTTCCAAAGCTCCCACAATTCCACAGGCTTTCAAGCAACAGGGAAAGGTTGCATCGTCAGGAATTACTCCCAACAGCTGCATTTGCCCATAAGAGGTCAAAGCTTCTTCACCAAGCCCATGTTCAACATATCCTGAGATCAACGCAGTCCAAGAGACTGCATCTCGAACAGGAAGCTTGTCAAATATTGCTTCTCCTGCCACAAGATCACCGCATTTCATGTAAATGTCAACAACTGTGTTGCCCACCAAAGGCTCACCTTCTAATCCTCTTTTCGTTACCTCTGTAAGTATAACTTGACCTGTTTCCAAAGCTCCTACAGTACTACAAGCTTTCAAGCTGCAGGCATATGCTGCAGCATCCGGAGCCAGATTCTGTAGCATCATCTTCTTAACACAGCTCAGAGCTTCCTCGTCAAGCCCATGTTCAATATATGCTGCAATCATTGTGTTCCATCTTGCTGTTGATTGAACAGGAAGCTTGTGAAACGTCTCCCAGGCTTCTGCAATGGAGCCACATTTGCCAAACATATCTACAACTATGCTGGTAATGAAAGGATCTACTTCCAATCCTCTCTCAATAACCTTACCATACAAGTCCCGGCCTGCTTCTAAAGCTTTTATGCTGCAACAGGCTTTCAAAGTGTACAAAAAAGTCACATCATCTGGAGGTATACCATGAAGTTCCATCTGGCCAAAACACCGTAGAGCTTCTACACCAAGTGCATGGTCAGCATATCCCGCAATTAGTGCATTCCATGAAACTGCACCTTGAACAGGAAGTCTGGTAAACATGTGGTGTGCTTCCTGAAGTAAACTACACTTACAATACATATCTACTAGTGTGCTACCAATGGAAATGCAATTTTCAAATCCTCTTTTTATTATCTCACAGCACAGGAGCTGCCCAGTTTCCCCGCCTTCTATGCTACCACAAGCTTTCAAGGCACAAACAAACGTCACATCTGTGGGAGGGACATCATTGAGCTGCATTTGTTCGAAGCACTTTACTGCTTTCTTACCAAGGCAATTTTCAGCATAGGCAGCAATCAATGCATTCCATGAAATTATGCCCTGAACTGGCAAGGCATCAAATGTTTCTTGGGCTTCTAGCCATGAGCCACAATTACCATACATATCCACCAGTATGCTGCCAATAAGCACATCTTTTTCCAATCCCCTTAGAATTATCTCAGTATGAGCTTTTTGACCAGTTTCTAAAGCTCCCTCAATGCTGCAACATTTCAAATAATGAAGAAATGTTGATTCAGCTGGGGGTATGGCCTCTAGTTGCATCTGTTCAAAGCAGTCTAACGCATCCTTAGCTGCCCCTTGTTCTACATGTGCTCCAATCAATGCACTCCATGAGATTGTATCTCGTACAGGGAGCCTAGCAAACACTTCTTGCGCTTGTGAAGGCAGGCCACATTTTCCATACATATCTATCAAAGTATTGCCAACAAACATATCTCTTTCTAATCCCTTGCAAACTAGCACAGTATGTAAATCCTCGCCTCTTTCTATATCTTTCATACTGCTGCAAACTTTCAAGCAGGACACATATGTGGCAGCAACAGGAGGCACTCCCTCCAGCTGCATCTCTTTAAACCACCTCATGGTTTCACCTCCAAGCCCATGATCAGCCCCTCCTGCAATTAAAGAGTTCCATGCAATTATGCCTTGAACTGGCAGCTGGTCAAAAACATCCTGCGCGTCTGTAAGAAAGCCAAATTTAGCATACATATCCACCAGTGTGCTGCCAATAAAAGAATCACTTTCAAAACCTCTTTTAACTACATCAGCATGTAGTTCTCTGCCCTTCTCTACAGCTGGAACTATACAACAAGCTCTCAAGCTGCAAGGGAATGTGCCCATATCTGGAGGCAAGCTATCCATCTGCATCTGTTGCAAACATCTCAATGCTTCCTCACCATGTCCATGGTCTGTGAATCCTCCAACAAGGGCATTCCAAGAAAGTGCACTGCGAATAGGAAGCTCAAACATAACTGACTGAGCATCTGCAAGCATGCCAGATTTACTATACATGTCTACCAATGCATTGCCTACAAAGAGGTCTCCTTCCAGTCCTCTTTTGGTTACCTCAGTATGTATTTCCTGGCCATGTTTTGAGGATCCCATGAATCCACAAGCTTTCAAACAACAAGTATAGGTAACGGAAATCAAAGGCACACCTTCCATCTGCATCTGTTTACAACAGTTCAGGGTCTCCTTACCAAGTCCATGTTCAGCATATGCTGTCATCAATGTGTTCCATGAGATAGTGTCTCGAGTAGGAAGCTTAGTGAACATGTTTTGCACTTCCACAAGTGAACCACATTTGGCATACATGTCTACCAATGTGTTGCCCAAAAAGCCCTCTCTTTCCAGTCCAATCTTTACTATATTAGAATGTATTACCTGACCTGTTTCTAAAACTCCTGTGCTGCTGCAAGATTTCAAAATGCAGAGAAAAGTGACATCATTTGGAGCTATACCATCAAGCTTCATCCGCCCAAAACAACTCATTGTCTTCTCAGTAAGCCCTTGTTCAGCATAAGCTGTAATCAGAGAATTCCATGTGGAAACACCTCGACTTGGAAGGTTCTCAAGCACTTTCTGAGCTTCAGCAAGTGCACCACATTTACTGTACATATCTATCATAGTGCCAGCGACAGAATGGTCTCTTTCCAGACCCCTTTCGTTAGCCTTAGCATGTAACTCTAGTCCTCTTTCTAAATCCCCTATGATGCCACATGCTTTCAAGCAGCAACTGAGTGTCCCAACATCCGGGAAAACACCCTCCAGCTGCATCCATTCATAGCCTCTCAATGTTTCCTCACCAAGGCCATGCTCTATGTATCCTGTAATTAGTGCATTCCAGGAAACGGCATCTCGAACAGGAAGCTTATCCAACACTTTCTGTGCTTCTGCAAGAAGCCCACATTTGCTATACATATCAATCAAAGCATTGACTGCAAGCAAATCTTTTTCCAAACCCCTCTTGATAATCTCTGTATCTATCTCTTGGCCTATCTCCAGGGCTCCTACAATGGCACAAGCTTTCAAGCTGCAAGGAATTGTGACATCATCTGGATACACTCCCTCCAGTTGCATCTTTCTGAAAGTAGCGAGTGCTTCTTCACCAAACCCATGCTCAGCATATCCTGAAATCAATATGTTCCATGTGACAACATCACGGACAGGAAGCCTGTCAAAAACCCAGTGTGCTTCTGTAAGTGAGCAACATTTGGAATACATATCTACCAATGTGTTACCAACAAGAATTTCTTTCTCCATTCCTGTTTTGAGTACCTCTGCACATAATATGTGGCCTTTTTTAATGGCTCCCAAGCTGCCACAGGCTTTCAAGCTGCAAGCATATGTGACTGCCCCAGGAGGCAACTTATCCGACTGCATCTGCTGAAAACAGTTTAGTGCTTCCTCACCAAGCCCATGTTCAGCATAACCTGAGATTAAAGCATTCCACGTAACAGGATCGCGACTTGGAAGCCTTGCAAACACCTGTCGTGCTTCTGCATGCAAAGCTTGTTTACAGTACATGTCAACCAAAGCATTGCCGATGTAGGGATCTTGATCGAGACCACAGCAGATGATGGTGGCATGTAATTCTTGGCCAAGGACTGCATTCTTGGCCTTGGCACAGGCTTTGAGGAGGACAACATATGTGTAGTTGTTAGGTTGGGCATGGTCCTCTTGCATTTGGTGGTACAGGTGGAATGCACGCTGCGGATTCCCGCTGTGGACATAACCAGAGATGAGGGCGGTCCACGAGTAGAGGTTGCGGCAAGGAAGCCTGTCAAAGGCATGCTGGGCATCGTCGAGGCCTCCGCACTCCACAAGCACAGGGACGAGGTGGTTGCCCAGGCCTCCATGGGACTCCAACAACTGATGCTGGCGTACGTGGTCGTAGAGCTGCTTCGCGTAGGGGAGGTCCTTTTGCTGCTTGCACTTGAGGAGGAGGCCGATCAGGTCCGCCACAACTGGCAGTTCGGCCGCGGGGCGAGAGGCCAGCATGCTGCTCCATAGCCGCAGAAGAAGAGAAGAGGAGAAACACGGAGGGCCTCCCTCCTCTCTTTGTCAGTCGAGCGTGTCAATGGTGGTGTTTGCCTTAAGGTCATCACGTGCATCTGTAATTCACGGAAAACCAAGGTTTAATGGAGGGAGAGCTCCCTTGTCACTATCTTCCGCAAAGTTCTGCCTCCCTTTGCAAAATCATAGGATGTACCAGCTCGTGCAGAAATCCCACCGTCGGATCGCATCAAACTTCAAAGTAACCCAAAGAAAAAAGACTCATGTTGGTTACACACCGCCATTGCTAGCCCAATTCGCGCCCAGTTGGTGGGCATTGGAAAAGCCGACTTAGGCAGTCGCCACCTGCTTACACACTGGGCGGCGGACCAGGTTGTGGGTATCTTGTCTAAGATAGTCTCTGAGAAGAAACGAGACTGGGACAAGAAGTTGTAACACAAGTTCATATTATTGACAGGGAAAAGGGGATACAATTCATAAAACTAGCATATGTTACTAACATACTAATCAATGTTAATCGTTATTGGCACTTACGATTATTATTGCAATTCACGATTTACACAATCATTGGCCCTAAGTATCACAAATTCATGTTACAAAACCACAGGAAAAAAAACAACTAATAAAACTAACACAAATTAGTAATGAAAAAGAGAGCAGGGGAGTTGAACCCCTTCACTATGATGTTGAGGCATTGCTCTACCTAGCTGTCCCCACAGAAAGGTGGGGAAAATTTATTAGCACAATACCCCTCTTTCCACCTTTCCACCTACAATGCAGATGTTACAAAAGTTTACTCATCGGTGTCTTCGTCATAAATCTCCTCTGCAGAGTCAGAATCACCAAAGATTGTTCTCACATTTGCATTCTCGTATGCATTCGGCAATTATGCATACACAAATTATCTCGTAAAGCTATGTATACAATGATCTCATAAAGTTGCGCATAAAATTGTTTTAGTTTAAACATGTTTATTCATGTAGACATTACGATCAATGTTAGAAGTGCTAGATCTATAGATTGAATTGTTTCAAATTGGTTATGCATACATTGATTATGCATGATTTGAATCTGTGTCTCGTAAAACTATGCATAGAATGATCTTGTATATGGATTGTCTCATAAAGTTACGTAAAAAACAATAATGGATCAATTATGTAAAGAACAATAAACCTGTTAGTCCATCCATATATTGTAAATAATGGATCAATTTACATATGAAAGGTGGAGCTCGATGGATTCACAAGACACTCCCATGGAGGAGTTTCAACAGTTTGTCTCAAATGAGTCAGGATGCAATATGCAGTAATGACTTTATGTACTTTTCGAGCCAAAGTATGGGTGTTCCAAGCCACATTCCAAGCCATAGTGTGGGTGGCAATATTCCTATAAATGTGTTTCCAAACCGCCCTCCTTTGATCAATCCTCATCCTCCTCAATTCACACTATTCCAACAACCAAGACAGTTAGGTATAGAGGGACCCACAACAATACACAATCTTGTAATTATTTGTCCAATTCCACATAGTCCTCAACATGGCCCCTCGACACCAGCACAACAAGAACCGCAAGCAATAAGTTCATGTGATGCAATCCAGGACATGTGACGAGGTTGACAAGGTTTAGACCCAAGTACCAATGGTGCCACATTCCGAAAATGCCAACAAGCAGCTTTGATGCACCAAAACCTCCTAAACCAAAGAGGGCGCGGAAAGGAAAGAATTAGAAAGATGCACTTGAGACACAAGATCATTCAACAATCACAAAAAAACTGTTTGCTCAGTGGAAGGATACATGGACAGTACAACTCATTCACATCTAAGGATCAATGAGTGTGGAGTTCTCAAAGCCATCGAAGCAAGGAGTGGATATATGGTCCAAGGTAGCCACATAGCTAGCATTGCTATTTTTGGAGTTCGACAAAGATGGTGAGGCATGCAGAAAACGTTGGGAACATGTCTATGAGTCATATAGAAAAGATAAGGCCCATAATGCCATATCAAGTAATAATTGCAAGATCGCTTTTCAATGGTATGATCTTATGGATAAATATATATGGAATCGTGCCAATGTTGTCAGTGATGCACATGTCTCATCTATTGGTGGGTTGTCTTCTCCAAAAGACAACACTATGTCAGTCTCCAATGATCCAGGTGAACACACTCAAAAAGTCATTGGCTCTAATGAGCTGCTGAAGATCAGGCAAGATCAAACGACCAGCCAAAGAGCATGCAATAAGAAGGGTAGAAAGATAGAGGAGTCTCTCAGTGACATGGCTAGCACCATCTAATCAATGTTAGCCAACCAAAAAGTAAACTTAGAGGAAAAGAAAGCATTTGAAAAGCGCAAGCTCGTTATCATGGATACACTTGCCTCCCCTATATTTGATTTGTTAGATGTAATCAAAAGCCTTAAAAAGCAATGATGGCTTGAGAGAGAGAGAGAGAGAGAGAGTTGTAGGTATAGGATGAATTGAGCGCACCAAGCCTAATCTTGCAGCCCACGTAGTTCAAGGCCTTCCTTGTGTTCTAATTAGTAGTTCTACAGGGTTGTAGGTTAGGCGACGAACCCTAGGAATCTCCAGCATCGATCGCGCCAGCATTCGAGGTTGTGTCCATTGCAGTCAACAGTCGGCATCCAACTCCCTAAGTCACGGACCAATCAAATTGTCTGACTAAGTAAGTCAAATAGTCCAAATCGGACCAAGCCTAGTCAGTCACCATGGACCATCATCCGATCAGACCATTCGGACCACCTTGTGTCCAGTCGGACACAGAGCACCCTGGTCCGATCGAATGTACCTCATCGGACCATCTGACTAAGTAAGTCAGACAGTCCAAATTGGACTAGGCCTAGTCAGTCGGGTGGACCCGATCGGAGTCCAGACCATTCGATAGAGTAGTCAAGGGCAGTGCTAGTTTGGGAACGGTGCTAGTCGGTGGTGCTAGTTGGACCATTCGATTGAATGGGTGCGACCAATGCTAGGCGGCGATCCTAGTCGGACCATCTTGTGTCCAGTCGGACAACCCTGACCACCCTGGTCCGATAGAATATACCTAATCGAACTTGGATCGTCCGACTCAGAGAGTCGGACTAGTCAGCAAACCAACTGACTCGATAGTCCGAATCAAACCAATTGTAATTGACGGACCACTAGAGTCAACCATCTGATTCTGGGAATCAGACCAACAGGGTAGAACAGAACTAGGGCAAATTTACCAGCCTCTGACCAGAACCAGCCAAAATCGACCCCGGAACCAACTCATAGACCATAGAATTACCTTGACCGAGGAGAGGGGAGCAGTAGAGAGCCTAGAAAATTATTATGTGCAACCAGGGAATGCATCTAGAGCCATATTAGATTGGGAACAAAAAGGGGGGATAGCGTGAGTTACATCCGCACCCCACATCAATTTCATCACTCAATGTGCACTAAAAAGCCGAGAGCCTGATTTCGTACAGTGCAAGAAAGAGAGCATGTGCACACATCCACCAAGGGAGTTAAGTTGAGGAGTGTCTATATATAACACGGAACTCACCCAGACATAACCCAAGAACAAACCCACCAATAGGAGGAGATCTGGAGACATAGTTAGATAATCAAAACCCCAAGCATAGGACCAAGCAGAAGATGCAGCAGGAAATCCAAGAGGAACAGTCACCATTGGAGGAGTGGATCTACCCGATCTAATCAATCTCATCGATAACTTGGTGGAGAGAGAGACCAGAGACATGGCAAAGACAAGCACTAACCATGGACAGGATGAGGAGCTCGGCCTAAGAGGTCTCCTGACCGAAATCCAGTAGCGGCTAGTCGCCAATTATGACCTACAAGCCCAGATAGAGACCACCACAGCAAGACGTCCAAGGATGTCATAGCAGACCTAGGAGAGGAGAGGAGACTAGAGTGCAAAGCTTTGCAAAGTCTAGTGACCTACAATCAGGAACAGCAATCCAGGAGCTTGCAACAGAACATGGAAGTGCATGAAATTTAGCGGGTGCTAGCACTAGCAAGCATTAATAAAACAGGTCTTGATGTCGAGAGGAAAAGAGCACTAGAGGGAGATCTTACATTGAGTGAGCTTCTCATGAAGCGACTGTTAGATAATGCTTCTGCCATGTGAAGCGTCACTGTAGTGGCAACCTTGTTGCTTGCAGGATTAGGAGTTACTCGAGTATTCGAGCTTAGTCCGTGACTCCTTCCGCATTCATTCAAATCCCTACACCATTTGTTCTCACTCTTGGTAGCCATATCCAACTCCTTCGAGCTTCGGCCTTCCCGAGCACCTACCCTGCCCATTTGGGCACCCTCATGGCATTCCTTCAGAGGTATTGAAGCATTCTTTTGAGTGTTTATTTCAGTTTGCAAGGTACATCAAGAAGGGGCAGCCATAGCTTCAACCATTGGAGCTCCCCCATTTCATATCATGGCTCCTGCCCGATTAGGCTTGACAAGGCTTTGTGTAGGCCTTCTTTAGGCCCTACTTGAGCCCCCCTTTCACCCCATTGATGCCACGTGGACTAGCAGCATACCCCGCAACATCAGCCCTGTTTGCGCCAACTTGAAGACCTGCAAAAAATTCATTTTTTGTTGGGAGTAAAGACGCCTCTACCTAGCTGCCTATGTATTTCTACATTGACAGTATCCGCCACTGTACACTCTAGGTGGCGGATGCCCGTCACTATCACTTTATTCTTTATTCTTTTAGTGACAGTTTGAATAAAGGAAGGCCCGGTCACACATTGTGACTGTTGGAGTTCCCATTTGTGTCTCTCTCTTTTCTTGCTCTTACTCTCCGCCATAGCTCACTTCCAAGCAAGCTTTGATCCTTCTCACCTTTCAATTGATATCAGAGCTTTGGATTAGAGCTCGATCATGGAGCTTGGCTTGGCATTACTTCAGCCCGGATTGAAGACCTAGAGCTTGGAGCTTCAATGCCAGCCATGGCTTCTTCCCCCCCCGAGGTAAGATTTCATCTCCCGCCTCTCCCCAAGCCTCATAGACTCTTTGCAAGTGTTCCTTGGCTTCATTGGGCAAATTGTATGTCCCCCAGTTGCCCCCTTATCTTCAGCATAACCAGCATGCCCCACAGTCAACTCACGTTTTTTTGTGCATGTTTCAAAATCTAACTCAAAAATCCCATTTTTTCTCGTATCTCGAGCATCCGAAACCCGATTTAGGCAAGATAAGAGTCTAACTTGGGGTTTTGGCATGCTCCGGACGTGATGGCGATGTTAGATCTGCCAAATTCTGATCACAACATTTTCTACAATAGATCTGAGCTGATTTACAGCAAGAAAATGTCATGCTCTTAGCTTATGTGATGCTCTCGAGGCTTGGTATTTGATGCCTAGATACTTTGGGGATGTTTGCCCAATGTTTTGAGATGCTTTGGGACTTGGTTTGAGCTTCCATAGCTTGATTTACATAGGGATTTACTGTTGTACATTGTTTGGACGCAGCAAGGTTTTATTAGGGACAGCTTGTGCATAATGCTCTTTGTTGACATTCAAATGTCCTGTTGGATGTATTGATGCTTGCCTGGATATACTATTCGAGAGCTATTGAGCCTTGATTTGGATGCGAACACTTCGTTGTTGGTTGTTACCTTTGTTGACAGGTTATTTTTCCTTTAGTTTGGTTATGCCTATTGATTTTGGGCTATGTCTTTGGGATATGCAATGAAGTATTGGCCTTCGGGGTACGGCATTGAGCTTGTCTTTGGTTCCAGATCTTCATTTAAGCTTGAGCTCGGCTTTGGAATGCATTTGATGCTCCATCTTGGATGTACATATGGCATGCATGTTACCTATGTCTGAACAGTCTTGACATGCTTGTGGCCTATGCCACTACTACATGCTACTTACATTGTTTGGAGCCGATTGCTATTAGTGCCTTATCTTGGCTTGCATCTGGCTTCCGGGAACTTACTTGGGATATTTCTTGGCTTTCCAGAGTTGTATTTGGGATACAGTTGATGTCTATGGATGCTCTAATTGGAGGCTACAGAGCCTATATGCTCATGATGTCTTATTGATGTCTGCTCTTGGATCTTTCGTCACTGGTGCTCTCATATTCCCTTCTTGATCTTCTTGGCTTGATCCATACGACTTTTGTGCTAGTGGGAGCATCGTTGGATGTTTGACAGACATTGAGTAGGTGGTTTATGCTATTGAGCTTTGAGTCTTCTAAGACTAGGATCTTCTTCACTTGGATGTTGCATGGTTGATATGTCGTGGTCTGCATACATGTACTTGGGTTGATTTGGGCTTCACACTCCCTGAGCATACACCTCTTTATGTCAGGTCTTGCCAGTGTTGTGTACACTTTGCCCTATTACATAGGGGGTGTGTCGGCTTACTGACGGATTTGTTTGACATGCTTGGGTGTTTGCTCGATGTCCGTATGATTGTCACATGTTGATTTATACCCGCTCGATGCTGGTTATGCTTTGACAATTAGTGGTTGACTTGGTGCATTGATTTTGCCTATAGTTTGCCCTCATTGTACCTGACTATAATTTATTATAGCAAGTATTTATATATGGACTGATGTGGAATTTTCATGTTGAATCATCCTAATTGTTTGTGGTCATTTTGCTTTGGTTTTGGTGGTATTTTTGGCTGTTTACAGCAGAAGACAACAAGCAGTTTTGAACTTTTTGCACTATTTTGGACTGCATTATGGGTTCTTCTTCCACTAGGAGTGCTATCTTCAACATCACTAAGCTTGATGGTACAAATTATGCCTATTGGAAGAGTCAAGTTTGGCAGGTATTAGTGCAGAAATCGCAAATAAAGCCACTAAGGCTGCATGGCGAGCATCCTGAAACTATGACTGATGACGAATGGGACGAGCTTGATGAGTTATGCAAGTCCACCCTCATCTTGTCTCTCACTAAATAGGTGCATTACAATGTGATTGAGGAAGCACAGAGCGCTTGGTAGCTTTGGGATAAAATTAAGAACCTCTATGACAAGAAAAGTCCAGCAAGTCAGATGTATTGGCTGAAGCAGCTTATGGACCTACGCATGAAGGAGAATATGACAACGTGTGCTCATTTGAGCCAGTTCCATGCTATTCTCAAGAACTTGACTTTGCAGGGTATTACCTTTAATGATGAGGTTACTCCATTGTTTTTACTTGGGACTCTAAGTGAGTCATGGGATGTATTCCGCGCTGCCTTATGTGCTCATGCTACTATTTTGAACTTGCCTGATGTAGAGAGTCCTCTTCTATAGAAGGAAGAGATCAACCGTAAGAACCTGGATGTCTCTCGTGTGTCACATGCTTTGATTGTTAGAGGCAGAGATGGTAATGGCAAGAATGACCGTGGGAATGGCCGTGGTAGAGACTCACAGAAGTCTAGGTCTAAGTCACGTGGTAAGTCACGCAACAAGTCTCTTGGGAGAAATGCTAATGTGACATGTCATCATTGCGGCAAAAAGGGTCATATACGCCCACAGTGTCATGAGTTGCACAATGAGAAGCACAAAGAGAAGGGGAAAGACAAAGTACAGGAATAGTCCTCTGATCACAGCATTATGCCTGCGAAATCTAGTGTGAAAATCAAGGAGATAAATGTCATGCAAATTGATGACTCCGATGAAGAGTACATACTTGCAGCTAGTTCTTGTCATGCTATGTCGTTGACCGATGTTCACTATGGGAGCTTTCGCTCAACCGCCAAGACCCATGGACCGCTTATTGCTTCAAGCGTTCCAAGCCGAGTACCAATGGCTACCTCTCACATAGCCGACGGGCCATCCATATCTACAGGTGTAGTGAGCTTACCTCCATGCCGATCGAGTTACCTCCTCTCCCTCGCACTCCGGTAGCTCCACGATCCAAGTGCAAGGTTCAAGCAAGCTCCATCCTCAAGCTCCACGCTCCAAGCTCCATTGCCCGAGTAAGAGAAGAGAAGAGAAGAGAAGAGAAGAGAAGAAGAGAGGAGAAGATGGAAAGCTTCTCCTCCTCGGTCCCTCACCCTCACACACTCACTCCCTCATACTCTCACACTCCCTCTCTCAAGCACAAGCTCAAGCAAGCAAGAAGAAGAAGAATAATAAGAAGAAGAAGAGAGCCACTTTTGGCCACACACAAGAATGAGCTTCTCATTCACTTTTCAACTTTATATACAAAACCCTAAATCCATTTTGGGTAATCATCCCCTTATTCCCTTTTTTACATGACGAGTAGTGGCCTAGGCCCTTTTTCCCATTATCCTCCTATCTTCCTAGCTTCCTTCCTACAGCCTATTTACATTTACAAATTGCACCGGTGAGAGCCCGGCACTCTTAAAATAAATCCTGGTGCGCCTTGCGCTTTTTTACAACAGTATAGACTCACGCTTTTTCTCATGTACCTTTTTCCTTGATTTAGGACTTTTCTGCACTTCTTGTGTTTCTAGATTCTTCTTGGAGCGCCTTCATCTTCTGTTTCACTTTTGCCTTGGCCTTGTCTTCTGCTTTAGATTTTCTAGCTTTTCCACCTTGTTCGTTTGAGGGTTAACATTACCCCCTCCTAGATGAGTGCCAGTCCCATGGCACTCACAGTCGTAGGTAGCAGGCTTTAGCATGCATCGAAGACGTGGGTGGCAAGGACGTATGTGGTTGCCTTGGAGGATTTCTGGTGGTGGGCAGATGAAGGTTGTTCGGGCCTCATTGTTGGCATGGGTGGTTGGTGGTAGGGTGGTTGGAGTTGGGGGTAGGGCTGTTCGTTGTTGGGAATTGCGCTAGGGACTGGCACAAGTGGTGGTTTGTGGGGATTCTGCACAGGCCGATTGTTTGGTGGGTTTGCATGATAGGAATGGTCAAGAGGTCAGAATTGAGTGATGATGAAGATTTGACGATGCATTTGATGGAGTCTTTAGTACCTGTGATTGAAAACCTCTCATATGTGGTCTCTCCCTCAGGATAGTGCTAGTCTTCTTTATCGTGCACAAGATGTAGTTCAATTTGTTTGGGAGACAGGTTGAACTCTAAGCAAGCTGAGAGTAGTGTCATGCACTTGAGGACCCAAATTGTGTATATTTTTTGGTGTAGATATTATGCGAGTGGTCGTGCATACTTAGATATTACATAGTTAGAAGACCACGGGTCTAGTTCCTTGTAGCAACGTGTGGAGAAAGCAAGGGTTCAGTGAGGTAGAAAAAGTTGTCAATGGTGAGGGGAAGTACACATGAAGGTGCATGAGACATCATTTGTGCTGTGACAACACAATGTAGCATGGTTGAGCTCAGCGACACCTTACTTTCAGTAGTAGATAGCTACTTGTGTTGCTTGACGAGTATAGTGTACTTTCCATGGTTGTTCGTGCGTTGCTTACCATGATCAATTGCAATGGTATTAAGGCAAAGTGCAAAAAGGAATCGTGTAAATGGGTCAGGGTGATAGGTCTAACCATAGGCGAGACAAGCTCCCTAGGTATGTCCTGCCCTTGATGTGCCCTAAACAATTGTGGGGGATGTGTAGAGGGCTAGGGGACTAGGGACTAAGCCAGTCGATCAAGGTCACTGGGCATACCTAATTTGAGGACCCCTAGGTGTCGTGCTGTGATTGTGAGTGCTTCTTCTTCTTTCTCTTTTTTTTTGTTTCTTTTTTTTCTTTTTCTTTTTCTTTTTCTTCTTTCCTTTTCTTTCCCTTTTTTTTTGTAAGAATAACATGAGTACAACCATTGCAATACGTTGAGGCTATCAGCCTTTCAATTGGAGCGGGAAATGTCGAGATTCAAAGGCTGCGAAACTGGATATTACAGCGACGATTGTGTCATAGCCTTGTTGCTAGAAGAACAATTGTTGAGATGGGGAGATACACTAGAGATTTTGCAAAACCTCTTTGTCACGTGCGATGTTGGTACAATTGAGGTAACAGCTGCCGTGAGTGCGAGGTGTAGAGTTTGACCCAGAAAGTGAGAGTGGCCTGTGAGATTGCTGGTCTTGCGGTGACTTGGACACTGAACACTCTCGTACAAGGACATGTGTCATCCTGCATTCACTTAATACTTCGTGAGAGTATATGCAAGTCACATGCATCAATTATAATGACAAATGCAACACAAAAAGATATTACTTTATCAAATCCCTATGGTGTTGACTGCGATGCATATCATCGGTGCTTGATATATATTAGTAGTATGTAAGGGAGGTTTATACAGTTGGGGAGCCTGCCCCTTTAACCACTTAAGGACAAAAAGTTATGACAAAATGGCACTTGGCAAGCAGCTCATACAATATAGGGCCTATTCTATTTGTATGAGGTGTGGTGAATTTGGGTGATTAGACGACTGGGGTTGTGCCGGTGGTGGGCTCCTGTCACACTGGGTGGGGAAGATATCGGCCAGGACCCGAATGGTGTAGTCCCTGGCCGCAGCTGTTTCAAGAATGCTTTTAAACAATTCATCAAATTCCCGCTTGTCTCTAGCTGCCTTCTCCTCTTTCGAGCACCTGGTGCCCGAGCGTTTGGTGGGAGCCTGCACGGCCAGTGTTGCTACACCCCGAGTGCTCCCTTGAGTCTTCGTCTTCTTGGCTTGGGGAGTTTTCGGCTTGTGTCCTGGGCAGTGTCTCTTGGGGCCTCTTTTTGGCATGTACCTCTTTATAGTAGGCACGTAGCGTTCTGGTGGAGGTGCTAGTGCCTTATGCTCCCTCCTACGGCAGAGAGCTTCCTTGCATGCCAGCTGCATTGTGTGCTCCATGATGACTACTATGGGGGAATCTGCAAAATGTGAACCAAGGTTAGGCTTTGAGGCATGATAGAATTATTTGCATTAAAGGGATTAAATAGTGGATTATCAAGCGCTTATGAGAAGGAGGGGTGAGGTGAGACATGCAGCGTTTGTTGTAGAGGGATGACCCTCGTGATGATATTTGTCCTGCTTCAATTGCGGAGCGTATTCCAGCCATTAGCAGATCTTTGCTTATGCTAATTTGCATGGACTGGGTGTGATGGAGTGGAGCAGGGCTCGTCCCAAGAAAGATAGACCAAAAAGGGAAAAGGTGTATAGAAGGGGACAGCGCCTCATCCACGTCCTCAAAGGTGTTGGTTAGGGCTTCCTATGGCGGTGATGAGGGTTGCATGCCCTCCACTTGGAGGCGGGAATGGTCACGCAACTTCTAGACGAGCGGTGAGAGGAGGACTTGAGGAGCTCAACTTGTCAAACCCAAACTCTTCTCCCTGCACTTGACTATCATTGCTTGTGTGTGTTGGTATTATCTATACATGGTCACAAGACTCATTGTTTATTTATGTACATATTTACGAATCCATGTCACTTCGTGAGGATAAAAACCAATTGTAGAACTCAGGATTGTACTAGAGTGTGGCACACGCATCCAGTACTTGTGGCAGCTTACTTAATAACAATAGATATTTTGCAACATCGAGTAGCATGGTACCTTGTCCAAGTCTACTCCCAACATGTAACTCCTCCTTATTAGTGAGAACCTTATCAGCTAGAGAGTTCTCTTGGCTAGTTCCAGCTAAGTCCATACCTCGAATGGCAGTCAACACTCGAAAGGAAGTTGGCACCACATAGTTTGGGTCTCTTTGAGACCGCCGTTTGGCCAATCGCTCCTCTAAGACTTGGCTTCTAGTTGGCTCCTAGTTCAGCCATTATAACACGGTTTTCAAACCAACATTTTTTAAATTGACTTTGACTCTTTGCTTGTTGCTTTAGTTGCTCTATCTCTAAGAGATTTGGTTGGCAGAGCACATCATTGAATGTCACAGTTAAGTGTAGTTCGTCGGCTTCCTCATCAAAAATGAGTCGCATGCGTTCATGCAAGAGCCTGCCCTAGTGCTCATCAAGATGTTCTTGCTCTTCCCAGGATAGGGAAAATGGCAAGTATTCTTCGAGCTACTCCCTAGGGAATGCACCCATGTCTGCAAGGATGTAGACATGTGCAAACACTTTGAGCTTAGCATCCAACTCAGTTAAGCATTCTGCAACACTTCTATGTTGAGTGAGGGCTTACTCGGTTGCCATCTCATGCAAGGTTCTAGGAGTTTCCCTAGGTTTTAGCATAGCTGAGGGCTCAGGCCTAGATGAGCAAGTTTGGTCAACGCGATGATTGCTTATGCTCTCGGGATTTCCATGTTTCTCATGAGGCCTTGCTACTATTGTGTCATGGTTCTCCTTGGATGTGATCGGTATAGTCCTATCACGCTGTTGTGATAGTGTTGTATCCACTCTTGATTGGTCAATGCGAGTTCTGTTGGTCGGTGGATTGAGTGTTGCAAGCAAACGTTGATAGTAATGGTTGCTTTGATTTTTCAGAGCACATGGATGTGTCTGAGGTTTCACTACTGTTAGGAGAGATGGCAAAGGGCTCATTGGTAGATGGACTTGATGCTTTATTCCTTAGCTCATCGGTGCTCTTGGTCTCAATCTTCTTGGTGTCTACAACCACTAGCAATTGCCATTGTTGTTTTCGTTGTTTTCTCTTCTCTTTCTTAGGCAATCAAGGTGTATCCCTGGAAGACTCGAGACCTTGAACTAGGTCAGGCCATCGTTGATGTGCTTGGTTGGGCCTTAGCATTCTCTTTCTCTAGTGTGTCCTCATGGGACATAGCTGTGGCCTCCTGAATAGCCCTGCTAGGTTGTGAGGGTACAACTGCCTCTCTTTTTGGAGAGTCTAGCTCTTCAGCTAATTCCCCTCTATTTAGCTCCTCAAGATTAGACTTTAGGTGCTTTGGAAGTACTGGAGTTGTCAAGGATGTTGGTTGCGACACCTCCTCCACAGGTGAATGGCTAAGGACACGTTCGGCAAGGGGCATTGTCACGGCCAAGGGTTGTGACTGATGTGATCCTTGATTGAAAGTAGTAGCTGCTAGTTCAGTGGACTGGCTACTATTGGTGGATTGCAGCGTCAAGTCCTTAGGCCGATCGGAAGTGGTCGTATCTTTTCTTGCCCTTTGAGCATTCACTTGTGTGGATCGAGCATCAGTTGATCTAGTCACATTAAGTTGCACAAACATATCCTTGGGCCGAGAGCTACGGGTGGTGTCATGTCTCACCTCTTGGACATCTGGAAGTTTAGATGGTGATAGAGGTTGGAATTGAGTAGCTGTACTTGATGGTTGCTGTTGTGCTTCTTCCTGTGTCCATTTAGAGAAAGAGGGCATCGGAGACTTGGTACTCCTAAGTGGTTTTGACACTGGCTGGAAGATTTGCTCGTGGCTGTTAGATGATTTTGCCATTTTTTTTATTGAGCATTTAGCCTTGCCATGAGCAATGTTGTGCCTATGATGCTTGTTATCCACTTGGAAAATCAAAGGCTTCTTGGGCATTAGTGGCCTTTGCGTATCCTCAACGATTACATTTGATATCTACTTGTCAAGCACGCTAGGTTGATGATCTACCCTTCGATTAGTCCCGTTTGGTTTCTTGATTTCGATCGTGAGGGGCTTGGTCACTCCAATGTTTTTAACTCGAGACTTTGTTTTTCATTTAGACTTCCTCCTACGCTTCTTTGCTCTTGATACGTCTTGGCCTTTGGTCGACAAAGGAGGTTTAGCAAGGGTTTTTGGTATCCAAATCCATCGGTTACCTACGTAATACCCTTGAGCACATAGTAACGCTTTGGGTATCCATTGCGGCATTGTACTGGCTCTCCATTGATACCTTTGTCTATAAGGCTTGGAACTTTTTTTGTGGTCTTCTACGATATTTGTAAGTCCAAAGCCTGTCCTTGGCATTGTCTCCTGATCTTCTTGTTTCAAGCATGGCCTCACTCACACTGGTTATCCTTGTTCAACTTGTGCTTATATCAACTCTTTCAGTAGGTCCTTGCCCTCATTGCTAGGCTTGCCTGTTATGCCAGTACCTTCCTTGCCTTTCCCTCGAGGTTCGATGAGGTCACCCTTGCTAAAGATTGTGACTATCCTCACACCTGGTAGTGTCAAGTGTATCCTCTATGCTACGTAATCAGCCTCACACTTGGTTGCCCTTTTGAAGGGTCGTCCAAGGAGGGCTTCCTTTCCACAACTAGCACTATTTGGAGGAACATGGAATAGGACAGGTAAGCTTTCAGTTTCAATAGTTACAAGGATTTTGCACTTTCCTATGAGTGCTTGTGAGTGTTCCCCATAAGGACTAAGAGTTGCATTAGTCGGTGTGAGCTCTGGTTGGCCTAGTAGGATCCATGCTTCATAAGTCAAGATATTAAAATTAGCTCCTTCGTCGATGAGAGCATCGACACAGTGCCCCCTTTTTGCAGTGAGTTTGACCCTAAGATAAGCAGGTGGTACTATGTCTTTGTCTTCCAGGTCTTGGCTTGTAAATTCAAGCCTTCTAATACATGCCTTTGAGTCCCGAACTGCACAATTAGATGTGGATTCTCCACTGATGTCTTGGGTTGTCTGTGCAGTGCCACTCAAGGTGCATCTATCATTAGGACTGCCATTTCTAGTCATCTTTCCAGTTGTAGCTTGATGTTGTTCCATTCTGCTTTGACTAGATGCAATCCAAATGCAACCTCTACAAGTTCTTGTGGTGTGGCCTTTTTGCCCTTGTTGGCTAGATTAGCCCATTGAGGTTCTAAGGTCTCTGTTTGTCTTTGTTTGGGTATGGGCTTTTGGTTGCTCTTTTGCAAGTGCAAATCCATGCTTGTGAAGGGCCATTACTACACTAGGATCTAATTTGGAGGACTTGTCACGGCGTGTGTTTTCTCTCCAACTTACTTGGGGGAGGTGCGAAGGGGGCAAAGCCCCCTCTACGGGAGTTTGGGGGGGACCTGTGCCCCCCGGCCCACAGGGCCGTTACGGTAAACACCATGAGTGATTTGAAGGACCGTTTGTATCCAAGTTTTGAACTACTTGCTCTAGATTTCAGTCTAGTGATAGATCTATGATGTGCTTTTGGCTCTATATGGCCTCTATGTCGGTTTCGGGGTCTATAGGTCAAATATCTGGAAAAATCCAAATTTTTAATCGCGTAATTGGTCCGATCGAACCGGGTGGTCCGACTAGACAAGTGGTCCGACTAGTGGTGCCGAACGGTCTGAGAGTCCGATTCTGGGACTCGGACACCTGCCGCCTGGTCCATCTACGTTTCCCGCGGCGCAGTCGCGAGGTCAAAATGGCGAATGCCACAATTGTAGGTCCTGGTACAAGCTCCAACTTTCTAGATCAAACAAGTACCATACAGAGAAGGTCAAGGAATACCTGAAATGGCTGGGTGACAGCAAAATAACCGGATCAAATCCCTTCTATACCTGCACTCACAGTCTCTCTCTCAAGCTTTCTCTCTCAATATCTCACACAAAATGAGGCTTCCCCTAACCTTTTGAGCCTCTTATTACCTTGCTCAAGTCTCCTTCAACCTTATGGTTGCCCCTCTTGCACCCATCTACTCAAGATTTAGATTTTATGCCCCTTTCTCCCTGTTTACAGCCTATTTTCAACAGCAAAAACCCTTCTGTTTTCCCTGTTTCCTTTGTCCTAATCCTATCCTAATGCAACAAAAATAAAAAAGAAAACACCTACACTACTCCAACATGCTTTTCCAAATCCAAAAAACCAAAAACCTACTTGCTAAGGAGATCGAATACCTCTTCAAACTCCCTCGCTTACTACCTATCTACCTCAAGCACCGGTTCAAGGAAAACTCTACTTCAATGCTCGATTCAAAGCATGCAAGCACTCAAGGCTTGAATCCATTTGTCCTGGTAACAGAACCAAAATGTGGGAGCTTTTGCTCAACCGCCTAGACCCACAGACCGCTTATTGCTTCAAGCGTTCCAAGTCGAGCACCAATGACTACCTCTCACATAGCCAACGCGCCATCCATATCTACGGGTGTAGTGAGCTTACCTCCATGCCGATTGAGTTACCTCCTTTCCCGCACACTCTGGTAGCTTCACGATCCAAGTATAAGCTTCAAGCAAGCTCCATCCTCAAGCTCCACGCTGAAAGCTCCATTGCCGCGAGCAAGAGAAAAGAAGAGAAGAGAAGAGAAGAGAAGAGAAGAAGAGAGGAGAAGATGGAGAGCTTCTCCTCCCCGGTCCCTCACCCTCACACACTCACTCCCTTACACTCTCACACTCCCTCTCTCAAGCACAAGCTCAAGCAAGCAAGAATAAGAAGAAGAAGAAGAAGAGGAGAGCCACTTTTGGCCACACATAAGAATGAGCTTCTCATTCACTTTTCAACTTTATATACAAAACCCTAAATCCCTTTTGGGCAGTCATCCCCTTATCCCCTTTTTTACATGGCTGGCCATGGCTTAGGCCCTTTTTCCCATTGTCCTCCTATCTTTCTAGCTTCCTTCCTGCCACCCATTTACATTTAGAAATTGCACGGGTGAGAGCTCGGCACTCTTAAAATAAATCATGGTGCGCCTTGCACTTTTTTACAACAGTATAGACTCGCGCTTTTTCTCATGCACATTTTTCTTGGATTTAGGACTTTCTTGCACTTCTTGTGTCTCCAGATTCTTCTTGGCGCGCCTTCGTCTTCTGTTTCACTTTTTCCTTGGCCTTGTCTTCTGCTTTAGATTTTCCAGCTTTTCCACCTTGTTCGTTTGAGGGTTAACATTCACTCTATGTATGTGCAGTGCTGGCTTTTGGATTCAAGTGTTTCATTTCATGTTACACCATGTCGTGAGTGATTCCACTCCTACTGCATTGTCTCTGGTTCAATTCTCTTGGGTGATGACAGGTCACTTGCTATTGTTGGCATTGGGAATGTATGACTGTAGTTCTCTACTGGTAGTACCTTTCTCTTATAGGATGTACGTCATGTACCTGCGCTTACATGCAGTCTTATGTCTGCAGAGCAGCTTGATGATGCTGGGTTTCATGTTTCTTCTAGGGATTCTGCCTAGAAGATCACATGTGGCAGACTTGTGCTTGCTAGAGGTGCCAAAGCTGGCAGCCTCTATCCTCTTGTAGTTGATGAGTCCTCTGTTGACCATGTTTTATCAGTGGGTTCCATTCCACATGTATCTCTTTGGCATGTCCATTTGGGCCATATGTCCTTAAAGGAAATGAAAATGCTTTCTGGTTTGCAGTACTTACCGCCCCTTGACTACGCATGTTTTGATTCATGTGAGCATTGTCTTTATGGCAAACAGACTAGGAATACACATAAGAAGTCTGGTAGGATACGCATGAGTGAGCCCCTGGCATTGGTACATTCGGATGTCTATGGACCCATGCCCTGTCAGTCTATGGGAGGTGTAAAGTATTTTGTGACGTTCATTGACAATTTTTTGCGTAAAGTCTGAGCTTACCCCATTAAGCTTAAGTCCGAAGTCTTGGATGTGTTTCAAAGATGGCTTGCATTGGTTGAGAACCAGACCGAGCATAGGCTGAAATGCCTTAGGACTGACAATGGGGGAGAATATGTGTCACGTGCTTTTGAGCAACTATGTGACGAGAGGGGTATTAAGCGTCAGCTGACCGCCCCCTATACCCCCCAGAATGGTTTGGCTGAGCGGATGAATAGAACCATCCAGGAGCGTGTATGCAATATGCTTAGCCATGCAGGCCTACCACAGATCTTTTGGGCTGAGGCAATTAGTACAGCTATGCATGTTATAAATAGATCACCTTCTAGTAGTTTGGATTTCCAGGTTGCAGAGGAGGTATGGACTAGGAAACCTCTGTCTTATGCGCATCTACGCGTCTTTGGATGTGAGGCCTTCTGCCATGTGCCCAAAGACAAGTGTACTAAGTTGGATCCTAAAAGTGTCAAATGCATTTTTCTTGGCTATGGGGATGTAGGCGAGATGGGTTACCGCCTCTGGGATCCGCAAGCGCGGAAAGTCATCCACAGCCAATATGTAGTCTTCCATGAAGACAAGATGCATAGGCAGCCTGAGAGGGCAGTAGAGATACGCAGGGTTATATTCCAGGAGGAGCCTCGTGCTCCTGCACAACCAGTTGGACAGCTTGCAGCAGTCAGTACACATGGCCAAGGTGTTGGACCAGTCATAGAGCCTGCCATGAGACAGTCTACTAGAGCTAAACGTCCACCTAATAAATTTGAGCCCTCGATGCATTATGTCTTGGTTACAGATGCAAGAGAGCCTCTCACCTATGATGAGGCTATGCATAGGGGTGATAGTCACTCCTGGGAGAGGGCTATGCAGTCTGAGATAGACTCCTTGCATAAGAATATGACTTGGAATTTGGTTGCATTGCCTCAGGGCAAGAAGGCTTTGCCATGCAAATGGGTGTGCAAGCTGAAAAGTACCCCTCGAAACCCCAAGTGGGCTTATAAGGCAAGACTTGTCACTAAGGGTTTTAAACAGGAGCATGGAGTTGACTTTGATGAAGTCTTTTCTCTTGTGGTCAAGATGACCACCCTACGCTTGGTTTTGGCCTTAGTCGCGCAGCTTGACTTGGGCTTGTACCAGATGGATGTCAAGACTGGATTATTGCATGGGGATTTGCATGATGAGATATACATGGAGCAGCCTAAGGGCTTTGCAGAACCTGGCAGGGAGCACCTAGTGTGCAAGTTGAAGAAAAGTCTTTATGGCTTGAAACAGGCACCTAGGGAGTGGTATCATAAATTTGATGCCTTTATGCAGTCACAAGGATACATCAGAAGTGCTATGGATCCATGTCTTACACGAAGAAAGCCCGTGATGGCTCATTGCTTATTTTGGTACTTTATGTGGATGATATGCTGATAGCAGGGAAAGCTCATGATGAGCTGGATGCTCTTAAATCTCAGCTGAAGAAGAGCTTTGAGTGAAGGATTTGGGACACGCCTCTCACATTCTTGGTATACACATTAAGTGCGACAGGCATCAGGGACTACTCTATCTCTCACAGAGGGAGTACATTCATAAAGTCCTTGATCGTTTCTGCATGCAGGACGTAAAGCCTATTGGTTGTTCATTACCTTCTTATGTGAAGGTTTCACAAGCTGATTGTCCGCAGATGGATGAGTAGAGGGCCGAGATGGTCAAGATCCCTTATGCATCAGCAGTGGGCAGTTTGATGTATGCCATGATAGCCACTCGTCCAAATATTGCCTTGCAGTTGGTATTGTGGCACGCTATATGGCTACACCTGGCAAAAAGCATTGGGATGCCATAAAGGGTATCATGAGATATCTGAAGGGCACAACAGATATGTGTATTTGCTATGGCATCCAGGATACAGGAGTTGTGGGCTACACAGATTTCGATTATGGAGGACATGCAGATAGTAGGAAGTCCACTTCCGACTATGTCTTTACCTATGCTGGAGGTATTTCTTGGATGTCTAGGGTTCAGAAGTGTACGGCTCTCTCTACCGCTGAGGCCGAGTATGTTGCGGCCACTGAGGCTTGCAGGGAGGCCATATGGTTGCGCCATTTGGTTCATGACCTTGGGATCGATACTATACCTACGCTGCATTCGGATTCTATGAGTGCTATTCAGCTAGCCAAGAATCCGGTCTTCCATGCAAAGACAAAACATATTGAGGTGAGGTATCATTTCATACATGGGGTCATGGAGGACAAGTCTATTGACCTCGTCAAGATCTCCACTGATGAAAATCCTGCAGATCTGCTCACGAAAAGCCTCACTAGTGAGCGCTTTGCCTTCCTCAGGAGATTGATGAGCGTTGGATGAGATGACGTTTTTCCTCATCTTGTTATACATGTGTACATTGTACTATCTTTTCTTTTTCTTTTCACTCCTCACTGGGGCAGATTCACCTTTAAGTGGGAGGTCGTTGGGGTAAAGGCGCCTCTGCCTAGCCACTCATGTATTACCACACTGACAGTACCCACCACTGCACACTGCAGATGGCGGGCACCCGTCACTGTCACTTTATTCTTTATTATTTTAGTGACAGTTTGAATAAAGGAGGACCCAGTCACACATTGTGGCTGTTGGAGTTCCCATTTGTGTCTCTCTCTCTTCTTGTCTTGCTCTCCACCATATCTCACTTTCAAGCAAGCTTCGATCCTTCTCACCTTTCATTTTTTACTTTAGCCCTCCCTTGGCACTCATTGGTAGCTTGAAAACACTTTATTTGGCACTTGGGAACACCCCCTTGATGCTCGGCATTAGTGGTTCATCATTGGTATTAATTTGTGGACTAATTTACCTCAGTCCAACTATTTTTCATAGTCCATAGGCAGCCACAAACAGTGTTACATTGGCACTTTATGTTTATGCTTGGATAGCATTGACATTTGATGCATGGTTAGTCTCGAATGGTCCCCGACTGCTAGGGGAATGTATGCCTATTGATTGGCCATCATTTGGAGCTAATTTAGTGGCCTGAAATACTCAATTTTACACAATAAATCACTATTGTACACTCCAAGGTTGAAGATTATTTAGTCACTTTATGATGTGCCTATTCGTCAATGAGTGCTTCCTGGGTGTTTCATATGACTATTGGGATGCAAATAAAGGTTGCCAAATGCTTTGGATGGTTCTAGAATGTATTTTGAGCCTTGTTTGAGCTCCGTATTGGTTGGCATTTACGTGCCATTGGTCTATACTGGCATGCTTTGTGGTTGAGGTTATACCTATCCGTTGGTAATTCTTGATGCTTATGTTACCTACACATGCTTCCTTTGGGCTTGACTTTGGATATTGTCGAGCTTATTTTGGTCTTGCTTTGGCTCATCAGAGATTGATTAGGGTTGTCTTCATGACATTGGATGCTATCATTGGATACTTGACCTCTCATATGCTCTGGATGTCTTATTGATGTATGATCTTGGATACTCCATCACTGGTGCTCTTATATGCTTTGTTTGAGCTTATTTACTTAACACTTACGGCTTTTGTGTCAGTGGGAGCATCTTTGTATACTTATCAAACATTGAGTAGTGCAGGTTATGCATATTGAGCTTAAAGATACTTGAGACTGGGATCTCCTTGTGGATGATGTATGGTTGATATGCCTTGGTCCGTGCAGATGTACTTGGGCTGATTTGGCTTTGTATTCATTGAGTAGACATAGACTTGTGTCAGGTCTTGGGAGTGGTATGTACATTTTTCCTATTGATTGGGGGTGTACTAACTTTACTTATGGACTTTTTCTGACATGCTTGGGTGTTGGCTCACGTCAATTTGACTGTTACATGCTTGTTGATGCCCGTTTGATGTTGATTTTGCATTGGCAGTCACTGGTTGACTTGGAATATTGTTTTTTTGCCTACTGTCATCTCTCATTGTACACTGTTGCAAATTATTATAGCAAGTATATATCTTCAGACGGTGATGTATTTTTCATGCTGAATCATCTTGATTTGATGTACTTTTGATGGTAATTGGTGGGTAGAATCATTAAATACTCAGTTCTTGCCATTTTGCCTTGGTTTTTGTGGATTTTTTGGACATTTTCTGCAATTTACAGCAAGCACTTTTGAATTGTTTGCATTATTTCAGCTTGCAGTATGGCATCTTCTTCCACTGGCAGTGCTATCTTCAACATCATTAATCTTGATGGTACAAATTATGCCTATTGGAAGAGCCAAGTTTGGCAAGTATTGGTGCAAAAATCCCAAATAAAGCCATTAAGGTTGAGTGGAGAGCAGCCTGAAACTATGACTAATGACGAATGGATGGAGCTTGATGAGTTATGCAAGTCCACCCTCATCTTGTCTCTCACTGAACAAGTGCATTACAATGTGGTTGAGAAAGCACAGAGTGCTTGGTAGCTTTGGGATAAGATCAAGAACCTCTATGACAAGCAAAGTCTTGCAAGTCAAATGTATTGGCTGAAATAGCCTATGGATCTCCGCATGAAAGAGAACGTGACCATGTCAACTCATTTGAACCAGTTTCATGCTATTCTTAAGAACTTGGTTTCGCAAGGCATTGATTTCAAAGAGGATGTCACTCTATTGTTCTTGCTTGGAACTCTTAATGAGTCTAGGGATGTATTTCTCACTGCCTTATGTGCTTCTACCACTACTTTGAAGCTATCTAATGTTGAGAGCTCTTTTCTGGAGGAAGAGATAAACCATAAGAATATGGATGCCTCTCATGTGTCTCATGCTTTGATAGTTAGAGGTTGACATAATGGAAATGCAAAGAATGACTATGGTAATGGCCGTGGATGGAATTTGCAGAAACCTAGGTCCAAGTCACGTGGTAAGTTACACAGTAAGTCTCATGGGAGAAATCCCAATTTGACTTGTCATCATTGTGGGAAGAAAGGCCATACTGTTATGAATTGTGCAATGAAAGGCGCAAAGACAAGGGGAAAGAGAAAGTGTAGGAAAAGTCTTCTAATTGCAACATAGTGCTTGCTAAGTCAAGTGTTAAAATTGAAGAGATCAATGTTATGTAGCCCAAGGATAGTGATTGGGAATTATATCCTTGCAGCAGCTTCATCTAGTGCTTCGCAGATGACAAAGATACACTCTGGCTCTTGGACTCAAGTGCATCCTTTCATGTGACACCTTGCCGAGAGTGGTTCCATTCATACCGTTCTGTTTCAAGTTCTGTGTGCTTGGGTGATGACAGGTCTCTTGAGATTGTTGGCATTGGTGATGTTAGGCTGCAGTTTCCTTCTGGCAGCAGTTTTGTTATGCACAATGTACATCATGTATCTACATTAACACACAGTCTCATGTCCACTAGACAGCTTGATGATGCAAGATATCATGTATCTTTTGGAGACTCTGCGTGGAAGATTACGCGTGGCAGGCTTGTGCTTGCAAAAGGTGCTAAGGCTGGCAGCCTCTAGCTCTTAGTTGTTTCTAGATCTACAATTGATCATGCTTTGTCTGTGGGGTCTTTACCTCATGTATCTCTTTGGAATGCCCATTTGGGACACATGTCAATTAAGGGAATGAAAATGCTTTTTGATTTGCAGTACTTACCGCCCCTTGACTATTCTCATTTTGATTCTTGTAATCATTGTCTTTATGGCAGGCAGACTAGGTTTACACATAAGAAGTCTGGTATGTCACGCATGAGTGAGCCCTTGGCTTTGGTTCATTTTGATGTTTGTGGGCCCATGCCATGTCAATCTATGGGTGGTGTGAAGTATTTTATTACTTTCATATATGATTTTTCACATGAAGTATGGGCTTATCCTATAAAGTAGAAGTCTGATGTATTGGTAGTTTTTTAGAAATGGCTTGCTTTGGCAGAAAACCAGTTTGGGCATAGGTTGAAATGCCTAAGGGCAGATAATGGGGGTGAGTATGTCTCACGTGATTTTGAGCAGTTATGTGATGAGAGGGGTATTAAACGTCAATTGACCACCCCCTACACCCCTCCCCAGAATGGTAGGGCTGAGTGAATTAATAGGACCATCCAAGAGAGGGTTCATAGTATACTTAGCCATGTAGGCCTATCATTGCACTTTTGGGTTGAGATAGTTACGACTATCGTGCACATCAGTAATAGATCACCCTGTAGTGGCATTGATTTCCAGGTTACAGAGAAGGTATGGACAGGAAAGCCTCCCTCTTATGTGCATTTACATGTCTTTGGATGTGAGGCATTTTGCCATGTGCCCAAGGACAAGCATAACAAGCTGGATCTTAAGAGTGTTAAATGCATATTCCTTGGCTATGGAGATGTAGGAGAGATGGGTTATCGCCTTTAGGATCTGCAAGTGTGGAAAGTCATCTGCAGTCACGATGTAGTCTTCCATGAAGACAAGATGCATAGGCAGCCTGAGAAGATAGTGGAGATACATAGGGTTATATTTCAGGAGGAGCCACGAGCTCCAACATAGCCAACTAGACAGCCAGCAATAGTAGGAGGTACTCATGGCCAGGGTATTGGACACAATGTTGAGCAAGCAGTAGAGCCTGTAGTGCAGCATTCTACTAGAAATAGATGCCCCCTAACAGATTTCAACCCCCCTCAATGCATTATGCCTTGGTTATAGATGCAAGAGAGCCTTTCACTTATGATGAGGCTATGGGCAGGGGTGACAGTCACTCGTAGGAGAGGGCTATGCAGTTTGAGATAGACTCCTTGCATAAGAATGAGACTTGGGATTTAGTTTCCTTGCCTAGTGGTAAGAAGGCTCTGCCATGCAAATGGGTATACAAGTTGAGGAGTACCCTTGGGGACACCCCAAGCCAGCTTCTAAGGCAAGACTTGTTGCTAAGGGTTTTAATGGAGTTGACTTTGATAAAGTCTTTTCTCTTGTGGTTAAGATGACCACACTTCACTTGGTTTTGGCCTTAGTCACATAGCTTGACTTGGGCCTATATCAAATGGATGTCAAGACGGCATTTTTACATGGGGATTTGCATGATGAGATTTATATGGAGTAGCCTAATGGCTTTGCAGAGCCTAGCAAGGAGCACCTAGTGTGCAGATTGAAAAAACGTATTTATGGCTTGAAGCATGCACCTAGGGAATGGTACCATAAGTTCGATGCTTTTATGCAGTCATAGGCCTATAGTTGTAGTGCTTTGGATCCGTGCTTGTACACGAAGAAATCCCCTGATGGATCTTTTCTTATTTTGATATTCTATGTGGATGACATACTATTAGCAAGAAAAGCTCATGATGAGCTAGATGCTCTTAATGATCAGCTCAAGCAGAGCTTTGAGATGATGGATCTAGGATATGCCTCTCACATACTTGGCATGTGCGTTAGACGTGACATGCATCAGGGACTCCTCTACTTGTCACAGAGGGAGTACATTCAAAAAGTCCTTAAGTGCTTCTACATGTAGGATGTGAAACCTATTGGCTGTCCATTGCCTTCTTATATGAAGGTATCACATGCCAATTGTCCACAGACAAATGAGTAGAGAGCCGAGATGGCCAAGATTCTCTATGCATCCACAATGGGCAATCTTATGTATGCCATGATAGCCACTTGTCCAGATATTGCCTTTGTCGTTGGTGTTGTGGCACGCTATATAGCTACACCTAGCAAGAAGCATTGGGATGCCTGAAGGGTATCATGAGGTACCTGAAGGGCATTGCAAACATGTGCATATACTATGGCAGCCAAGATACATGAGTCGTGGGGTACACTGACTTTGATTATACAGGACATGCAGATAGTAGGAAGTCCACTTCTGGCTATGCGTTCACCTATGCTGGAGCCGTTGTCTCTTGGATGTCTAGGGTGTAGAAGTATACGCTCTTTCCACCATTGAGGCTGAGTATGTTATAGCCATTGAGTCTTGCAAGGAGGCCATATGATTAGGTTGTTTGGTTCATGACCTTGGTATTAATGCTATCCCTACACTGCATTTGGATTCTATGAGTGCTATTCAGTTAGCCAAGAATCCGGTCTTCCTTGCGAAGACGAAACACTTTGAGGTGAGGTATCATTTCATGTGGGGTCATTGAGGACAAGTCTGTTGACCTTGTCAAGATCTCGACTAACCAAAATCCTATAGATCTGCTCACCAAATGCCTCTCTACAGAGTGCTTTGCCTTCCTCAGGAGATTGATGGGCATGGGATGAGATGACGTCTTTCCTCATCTTGTTGTACATGTATACATATTTATTGTCTTTTCTTTTTCTTTTTCACTCCTCATTGGAGCAGATTCGCCTTTAAGTGAGAGGTTGTTGGGGGTAAAGGCGCCTCTGCCAGCCGCCCGTGTATTACTACACTGACATTACTACACCTACACACTGCAAGTAGTGGGTGCCCCTCACTGTCACTTTATTCTTTATTGTTTTAGTGACAAATGAATAAAGGGAAGGCCAATCACAAATTGTGACAGTTGGAGTTCCCACATTGTGAGTCTCTCTCTCTCTCTCTCTCTCTCTCTCTCTCTCTCTCTCTCTCTCTCTCTCTCTCTCTCTCTCTCTCTCTCTCTCTCTCTCTCTCTCTCTCTCTCTCTCTCTCTCTCTCGCTCTTGCTCTTGCTCTCTCACCATAGCTCTCCCGTGCAAGCTTCTCGATCCTTCTTACCTTTCAAGCTAGACAAGTACTAGCCAAACGATGACCCATATAGCTTCGTAGAATAGTTTGAGCAAGTCTGCAAGGTCAACAACCTCACCAATCTTATTTTGTGTCAAAGCTTTTGGTCTGTGCTTAAGAGATAAGGGTAGGACTTGGTACACGAGTCTAGACGCTGCCGAGAGTGAATTGACTTTAACAACCTCAAGAGTCTCTTCATTAAGAGATTCTCTGAGCTTGGGTACTCCGACAACTTGCTAGTGCAGTTAATGAATGTCAAGCAAAGGGATAAGGAGGATATCTGGGATTACATGACCCATGTGAGGAGTCTCTTCAAGAGAATCCTTACTGGCGAGCAACCAACCGAGAGAGCAATGTCCACAATCATTAATGGAATACGAAGCGAAGAGCTCTACAAGGCCTTGGTCAGTAACTCGAGCTTACAGTGATACATGCTGACGAGGGTCTTTGAAGAGGCCATTAGAGTGGACGACCAGCTCAAGGAGAGAAATTCTAGGAGCTTAGAATTGAGAAGAGACTACCTCTAGGAATCCCGAGAGAGCTTCAATGACAGGCAAAAGATCAGGACCAAGTACTCAGGATAAAGGCAAGGGCATTGACTCAAGCCAGGAGCTAGCGGAGATGAGGATGGAGCTATCTAGATTATAAGAAATAATGAGACGACTAACATGCCCTCACGTCCAATGCGTATATTGTGGCAGAAACCACTTGTCAGCTGAGTGTCAAGACCCAGGATCCCAACCTTGTGCCAATTGTGGTAGGTTCAGCCACGATGCCATGCATTGCAGAAGCTACCAACGAGGAGACTCTTGTTTTCACAGCCATATAATCCACCATACCTAGCGAATAGGCCGCCAAACTTCTTCAAAAGGGGAGCCCCATTGGCTCTCCCAGCACCCAATGATGCCAAGCCATCCATTCCTAGGATGGAGATAAACCCCATAGTCATATCTAGACCACATGGACCCTACATGACCCATCCACCAAATGACGCTCCAATCCACTACTACGTGGAAGGGCCGAATGACAAAGAGTCTTATTGTACCCTTACATCTCGTACAGCGAAGAGGGCAATGCAGTCCTTATGGACTACCGACCAGTACCAGTGATGGCGTTAGATAGAGGGAGAGGTAGAGGCTTAGGAGAGCAGGCCCAAGATCCAATTAGATGCTAAACTTGCGGTCACCTAGGACATATCTCTTTACACTTCCCTGAGCGGGAGCAAGCAAATCGAGACAAGGCTGATCAGAGATGCGCTGAATGCAAAATCACACACCTCTTTGTTGATTGCCCTAGACGAAAGCCATCATTTAACTTGATAAATGAGCCATCAACCCCATTGGGGTTCTTTGATGTTGAGACACTCGATGAGGAGGTCACATCTATCCCCTTGAATTTCATGATCCGTGCATAGACAAAGCAAGCTGGCATATCATTGCCAGGGCCTAGCAACCTAGACATAGCCTCAATTGGAAAGAGTAGCCATAGGAGGAGGAAGAAATTGGATGCAAAGGTCGCGCTGAAAATAGAGTGCCACAATGATACCTATGGGAAAGAAAGTGATGGATGCAGAAGCAGAAATGTCATCCCCAAGGATGGTTGAGAAGGGAAGTGCGAAGGTTGGGGAGTACCCTAGTCCCAAGCACCAACTCAAAGCCATCGAAAAGGTGAAGAAGTGGGTAAAGGAAGCCCATGAACACCTAAGAGATGCCGAGCCCATATTGGAGGATGAGATCGATGATCTCTCAACAAGCATAAGCATGCCAGTGTCACCTCCATGACCAAAATCGAGAGATGTGATTGAACCACAAGCAGTGCCACATAAACAAAGCCTAAACACTACGGGCCAGCGAATCAACCAAGGCCAATGGCCAGGAAGAGCAGGGACAGGAGAGCGACAAGCAGCTTGCAATATCTTCACCTCGTTGATAACCACCCCTGTGGCACTAAGCCTAGGAGATTTTCTTAGACAACATCTGTCATTGTTATGGCGAGAGCTAAAACGGTGGGTTGAAGAAGTGGGTTGAAGAACCAATGGGGCAAGGTGCCGCTGACTTGCACGAACACAATGCAAAAACCCAGATACCGAGTCTGACATTGCATTCAGTGCCAAAATCCTTACACGTCAATGCTTTCTGGGAGGGCATTGAAATGCATGTTGCCTTGCTAGTCTTAGCTCTAGGCAACACCACAAGGAAAGGATTTGTAGACACGGGAGCGAGAGTCAGTGTGCTGAGCCATGCAGTGCTCCAAACCTGGGGTGACCCACCAGTGGAAACGGCTAGGTTTAATGTCACTCTGGCTAATGGAACGAAAGTGAAGCTATTCGGTGTGTTAAAGAATTAGCCAATAAAAATCGCAAGAGTCCAATTCTTGGTTGTTTTTTTAGTCATGAAGGGAGTGGACTATGATATCATGCTAGGCCAACCTTGGATGCACAATACGAGAGTCATAGAAGATTGAGGCAATGGTTTGATCTTCCTAGGCAATTGAACGGAAACCGTAAGAGTAGATATGGACACCTGGAAGACTATGATGATAGACCTAGATGCCATCTCCTCTATGCTGAAGGGTGACAACTAGAATTGGAAATCTTTTGGGACATTGACTAAGTATATCCCTTGCTCTAAGGACGAGCGAGACTGGATGCATATCCTTGCTACAATCGACTTGCCGTTCTCAAACAACGAGAAATACGAGTGAACTGTTAAAGCAATTGGCAAGATCCAAGAAGAGCCCTCAATGGCAATATGCATGATGGTTAGGAGCGCGCAGAGAGGACCCAATTCAGTCCTATTCCAAGTACCGAGCAACAAGTGAGATCTCCATGAGATCTTAGAGCACCTGACCAACAAGTTAGCTGGTAACCCATTAGCAAATCTTAAACCACTCGAAGATCTCTTGAACGAGCCTAAATGGCGATGGACCAAAGTGCACAACTTAAACTTGATTTACAATTGGGCCTTAGTCACCGGCGAGAGGGACGAGACATGTCAAGACTTAGGAAATAAGGACAATGATAGCTCTAACGACAAATGTGAAGACTGTTGTTCCTTTAGTGTGACGAGAGTGAAGGGAAAATTGACACAATAGAATATGGCATTGAAGAACGCGTGATAGAGAAAATACGAGCACACTCCAAACCATGCAAGGAAAATGCCTTTAGAATCGAAAGAGGAGTCATGCACATGGGTTGCGATCACACTTGGTTGGAGCACATACATAGGTGCAATAGACTTTGAGCAAGTAGGCCTAGCCCAACCAAGTGCTGCACCACTGCTTAGGGCAGATTCACCATTAGAGCTACAACCACCTAGAGAGACTCCCTCTTCTAGCAAAGATGGAGAGTTCGATTCCGAATCAAAAGTAAGCTTAGATAGTGATCCCAAATTACCTCGACCCCCTAAGACTAGAGGCACCAAAGGGGACTTATCTGTCCATCTCAAACAAAGGTTAAAGGAGGAAAGAAGGAAACAACCTAAGGATGTGTAGGTAGAGGAGCAAAGAACACCACAAGACCTATCAAGAAGATTCACTAAGTTCAAGAAAGGTGACATAGGTAATGATCTCTCTAGGAGCCAAATGCCAAGGGCAAGCAAGCGAGCCAATAGAAGGAAATGCCAAGGTCAAGCAGGTCAATTTGGCTAAGGAAGAGGAGACACCTTGACTTGTCTTTATGGCTGATGACTTGACTGAGGAAGAAGAAGCAAGTCTCATTGCTCTCTTGCGAGAGTATGTAGACATGTTTGCTTGGTCCCTCAATGAGCTAAAGGGGTAGATCCGAGTGTAGTGGCTCACATCATACCCATAACATCCGATGCAACACCGGTCCAAACAACGACCGTATCTAATGAATCCCAAATACACTCACGCAGTAAAAGAAGAGATTGATAAGATGTTGAGAGCAGGATTCATTTATGAGATTGAGCACACAGATTGGGTCTCACCCATAGTGATCGTGCTGAGGAAGAGTGAAAAGATTAGAGTGTGTGTCAACTACAAAAAGGCAAATGTTGCTACGAGAAGAGACAATTATCCATTGCCATATACCGAGCACATGCTCAAGAGAGTGGTTGATAAAGAGGCCTACAGTTTCTTGGATGACTTCTCAAGGTATAAGCAGGTGCAAGTGCGCCCTAACGATAGGTACAAGACTGCCTTTGCCACTGAGGAGTGGGGAGTCTTTGCCTACATAGTCATGCCCTTTGGGTTGAGTAACACACCAGAATCTACCTTCCAGAGGCTCATGTGCGCTATATTCAAGGATATGCTTAAGAAGGAGTTAGAGGTTTTCGTCAACAATCTGTGTGTTCACTCCACTTGGAAGGAACGCTTAGACAAACTCCAAGCTGTCTTTAAATAGTGTCGATTATATCATCTCTCGTTGAATCCCTTATTTAAAGTGCCAGTTCTGGGTGAAGCACGGATGCATCCTAGGGCATGTGGTGTCAAAGAATGGCATTGCCACCGACTTCTCGAAGAAAGTTAGGGTTTTCATCGATCTCCCGCCACCAACTGATTACAAGGGAGTTCAATGCTTTCTAGGCTATACAGGGTATTATCGGCAGCTTGTGTTGAACTATGCATTGATTGCTAGACCTCTATACAAGCTGATGATTATATTCAAGTGGACCGAGAAATGCCAACGCACGTATGAGGAGTTGAAAAAGGCTCTAACCACTGCACCAATTCTACGAGCCCCAGACTGGACAATCACTTTTTATGTTCACAATGACGCTTCTAAGTTCATTGTAGGAGCGGTGCTCTGCTAGCTTGGTGAACACAACTTAGACTATCCTGTGAGCTTTGCTACCAGCAGACAACTCACATATACAGAAATGAATTATTCGACAATGGAGAGAGAAGGTTTAGCCATGGTGTTTGCTATAAAAAAGTTTTGGCATTACCTTTTGGCTATGCCTTTTACCTTCTTTGTTGACCATAAAGCCTTGCTTCACCTTGTTAGTAAATCATGTGCTACAGGATGTATAGCTCGGTGGTTACTTTTACTTTTAGAATTCTACTTCTCCATGGTCGTGCATAAAGGAAAGTAGCATTATATGGCTGACCATATGTCTCGCATCCCCATGGGAGAAGCCGTTGGTTAAGGCATTACAAACAAGCTACCTGATGCCCATCTGTTCTACCTATCCAACAAAAGAGATTTGTTTAGAGCTGATCTGACGCCTTATTGTGCAGATGGTATAGTCCAAGTGCTTGAGCATGGATTCCTTGGATGACCAATAGAAAAAGCTTGACTTAGGTGACTCATTCTCAAAGTCCAACCTTATTAGTTGATAGTAGGCCAACTCTATCAGCTAGGACAAGATGGATTGTTGCGTAGATGTGTGTGCGAGCATGAAATGCATGAGGCACTTGCAGAGGCACACTATAGAATAGTAGGTGGACATTTCAGCGAAGACACAATAGCCCACAAGGTGCTACAGTTTTAGCTATAGTGGCCTACTCTTTTTTGAGATGCACGATTCGTAAAGCATTGTGATGAGTACCAAAGGACCAAGGTACTAGTTTGCAAGGACAAAATGGAGTTGAGTCCAATCATTGCAAGACAACCATTCGAGAAATGGGATTTCACTTCATTAGGCCAATCAATCCCACAACACAATACTCACAAGCAAAATACATAATTGTGGCCATAGACTATCTCACGAAGTGGACAGAAGCATGAGCTACAAGAAAGAATGACGCTAGGACCATTACCAAGTTTATTTGGGAGCATGTAATCTCAAGATTTGGCTAGCCCATCGAACTCGTTAGCGACCAAGGCACACACTTCATCAATGAAGTGATTGCTTTCAAGGGTCATAAACAGAAGATGAAGTTTAGAGGGCTAGGGCCTTTCCGAGTTCACACTATCAGTCAAGCTAGCAATGTGGAACTCGAAACCCTAGAGGGTGAGGGCATAGGTTTCTTCAATGGCAGCCGCATAAAGAAGTACTACCCTCCCTCAGACCAACTGCATGAACCGCGCCAATGCTGGAATCCCCTGTCAATGTGCGAGTGGCCACTATCACAAATATTGACAATGAGGATGAGGATGAGGAAGTAGTAGAACTAGCCTACCTAAGCATAATGGTCACTGCCAAGCAAACACACAACTTCAATGCGTTGATCGATGAGGGAGTTGACTTTAATGTCTTAACTCATGATCATTGGACTCACATTGGTAGACTGCAGTTGTAGCCCACCAATGCCAAACTCAACCCACATGGGGGCCGATCATATGCACTCTTTGGAAAAATGCAAGGCTACAGTCTCTATCGAGTCTAAAAGCATACCAATGATCTCCTATGTGTTGCCAAAACACCAAAGTTATAGGTACGAAATCACTATTAGGATGCACATTTAAAAAGCAAGCTCATTGCAACATCGATTATGAGTCCCAACGTATCCACCTCACCATGGGCAACATATGTATAGTCACTGCTTTTAGCAAGGGCTGAGCGAGTCCTTCAAAGTCTGCAAAGCCACCGGTAGAGAAACCCTCCGCCAAGTCTAAGGAGGGGAGTCGTGACTCATCACCACCCACCAAATTTAGAGACCTCCAAACCGCTGAAGCTAAAACTAAGACACTTGAACCAAGGCTTCAATGGATGCCTAAACATCAAAACCCGCCCACTAGGAGCACACATTCCCAGCCCCGCAAGGCTAAGAACCCACACTCAAAACCTAGGAGGCTAAGACAAAACCATAGACATTGATGTACGCTCAAGCCACGATGGGTTTCCAAGGCCTTATTGCAAGCGCAAGGCTACTATGAGGGTAACACCTAGATCTGGGTACCTAGAGCCAAAACGACCAAAGGCCCTACTCAAACACCGCCCTCAAGCTTGACCACACAACACATCAGGATAGATCAAGCACTCACGCCACAAGAGACTCTGGCTGGTAAATCCATAAAACCTCTGAAGTCCAAACCCACAGAATCTAAAACAATCTATAGGCCTAAACTGCAACCCACTACTAACAAAATGTCTCAACTTGGGCCTACACATGCCCCTCAAACTTGAAAGCATCCTTAGCACCCACTATCCTATTGAACAAGTGGCCAAGCCACAATCGCAAAAGCAACTAGAGCCACAACAATTAGTGGCTGAACTCTCTAGTTCAATTAAGCCCCAGCCACCTGCAGGCCTTAGACCCTTTTATGAGCAGAGATCAATTCTAACCTTGGGTGTAGACTTCACCGAGAACATGCAGGATGACTTCGTTGCTTGCCTTAGATGCTTAGATGCCACTTTTTGGTCACTTGCTAAAAGATATGACTGCTTGGACTTAGACCTTTTGGAAGACCCTTTAGTAACGAAGGTGTATATGCTACCTTGCTCGTGGGACGAATCCGAATTCATATTCGTTAAGGCTACGAACGTAGATGAGGAGTTGATCGCCACTGAGATTTCCCATGCACAAGCACAGAAACGATGCCTCATCAAATCATACGACAAGCGCACTGCATGCACCACCAACAAGGAAATCAAAGAATTGAAGCAGCTTGCTGACAATGACTCTTCTTTCTTAAGGAAATGGTATGATCTCCGCCTTCAATGGGAATTTGAGGGCTGTCAAATCATGACTAATGCAGAACACAAATGTGGTATAAAATCCTCGGATTAGGACTCCACTTACGTAGCTTCAACCTCCTATAGGGTGTTGACCACCATCCATAATTGCCCTCTAGAAGAACACCTCTTGACCCACCCATATCTAGATCGAATTCTAATCGAGGAGGAGTTACACATCGCCAGTCGTGTGAACTCCGCTGACTTCCTTACACAGATGTTCTCTCATACATCACTCAAGTTGGCATTTGTCCTTTTGACATGGACCACTTTGCTCAATTAGAATACAATCCCGGGTTCTATACTTGGCTCATGCGAAAGTAGAAGTCCCTAAACACAAGCACTGAAGGCCCTTAACCTCTCGACCTCTAAATCCTAGGAAGGATTCGTCTCATTCCCAAGGGGGAGGGGGAAAGGTGAAGTAAGCCAAAATCAACATGTGGAATGAAGAGGCGAAGTCCAACATGTAAGGGGAAATGAAACATGCAATGAAAAGTTAGTCTCAATCAATGCCGAAATAGATAAAAATCAACTTGCGATTGAGAAAGAGTGTCGTAAGATGTTGAAAAATGAATAGAATTGCTCAAAGGAAAAATCTATTTTTATGCTTAAGCATGTCTTCTTTTCATAAAGGCATGATCAACTCCTATTTATCTTCCAACAAGAAAGTGTCTTAAAAATGCTAATAGTGAACCATGGTCTTATGACAGGAATTGAAGATGGCAGCACAATAGGATTGTGCCCACCGCCTTCCATTCATGGACGAGGAAAGAGCGAAGTATGGCCTCTTCCTCGAAAATCGCGCTTACAAGTAGTTGAAGTTTCGAAGCATCCATAACATCGTAGAGGTGGTGGCTAAGGAGGAGGAGGCTGCCAAAAGGGTCGTAAAGCAATGCAACCTGGCTAAGTACATCAAAAAGTTTGAACAAGAACCCGACCATACCAAGTGTATGGACTTCCTGAGGACATACAACCCTAATAGGGAATGTGGGATGGTGACTGTGGAGAGGGGAGAAGGAGAAAAGCAAATTCAAATTCAACTCACTTGGTGCAGAAGGCATTGGGTCTAGAACCCAAGGTGGAAAGGAGACAAAAGAGGGATGTATACGCCATGCCGAACATGAGGAAGGAGCAGGTCCTGGCAAACGATGGCATAACCATTCAATACGTCCCCGACCCAAAAATCTGAATGCAGGCAAAAGTCATCCACTCCCTCTTCTCTAGCCAATGGTACAACTCCCTTATGCACAAAATCAGTGTGCCCATGCTGGAGAGCTTGGTAGCTCATGCAATGGATGAAATAGACTGGAACAGCTATGTGCGAAAGACTATTGATCAATCCACTAAGGCACTGGCCCTAGGTAGCAAGCTAGTGAGTGGGGAATACCTGGCTTCAAAGGGAGCGGAGAGGAAGAAACCATCTTCTAAAGCCTTGTTCATTGGATATGGGGGAATCTTGACCACCCTCATCCATGAAATAGTGAAGGAGGTGCAGAATGTGGAAGAAGGAGTTGATGAAACGCTTGGAAGGTCACTTTCCCAACAAGAATGAGAATAATCAAGTGAAAGAACAGTAATGAAGATGAGGAGGAAGCACCAGAAGGCCAGCCCAAAAAAAGAAAACCAAAAACGCCCAAGAAAGAAACAATACAAGAGAGGCAGAAAAATAGAATGACAAAAAAGGAGAAGGAAGAGCTAATAAAAGTGCAAAGAAAATCCAAAAAAGTCGAAGAAGAGAGAAGAAACAAGAAGACTGAACTGCAGAAAATAATGGAAGAATTGAAAAGTGCAGAGGAAGAACAACAAAAGAAGGCAGAAGAAGAATAAGAAGAGTTGAGAAGAAAAGAAGAAGAGGACTTGGCACAAGTCGTGCACATGTCCATTGAGCAACAGTGCAGGTATGAGGAGTTGGTAGCAATGAGCCCGCCAAGGCAGGACAGGCGAAGAACCAATGGTCAAGCATCAGAAGACGGTAGCCTCCACCCATTCCAGAGGGAAAAGGCAAGGCCACACTCCATTCAATCCCACCTACCATCTTGTCGGCCACCCCAATCATCACAGCAATGCCAGGCACCCCAATCACGGTTGACGCCAGTAACCTCATAGCATGGGTGCAGTTCTTGGTCGATCAAACACATACCCCAATGCCCGACTCTAGTGTAGGGACTCTAATGATAGGAATGAAAAGATTGGCAATTGCAGATGCTAAATCTCAATAGGGACCCAAGTGACAAACAATCGAGGTTACCACCACCACGAGGCCACAGCCCCCGCTGATCAAGACAAGTATGTCAAGGAGCTTTATGCTCAATTGGAAAGAGCAAAAGAGAAGAAGAGAACTGCAATGAAAAAGTTGGAAACTGAAAGAGAAATGTTAGCTACCTCCCAACTAGAAAAAACATGCCAAGTGGCCATGCAACAAAAAGAAATCCAGGCGCTAAAAGCGGGGCTAAGGACCAAGGAAGACGAGGAGGAATAGTGGTGAAAAAGACTGGAAGAAGAGAACCATGAGCTGGTCAGAATGCAAAGGGAATACAAACTCCTGGTTTTATAGTAGGTAGAGCTCGAAACGTAGATGAGAAAACTCCAAGAGGACATGGAAGAGCTTGCCGCACTAGAGACAGAGAGAGCACAAGAACAAGAGGAACGACAAAAAGAGAGGGAAGAAGCAGAGTGTAGAATGCAAAGACAAAGAGAGAAACGAGCAAGATTAGAGAGGGAGATTGAGTGCCTGATAGAAGAAAAAGAAGAAATTGTGCAGAAATGGAAAAGGTAGGAGCCGATGATAGTGGCCATGTCACAGAGGCAAAGTGAGGGCTTAGAAGAAATGAAAAAGAAGGCAATGAAATGGGAGGCCAAGAGTGAGAAGAAAGAGAAGGACCTTAGGGAAGGAAGCAAGATACTAGTAGAAAGCAAGGCAGGCATTGCATAAGTCAGTCTAGAAACCCAACAACATGCCTTCCTCAGCATAATCTTAGACATCACACTCTCTGAAGAGGAGGCAATTGAGGCGCTTAAAAGAAAACTAGAAATAGCTCGCAAGGCAATTAAACAAGGGTTATGCTCCCAAATCTAGGACACAAACCTCAATCTGACTTGGCAAGGTTAGCGAGAAAATCTGTTAAGAGTGGGCTTGACTCCGCTAGAGGTTGACACATTGGGACTCCAAGAAGAACGACCATAGGAAGCAGGAGCAAGGTCAAGCCATGACAGCAGGGCACAATGAGATGAGGAGTGGATTCCACCAACTCCCTCACCACAACTAGAACCCCCTCAAGAGCAAGATGCCACAGTAGAAAGAAAGGTAGAAGCTAAAAAGAAGAGGGCTAGAATGATCGACCAAGTACACAAAAGGGCAAAAGTGCAACTTTATGCACAGTCCCAGAGCCTCCCATCCCACCAGAGAGGGATTGCTCACCCATGAACTAGAACACGGAGCTATTAGTTTGGGAGTAGTGAGAAAATTGCCGCCAGTCTTTGATTTCACCTTTCGATACCTAGTGGCCATGAGTAAAGTGTTATCCATACTTTCATTACCACTGAAGTGGTAATGAAAGTAATCACCATGGAAAGAAGGCTTGGTGATGACTGATGGCTCGCCAAAAAATAGAAGAATCCAACATCTTGGGGGACAAAATCTCCAGATTACTGGGAAAACAAGGTTGAGGAGGTACCCCACACAGTGAAAGGCTATGAATCCCAACCTAAGTGAAGGAGAAGAGTCTAGAACGGCAATGTAAATTTAATGAACTGTTCAAAGGTATTTTGGAAACGGTGGCGGGCCGAGACTACACCATTCATGTCCCGGCCGACATGTTCCCTGCCCAACCCCACGGGAGTCCTGCACCAGCAGAGCCCCAATTGCCCGACCACCCATACTCACCCCACCTCATACAAATAGAGTAGCCCCATGTTGTATAAAGGCTTATTAAAAGTTACCTGGCCAGGACTCTTTGTCTTTAAATGGTTAAGTGTTGACATGTTCCCCAATTGTACAAACTTTTCATATCTACGTTTAATGTATTTCACGTCTTTAGCAAAAGAAAAAGCTAATCAAGCGCAGGTGATAAATATCTAAGTCAACACCATAGAATTCAGATAAGTGATGTCTCCTTGCGTTGCACTGGTTTATTATAGTGGCAGCATATACCACGCATGTACTCTCATGAAGTGACAAGTGGATGCAGGATGATACATGTCTTTGTGCGAAAGTGTTCAATGCCCAATCACCGCAAGACCATCGACCCCACAAAGAGCTGCAGCAAAGCCACGCTGCCGAAAGCAAAAATCACCCTTACCGACCGCCCACATCGCATAGCCCAAAGCATATTCATGGACTACGCTCTCTTCCTGGGTCAAGCTCTATAGTTGGCTCACGATAGTCGTTACCTCAATTGTACCAACATCACGTGTGTCGCAAGGAGGGTTGCAATATCTCAAGTGTATCTTCCCATCTCAACAATTGCTTCTCTAACAACGAGGCTAGGGCACAATCATCACTGTAATATCCATTTCTTGAGCCTTCGAAGCTTGACATTCTCCAACCCACTGAAAGGCCGTTTGCCTCAACATATTGCAATGGTTGTACTCAGGCAAGTCCAAAAAAAAAAAAAGAACGAAAAGATCAAAAGCACCCACAATCACAGCACAGCACCTAGGGGTCCTCAAATTAGGTACGTCCAGTGACCTTGGTCGACTGGCTCTGTCCCTTGTCCCCTAGCCCTTTAGCATCACCCACAATCGTTCAGGGCACATCAAGGGCAGGACATACCTAGGGAGCTTGTCTCGACCTGTCACCCTGACCCACTTGCACAATTCCCTCTTGCACTCTGCCTTAATACCATTGCAATCAATTGTGGTGAGTACCGCACGATTGGCCATGAAAAGTACACCATCCTCATCAAGCGAGTCCAATAGCTTCCAGGTACTAAAAGTGCGGTGTCCCTGTATTCAATTATGCTACGTCATGCAGTCACAATGCAAAGGATGTCTCATATACCTTCACATGTACTTCTTCTCAACATGGACAACTTTGCTTCATCCACACATTGTTACAAGAACTAGCCCGCGGTCTTCTAACTACGTAATATCTAAGTATGCACGAGCACTCACATAATATCTGCACTGAAGTATATACACAGTTTGGGTCCTCAAGTGTAGGACAATACTCTTAGCTTGCTTAGAGTTCGACCTGTCTCCCAAACTAATCAAAATATGACTTGTGCACAATAAGAAGACTAGCACTACCCCTTAGGGAGAGACCACATGAGAGGTTTTCAATTGCAGGTATTGAAGACTCCAACAAAGGTGTCGTTCACTCTTCATCAACACTCAACTCTGAATTCCTATCCTTATCACCTTGTAAGCCTGCCAAGAAGCAGCATGTACAGAATTTCCAACAAACCGCCACTTGTACTCCATCAGTGCAACCCTCCCAAAGAACAGCCCTACCACCAACTCCCATTGCCCTACCACCTACCACTCAACCCACCAATGTGCCCCCAATAACCTTCCTCCCCACCACTACCAACACTTCGCCATGGCAACCACAGACGTCCTTGCCACCCACATCTTCGGTGCATGCTAAACGCTTGCTACCTACGACGGTGAGTGCCATGGGACTGGCACTCGTCTAGCAGGGGGTAATATTAAACCTCAAATGAACGAAGGTGGAAAATCCGAAAAAGCTAAAGCAGAAGACAAAGACAAAGGCCAAGGCAAAGAGAAACGGAAGACAAAGATGCACAAGGAGAAGAGTCCTAAATAAGGGAGAAAGGCACACAAGGAAAAGCGCAAGTCAAAACTTTTATAGAAGAGCGCAAGCGCATCATGGTTTAATTCAAGGAGCGCCGGGCTCTCACCCATGCAATTTATAAATGTAGACGGGCGGTGGAAAGGAAGCTAGGAAGATAGAAGGACAATGGGAAAAAGGGCCTAGGATACGGTCTACCATGTAAAAAAGTGAAAAAGGGGATGACCGCCCAAAAGGGATTTAGGGTTTTGTATATAAAGTTAAAAAGTGAATGAGAAGCTCATTCTTGTGTGTGGCCAAAAGTAACTCTCCTCTTCTTCTTCTTCTTCTTGTTCTTGCTTGCTTGAGCTTGTGCTTGAGAGAGAGTGTGTGAGTGTGTGAGGGTGAGGGACTGGGGAGGAGAAGCTCTCCATCTTCTCCTCTCTTCTTCTCTTCTCTTCTCTTCTCTTGTCTTGCTCGTGGCAATGGAGCTTGGAGCGTGGAGCTTGGAGATGGAGCTTGCTTAAAGCTTGCACTTGGATCGTGGAGCTACCGAAGTGCGCAAGAGAGGATGTAACTCAATCGGCATGGAGGTAAGCTCACTACACCCGTGGATATGGATGGCACATCGGCTATGTGAGAGGTAGCCATTAGTGCTCGACTTGGAATGCTTGAACAATAAGCGGTCCGTGGGTCTTGGCAGTTGAGCGAAAGCTCCCACACTTGGTCTTCTAATTTGCTAACAAAAGTTGTCCGTATGGTCTTTGAAGATTCCGTAACGATTGATACCATGTTGCTGTCTGATATGTATCTACGAGGTGATCTGTTAATTTCAGATGATGTAGATCTGGCTTAGTATGTGGGGGATGTGGTCTTACAAGCTGCCTTATATGTCAACCATTTGGAGTTGAGGATAGATGGCATGTTCTAGTGCTATTCTTCTAAAGTGGCTACTTGCCCTGACATTTCATGGCATTCAATGATTGATTCTGTAGTCTTGAACCAACGCCAGAATACAGCTTCTACTTATGTGCAGAGCACTAACCAACTGAGGGTGGATCTCCTAGCTTATCTTTCCAAGAACCATCCATTTGATTCGTCCTTCTTTGATGCCTACCATAGACGATATGTTTTAGGTTCCTCTGTTCCTAGCTTATTGTACTATCAACAAATGGCCCATCGCTATGATGCTTATTTTTTCCTTTATCAATCCAACTCAGCAGCTATCTTACCTCTCCTTTTCTAACCTTAGGGTTTTTCTCAAATTCCAATCTTTACCTATTGTTTTTTCATTGAAGATCGAGTCTTTTCCCCTTCTCTGCCATGTCCTTCTCCATCTATCCATATACCTTCTACTTTTCCTACTTATCAATTGACACCTTTCCTAATTGATTCGCTTAAATTTTCAGCCACTCCTTCTTTAGCGTATTCCTCATTTTATGATTTTGTCTACCTGTCTCTTCATCCTCTTTTACTTATTCCTCTTCCATCTCCTGCCACTTCTATTTCTCAACCCCCTCAGTTGCTTAGTGGGTACAAAGGATTTGATCAGCAGATTCCGAGAAGAAGAGGATGGAGCTCAAGTGATTCTCTCACGGGACCACAAATTAATTGGCCATTAATTCCAGGGAACTGGACAACTACTAGTCAAGCATACCAAAATTACCTCCATTTTTCTCAATAATATTCACAATCTCTAGATCCTTTAGTGAGATTGATAGCCAATTTTGCTTGGTACTTAGCATATATGCATAGGCATTCCCATAACAATCAAAAGGCCATTCCAAATCTTTGTATGAATGTCAATGTGAACATTGATTCCCAACAGTTGGATGTCCTATATTTTCATGCCCTTTGTCTACCTAATAGATACCTTGTTTTGCTAGAGTAGATGTGCTGCCTTCAATTCTTTTAGAATCCTCCAAAATCTTTTGTATATGAGTCTTTATCCCTGGATCGCTTTCGAAATCATCAAGCCTTTAAGAGGGATCATCTTCATTAATACCCCTGGATGTATCTTCTATGCTTCTTAATGAGACATCTTTTGGAGGTGCCATTCAGATGGTTATATTTGTGTGTGTGTGTTGTAATAATTTGTGTGTTATGAGTTCGTGCTAGTTGAATAATTTGTTTGAGAGCTCTCTTTTCAACTATTGATACTGATGGTGGATGGCAAGCCTACAATGGAAAGTTGAAGAACCTCTTATATCCTTTACAAATTTGTTATGACTTTTTATTGTTTATCAGAGGTGTGTTAATGAATAACGAAGTTTTCCTTTAGTAGTATTCTTTTCTAGAGATACAGGTGATAAGTTGGGGTCGTGGTGGAGTGATTGTTGAAGATACTACAAAAGATTAAATTGAGCTCTTTAGTGAACTTATATTCTTCTTTTCCTTAGGTTGTGAGGATGCTTTCTTTCTAAGTGTGGGGATATGTTGAGAGTGGAAAAAGACTGAATTTTTGACTGATTTTTGTTGTTTTTGAGGTCTGAATGATTGATTTTTGATGGATTTTGAGTAATGTATGGTTGTTAATGGAAGTGTTTGAGAGTGTTTTGGAAGCTCATGATGATTTTTAGTAGAAATATGAGACTCTGTGATGTTCTGATATGTTCTGTTAAGGTTATGATTGGTTTTGATACCTTTTGTATAGCTTCTATTTTGTTCTGATTTTCTTCTGTATGAAGCATGGATTGATGATTGATGAAGGTTGAAATATTTTGAAGGTTTATTGAACAGTTTTTGATAGTTTGGAATGGTTTTAGTATGAGTTATGAGGATTTGATGTTCTTTGATGACCTTCTATAACCCTCTGTAAACCTTCTGTAGAGCCTCTGTTTCTGTTTTGTCTCTGCTCTGTTTATATTCTGGAGATCTTCTGTAAGTGTTCTATAGAATGTATGTGTGACTTTGGAAAAGTTTTCTAAATTTTGGAAATGATGAATCTATGTTCAAAAGAGCTAAAACAAATGGAAGAAGCAGCTGCCGAAGACGGAAAAGAAGACCGGAGAGACAGTGATAGTAGTGAGCTATGAAGAGACATTGTAGTGGCTCTGGTGCCTCTTCGCATCAGACATACCTCTTGGGAGGTGCATCCACGACCTAAGAAGGATTATTGAGATTCATTATTGATTATTGTAGTGAGGAGATGATGTACTATTGAGAGAGAGAGAGAGAGAGAGAGAGAGAGAGAGAGAGAGAGAGAGAGAGAGAGAGAGAGAGAGAGCCAGAGATAGCCAATTCTATCAAAACAATGTAACTGTATATGAGAGATTGAGAGAGAAAACTATGAAGACATTGAAGATGAATACTATGTGATTGATTTCCATTCAAAAATGGTGTATTCTTTTATGTTCCTTGTTCTATTGATGGATTCTATGAAGATGTTGAAGATTATGGTTGATTCTATCAAATCCATGGGAGATATCTACTATGATGCTGCGTGAAGATTTGTTGTTCTCTTTGTTTTGGTCATCAAAAGAATAAAATAAAAGCTTGTTGATGTTACAAGATAGATTTTCTTGCAGTAGAATCCCCTTTTCTTTGGTGTTCCTCTTGGGGCCTGTGGGAGCTTTCGCTCAACCGCTAAGACCCACAGACCGCTTATTGTTTCAAGTGTTTCAAGCGAGCTCTAATGGCTATCTCTCACCTAGCCGACACGCCGTCGATCCTACGAGTGTAGTGAGCTTACCTTGATGCTTGATCGAATACCCTCCTCTCTCTTGCACTTCGATAGCTCCACAATTCTTGATGCTAGCTCAAGCATCCTCAAGCCTCATCCATCTCCAAGCTCCATCCTCCATAGCCGCGTGCACAAGAGAAGAGAAGAGAACAGAAGAGAACAGAAGAGAAGAGAAGAGAAGAGGAGAAGAGGAGATGGTGAAGAGCTTCACCCTCTTGATCCCTCACTCCCACACACACTCACTCCCTCACACTCTCACACACACACTCTCTCAAGAGCACACACAAGCAAGAAGGAGAGAAGAGGAGAGGAAGAAGAAGACTCATTTTGCCACACACCAAAAGAATGCCCTTCTCATTCACTTTTCAACTTTATATACAAAACCCTAAATCCCTTTTGGGCGGTCATCCCCTTTTTTTCCTTTTTTTACATGGCCGGCCGTAGCCTAGGCCCTTTTTCCAATTTTCCACCACTCTAGTTTCATTCCATTCCCAACTAATGCGTACAATTTGCACAGGAGTGAGCCTGGTGCTCTTTTACAAGGATTAGGGAGCGCTTCCATATTTAATGGTGCGCCTTTTACTCTTTTGTTGCCTCTGGGCAACACTGAGACTTTTTGAGGGCCGTGCCCGAACATTTAAATTTTTCAGGGTCTGGCTACCGGTCAAGGCATCTTTTTCTGCTTTTATCCTGCACCTTTTTTGCTATTTTCTTTTTTTCATTTTTCGCTCCTCTGTGCTGCGGGAAACACGGTAACATTACCCCCTCCTAGCCAAGTGCCAGTCCCATGGCACTGCAATGGGGAGTAGCGGCTAGTTAGGTCTGCTGCGAGGCGGAACTGGTGGGTGAGTGGATGGAGTTTAGTGACGATGACCAGGAGAGATTCCGAGGTGCTTTAGGCTTCATGCAGGTGTTCGGCATCTTTCACACAGTTGTGGCATTTATGTAGCCGGTCGTCCCTTGAGCATCAAAAATGCTTGAAGCAATAAGCAATCCCTTAGGAGGATGGTATTGGAGGGATTTATTTTGGAGAAGCCCCCCCTGAACTTTGTCTTGACAAAGATATGGTTTGTCTTTGCATTTAAAATTTGTATCTTTGATTTGAAGGTCTTTGTCTTTGAGTTGAAGGTCTTTGTCTTTGAGTTGAAGATCTTTAGTACTATGTTGAAGATCTTCAACTCTGCATTGAAATTCTTCAGGCTTGTGGGATCAATAAGCGATCCATAGATCTTGAGGCGTTGGGCATACATCTTTGGAAGACGAGGTTCCAAGATCTATGCCAATGGCAGATCTATCTTGACTTGGTTCAATCATGGTAGCCATCAGCTCGCAGATGGCTAGTCGCTGGCACATGGAAAAAGTTTTGGTCATTAAAGGATGCCGTGGATGATCCTCTTCAGCGGAGTAGTCTTTTCTTGAAACTCGAACATAACCTACAAGAAAAGTTGTGCACTCCCTAAGGGGTGTGTCTGCCTCTCCGTGTAGTGCGTGGTGCCCGTGGCAGTGGAACTGGGAGATGGGTCTAACCTTGGGCAAGCCCTTGGTAATGTCCCACACTTGAGGACCCAGTTCGTGCGTCGTTGGAGGTGCGGTGCAAGTCTTAGGGTGACAGGTCTGAAAGTCCTGCCCTTGATGTGCCCTAAGTGTGAAGTAGGGAGGGGGCTAGGGAAAACCCTAGGTGCAGTGACTGTGTGCTTTTTTTTTTTAATGATAACCAGGCCTAATTGCCTTCATCGGAATGAGGAGGGGAAGGGGGTCGGATAGATTTGCTCAAAAACTGGCGACTTTGCATGTAATCCTTCATATTCATGCGGACATGAAGAGAAGTGGTGGAGAGGAAAGGGTGATTGCACCTAGTGAATTGGTTGTAGTTCATATCTTCTAGGAGGGCTAGGCAAAAAGAGGGAAGGAGACTAGCCCTCATCATAAGACGAGCCATGGCGCAGTTGTCTATAGCGTTAGGGTCAAAGAATAGGGGATGTAGGCCGCGCTCTTATGGAGTCGGGTCCTGCTTAAGGAGTAGCCTAAGTAACCTAAGATAATTACAGGTTGTTACAAAAGCAGGGTCAGGACATGAGGAGAAATCCGCAAGAAAGCGCGTCATAGATGCATCTAGGCTTTCGGCGGCGGTAAAGAGAAGGGCATGCTCGAAGGATACTACAGTGCCTCCACAGGGGTTGGCTTTTGTAGCCCTGTACAGTGTGTGGGACTTCAAAAACTTTATTCTACCAGTAGTCAGCCGCTTCTGTGCCCCAAGAGGTCGGGGTCTTTTCTCGCTCTTCGAGCCATCTTTGCCCCAACCGGCCACCGACCGCGATTACCTCGTCCATCACCTTGAGCGGCAGGACCCTCCACAGACTGTTGGGTAGGAGAAAACTAAAGGTGAATGGATCCTTCCCTTGTTCCTGTATCTCCCACAACACCAGTTTTGTGTGGAATCCTACGGGAAGATCATCAGGGCACGGTGGGAGAGGTGCGGATGGTAGCACGGCTGGTTTGGCTCTCAGCTGTTTCCTGGCTTCCTCTACCAGCTTTTTGCGTCTTTCCCTAGAGGTGTCTTTTCTTTCCGCAGATGGGTCCTCTTGTGGTGGCTCTGTCTGCGGCGAGGGGGGTTATGGGACTACATCCTCCCTGAATAAGTTCATGTCGATTTCCAATTTTGCTTCCTTCCCCTGCAGTTCTGCCTGTGCTGCTTTTTCCTCAAATCCGAGGGCGTCGATCTCCTGGGGGGTTAGGTCGGCCAGCAATAGGTATTTTCATTGCTCATCCAAGCTCAGCCTAACCTCCGCAGGTAAGGGTGGCATCTGCAATCCAGCGTGTAGGGCTCTCCGCGCCATGCCGAGCTTCCTCTGCGTCACCTCCAATGTTTCTCCTTGCGCTGTGTGGGTGGCGTCCAGGATGGTGTCAAGGAAGGCCTTCTGTTGAGTGCTGAAGGCCACTTGAGCCGCTTCTGCCTTGCTCTCTATGATGATTTTCTCCTTTTCTGCCAGAGCAAGGAGCCGCGCCAGTGTCTTCACCCTCTTTTCATTGTGCATAGCCCACTCCTCTGCTCTTTTATTCATCACCTCCCAGCTCTCTCCTTGCTTTAGGGTTAGCATCATGAGTTTCTGCTCATAGTCTTCCAACTCCCTAACGAGCCTCTCTTGCTCTTCTTTTCCAGAGGTCAGTTGTCAGGCGCTCGTTCTCCTCTTGCTGCTCCTTCATGCCTTGTTGTCTCTCCTCGTCCCTGGCATTCAGCTTAGTCACAAGCGCATCCACATGAGCAGATTTCATGGCGAGCTCCTGATATTGCATTATTAGGAGCTTGTGCTCTCTTTGCATTTTGACTAGTTCCTGTGTCTCGTTTTCGAGCTGTTGTCTCAAGTGCTCCTCCCTCTCATCCTTAGCCTTCATTTCTTGTTTGAGATCTGCGATCTCCCTCTGCTGCATGGCTATCATTCTTGTTTTATCCAATTGGAAGGCGGCCACTGATTCCTTCTCAGCTGCCAACTCAACCACGGCTATCTTGCGTTTCTCCTTAGCTTTTTCCAATTGGGAGAGTAGCTCGGCAACGTATTCGTCGTAATTAGCCAATGGCGTCATCGTTGTGTGGATGGGCGAGGTTGAGGCTTCTACCTTCTGCCTTTTGGGCTCTTGCCTAGATTCCGCATCCGTAGCTGGCCTCTTTTGTCCTGTGGCCGTGGTTTTCGTGCTCTGTCCCTGGCCCATCTCTTTGTTGATAAAGTATTGCATCCACGCCACGGAGTTTGACACGTCGGCATTGGTCGGGATGCTAGGGGTGATGGTGGTGGGTTTAGCAGAAGGCACCAGGAGGGTAGAAATTGGATGAATCGGGGCCTTGCCCTTGCCCTCAAGGATTGGAGGTGGCACAAACTCTGGCATTTGCGTGCTAGATCCTGGCCCCTCTTCTCTACACGGGCTTAGGCTCCTCAGTTCATTTGCTCGGCTCTGTTGCTCGATGGACCGGCAGATGGCTTCCACCAGGTCCTCCTCCTCCTTTCGTAGCTCTTTCTCTTCCTCATCCGCCTTTCTTTTCCTTTTCTCCTTCGCTTTTCTCTGCTCTTCCTTCTTCTTCCCTTTTTCTTCTTTTTCCTTCCTTTTCTTCTCCTCTGCTTCTTGTTTCGACGCCTTCTTTGCTTTTTGTAATTCTTCTTTTTCCTTCTCCTCCTCCTGTCTCTTCGTTCTCTCTCTCTCCTTGGCCTCTTTTAGGGACTCTTTCTTTGCCCTTTCCAAGTCTTCTCTCTCCTTCTTTCTGCCTTCATCATCCTTCTTCTTTCTCAATGTTGTCTTTTTCTTGGGTCTCCTGGTTGTCTTTTTGCTTGTATGTCCCTCCCCTTCTTCTTTTGTTTCAGTTATGTCGGTGGACCTATCCTTGTCCTGGTGAGGAGGCGACCTCTCTGGTGTTTCTCCTTCTCCTTCTTCCACCTCCTGTGCTTCCTTCATTGCCTCCTAGATGAGTGCAGTCAAGACACCTCCATACCCGATGAAGGAGGCTTTGGAGGAGGCTTTCTTTCTTTCTGTAACTTTAGAAGCCGGAGATTCTCCTCCTACTGGTACACTTCCTAGGGCCAACGCTTTGGCCGCTTGATCAATCGTTTTTCGCACGTACCCATTCCAATCTACTTCGTCTAGGGTATGGGCTACTACATTCTCCAGCACTGGTATGCTAATTCGATGCATCAAGGAATTGTAACGCTGGCTGGAGAAGAGCACATGTATCAGCTTGGCCTGCAACCTGGCTTCTATGTCAAGGATGTCCTGGATGCTTATGCCGTCATTTGTGAGCACCTCTTCCTTCTTCATTTTCAGCATGGCATAAACATCCCTTTTTTGTTTCCTCTCCATCTTTGGTACCAATCCCAAAGCCTTCTCCACCAAGGCTGGATCTAACCGGACCTATACCTGCTTTGCACCTTCTCCTCTGCCCACTGTTACAATACCACATTCTTGGTCTGGGTTGTATGTTCTGAGGAACTCCACGCATTTTAGGTGGTCCGGCTCCTGCGAGAAATTTTCAAGATACTTTGTGAGGTTGCATTGTTCCACCACCCTCCTGGCTGCTTCCTCCTTGGCCACCATGACTTCTATGTTGTGGATGGTTCGGAATTTGAGCTGGCTGAAGGCGTGGTTCTCTAGATGGATGCGGTATTGCTCCCTTTCCTCGTCTGTGAACGGGAGTCGATGGGCGCGGTCTTGCTGCGACATTTTATACTCCTGCCATAAATCGTAACTTTCATTAGTATTTTCCACATATCGATTCGCTGATTGTGGGAAAATAAAAACTCTATGCTTTTTGAATGAATTCCTTAGGAAGACATGTAGATTTTCCTTTTTAGACTTGGACTTTTGCCCTTTACTTCAAAGTTTTTCCTGCCCATTTTCCTACCCCGTCCGTTTTTTTCATACTACATGCTTATGTTTTTCACTACCTTTACTTTACTGTATCCCTTTTGATTAATTTCTCTTACCCCCTCCCCTTCCACCTTGAAAAGAATCCTTCCTAGGATTGGGGGTCAAAAGGTTAAGGGCTTTCGGCATGTTGGGGTAGGAGTTACTTGTGAAGGAGCCAAGTATAGAAATTTGGATTGTATTCCAGTTGAGCTGCGCGGTCCAGATCAAAGGGTCGAATTCCTACGTGCATGATGTATGTGAGAACATATGTGAGGAAGTCACTAGAGTCGACCCGACTCGCAATGTGGAGTTCTTCCTCTGTTAAGAGGTGGTCAAGGTAGGGATGCCCCTTGATATGCTCATCCATGGGTTGGCCCCGAAGAGTGGTTAACACTCTATACAAGGTAGGCGCGACATAAGTGGGATCATACTCTGTCGTTTTGATGGCTCGGCGTTGGTCATTATGCGACATCCTTCAACTTTCCATTGCAACCTAAGAGCGTACCACTGCCTCAAGAAAGGTGATCCAGTGCCAGCAAGGTGTGATAACCTTGCGATCTCTTGGTCAGTGATAGCAGAAGTGATCCGTGGATCGTATGACGTGATGAGATGTTGTTTAATGGCTTGCTCTTTGGAGATCTCGCTGCTGAGCAACTCAGTAGCAAAGCGAGAAGCTTTTGCAAATGCGAATTCAAAAGTCTCCCAAGAGCAAGGCATATTGCGCACTTCCATTGCAAAGGGTTCTTTTAATAGACCCAAGTCCAAGAGGTCATAGCTGAGGGCTAGCGACACAAAGGTGGCATCGAGTCATTTAATGCATTCCACCACGTCATCCCCGGTGTCCTCCGCAAGGTCAGCGGCTAGCGCTAGGAAGGATTTTCGTTCGTAGGAGGGCGTAAGGCCAACAGGTGGTTGCGGTTTGATAGAACAAGCACTTTTGACAACGAAGATGGGCGGTTGGGAGTTTCCTTGAGCCTGCGGTTGGGCTGTTTGGAATATGGGTGGATTAGGGTTAGCCCCAATAGATGGACTGCTACATTCAGCTTTGCTCTGGGGAGTTGGATTGACTTGGTCGGACGATGCCTCCTGTGACGGTGGCTGTTGCTTGGGCCGATAGGTTTGCGCGACTTTCTTGGGCCGAAGCGTAGATGAGTCGGATGGCTGGGGCTCTGGAGAGCACTGCCGCTTAGGGTTTTGAGGTGTTACGGGACGTGGGCTGATCAAGCTTAAGGGTGGCGTATGAATAGTGCCTTTGGCGGTGGGGGCCTTAGGGATCCACAGAGAGGTATTTCCCTCATAATAGCCTTGCACATACAAGAGGGCTTTAGGTACCCATTTTTTCCTGATCACGCAGCTCTTCCTGTGAGTGCATCTTGGCCTCCTAGGTTTAGAGTTCTGGGTCTTATGAGGATAGGCACGTCGAGTCCTAGGTGGTTGTTGCGGCTCTTTAGGCACCCACTGGAAGCGAGGCTGTTGGGCCGTCGCTTTGGTTGCTGCGGGCTGCGGTTTATGGAAGTCGGGGAGTGGCAGCCGTGCACTACCCCCCTCCTTAGTCTTGCCTAGGGATGTTTCTATCGGTGGCTTTGCGGATGGTGATGGTGTCGCACAGCCCTTGCTGAAAGCTGTGACAATGGGCACGTTGCCGATTGCTAGGTGGATGCGCTGCGATTCATAATCAACATTGCAGTGAGTCTGCTTTTTGAAGGTTCACCCTAGTAGTGACTCCGTACCTGCGTCTGTAGCACTTGGCAACACGTAAAAAAGCATTGGGACAGTCTCAGACTCGATAGAAATGGCAACTCTGCACTTGCCAAGAAGTGCGTATGATCGAGCCCATATGGGTTTAATTTGGCAGTTGTGGGTTGAAGTAGTGGTTTACCAAGTTGGATCCAATGATTGTGGGTTAAGACATTGAAGTCTGCTCCCTCGTCGATCAAGGCGTTGAAGGCGCATGTTTGCTTGGCAGTGACCGTGACATGGAGGTAAGCGGGTTCTACGGCTTCCTCATCGTCTTCATTGATTTCAGCGATTGTAGCTACTCGTACTTTGACCGGCGGCTCTAACAAGGGTAGCTCATGCAAAGGATGTGTGGGAGGAAAGTACTTCTTGACACAACTGCCATTGAAGAAGCCTATTTCCTCACCGTCTAGTGTCTCAAGCTCGACATTGCCAGTTTGGCTGATCGCACGAACCTTGAAGGGTCCGAGACCTCTGAATTTCATTTTTTGCTTATGCCCCTTAACTAAATAACGGAGCACTAAGTCACCCTGTTCAAACTCGTGCTGCTTGACATGCTTGTCAAACCAGCTTTTGCATCGGGCTTTCTCACAAATCAGCGCGTGGGTGGCTAGAAGATGAGTTTCTGATAGGCGTTCCAGCTCGACCAGGCGTTGCGTCCATGCCTCCTTCCCTTCCCATCGTTCTTGAAGTGCTATTCTCAAGCTAGGGATGAAGAATTCTAATGGTAGAATTGCCTCAATTCCATAGGTCAGCCTAAAGGGGGTTTGGCCGACAGCCATTTTATAAGCTGTGTGGTAGGCCCATAAGGCTGCCATCAGCTTGTTGTTCCAGTCGCTTCGTGAGGCTGAGACTACTTTAGTCAGGACGTTGATAAGAATCTTGTTAGTTGATTCTGCCTGGCCATTAGCCTGAGGATAGTATGGTGAGGATTTGCGATGGATGATGAGAAAGGTGGATAGGAGATGTGCCATCACTTCGTTGATGAAGTGTGTGCCTTGGTCACTAACCAGTTCGATGGGGCAACCAAAGCACGAGATCACTTGCTCCCATAAGAACTTGGCAGTCGTCCTAGCGTCGTTTTTTCGTGTGGCTCTTGCCTCTGCCCACTTCGTGAGGTAATCTATGGCCATCACGATGTACTTGGCTTGTGAGTACTGCGCCGCAGGACTGATGGGTCCTATGAAGTCAATTTCCCATTTTTCAAAGGGTTGGCAAGCAATAATTGGGGTCAACTCCATTTGATCTTTACGAATCGGGACTTTTGTCCGTTGGCACTCGTCACAATGCTTGACGAATCGCTTGGCGTTGTGGAAAAGTGTGGGCCACCATAGTTGAGACTGCAGCACCTTCCGTGGTGTCGTGTCTCCACTAAAGTGTTCTCCCGCAATGCCGTTGTGCACCTTCGAGAGCACATCGTGCATCTCATGCTCACACACGCACCTACGCAGCAATCCGTCTTGCCCCAGCCTATAGAATTGGCCTGCAATCAGCTGCTAGGGCTAGATTTTCAGGGTCGGGCTTTTTTATTGGTCGCTTAGGTAGTCCATGCTCGAGCACTTGGACTATGTCGTCCGCCCAATATAGCGTTAGGTCAGCCTTAAATAAATCTCTCTCGCTGGACAGGTGGAATAAGTGGGCGTCAGGTAACTCGTCAACGATGCCTTGTCCAGTGGCTTCTCCTGTGGGTATGCGTGACATGTGATTAGCCATGTAATGTTGTTTTCCCTTTCGTACCACCATGGAGAAATCGAACTCTAGGAGCAGGAGGAGCCATCGAGCTATACGCCCTGTAGCACAAGGTTTGTTCATTAAATAGAGCAGGGCTTGATGGTCCACAAAAAAGATGAAGGGTGTGGCCAATAGATAATGCTGGAATTTCTTCATAGTGAACACCATGGCTAATCCCTCTCTTTCTGTTGTCGAGTAGTTCATCTCCGTCTCAGTGAGTTGTCTGCTAGTAGCAAAGCTCACTGGATAATCTAAGTTGTGCTCACCAGGTTGGCACAACACTGCCCCCACGGCAAACTTAGAAGCATCGATGTGCACGTGGAAGGTAATGGTCCAATCTGGGGCTTGTAGAATTGGCACTGTTGTTAGAGCCTTTTTCAATTCTTCGTATGCTTGTTGGCATACCTCGGTCCACTCGAAGACAATCAGCAGCTTGTACAATGGTCTGGCGATCAGTGCGTAGTTCAGTACAAACCGCTGATAGTATCCTATATGGCCTAAGAAGCATTGAACTCCCTTGTAATTACTTGGGGGTGGAAGGTCAACAATAACCTTGACCTTCGAGAAGTCAGTGGCAATGCCGTTCTTCGACACCACGTGTCCTAAGATGCATCCGTGCTTTACCCAAAACTGACACTTCAAGGGGTTCAAGGAGAGACGATATAGGCGACACCGTTCAAAGACTGCGCGGAGTTTGTCTAAGTGTTCGATCCAAGTCGAATGGACACACAGGTCGTCGACAAAGACTTCTAACTCCTTGCGAAGCATGTCCTTAAAGATAGTGCACATGAGACGTTGAAAAGTGGCAGGGGCATTGGTCAACCCGAAGGACATGACTATGTATGCAAAGATGCCCCACTCAGTGGCAAAAGCGGTCTTGTGCCTATCTGCAGGATGCACTTGCACTTGGTTGTATCCTGAGAAGCCATCCAGAAAACTGTAGGCTTCCTTGCCTACCACCCTCTCAAGCATGTGCTCAGTGTACGGCAATGGATAGTTGTCTCTCTTCATAGCAGCATTCACTTTCTTGTAATTGACGCACACTCGAATTTTTCCGTTCTTCTTTATCACAATGACTGTGGGTGATACCCAGTCTGTGTGCTCAATTTCGTAAATGAATCTAGCTCTCATCAGCTTGTCAATTTCCTCTTTGACAGCATGAACGTGTTTTGGATTCATAGGGTACGGTCGCTGCTTGACCGGCGTCGACGTCATGGGTATGTTGTGAGTCACAACACTCGGATCTACCCCCTGTAGCTCCTCTAAGGACCATGCAAACACATCTATATACTCTCGCAAGAGAGCGACAAGACTTGTTTCTTCTTTACCAGTCAAGTCGTCGGCAATGAATATTGGTCGGGGTGTTTCCCCTTCCTGGGCTAGGTCTACCTCCTTGACCTTGGCTAGTCCTTCGATTGGTTCGCTCGTCTGCCCTTGACATTTGGCACCTAACAGAACTACCACCCTATCCCCTTTTTTGAATTTCGTGAAGCATTTAGGGAGTTCATGCGGCTTTTGTTGTTCCTCTAATCGTGTATCCCTAGGTTGCTTTGCCTTTTCTTGCCTTAACCGTCTGCGCCTCAGGTGGACGGGTAGGTCCCCCTTGGTGCATCTGGTCATGGACGGCCTAGGGATCTCTGGATCACTGTCCGAAGTAGCTTCCGATTCAGAGTCAAACCCTCCATCTTTGCTAGAAGAGGTGGTCTCCCCTGGTGGCCGCAATTCAGATGGTGATTCAGTCCTAAGTATTGACGTCGTTCCTAGCTGGGCTAGGCCTGCTTGCTCAAGGTCTATGGCTCCTATGCATTCCAACCAAGCTCGAACACACTCCATGCGCATGACTCCTCACTCTACTCTAAGGGCTTGCCTTTTCTGCAGCTTGGCATCTGCTCGTATCTGCTCAATTTCTCGTCCTTCAGTGTCGTATTCTATGGTATCTACTTCACCCTCGCTCTCATCACTGAAGGATTGACAGTCTTCGTATTCGTCGCTGAAATCTTTGTTATCCGACTGCTCGTTGTCTCCTAGGGCTTGATATGCCTCGTGTCGTTGGTCAGGAACCAGGGCCCAGTTATACATGAGGTTTAAATCATGCACCCTGGTCCATTGCCACTTGGAATCCTCTAAGAGATCCTGAGTGGTTTTGTAATGAAGCAAATTAGGCCAATGGAAAACAATGACAGCAGGCTAAATGCCTTTGTGATAAAACTAGAGGTCTAGGGCTGAGGGTTTGCTATAAATAGGCAGCCCTAGCCAAAGTTAGGGGCCTTTTGCCATTTGGACATGTTATTCATGTAAGTTTTCTTGGTAGTCACATTAGTTTTCTTGTTCTTCACCTACATGGAGGTGAGTTTCCATGGCACCAGCTTGGGGTGTGTTCCAAGAATCCTTTCTTGTATTCATGTTTTCACCATAGGTTAATGTAGTGATTTCTTCATTTTCCATTGTTCCATAGTTAGATTTTATGGTAGTCTAGGACCTTCATTACATTGGTATCAGAGCCTTGCTTTGATCCAAGGCAGGCTTTAATTCCATCATTTTCATGATTATGATCTGGCTGGGGAGGTCATTTTCATGGAAGATCTAGTTACAGGCATCATTTCTATGTAACTGGAGTTGAAGGCATACTGCATGCAGAAGCATTAATGGCAGCTTTCTTGGGAGTTTACACAACTATGGCTGGAGGTATTTTGGTGAAAAGAGAGCAAAATCGATGTCCTGTCTCATCTTCCTCCATTTCTTTAGGTTCCAAGAGCTCGAGCTTCTCAAGGACCTTCAAAGCATGAGTCATATCCTCTTTCTTTAGTAGCAAATGCATGAGAACCTCAAAAGCTTCCACTTCTTCGCCTTCTGCACATTCAAATTCTTGGGAACAGTTACTTTATCGGAAGGATCTTCTGCATACTTCAATGGAAACCTATATGCGCTTTGTGAGGCTGGCAAGTTAGCCTGGTGAACTTTCGCACTGCCATTGCCCTTGCCAGAGAATGAAGACCTTGCGGAATTGGTAGAACTCCATATCTCTGTATCAGAGGACTGTTCGTTTTCAGAGGAGGTTGGCCCTGTTCTTTCCCTCCGTCGCCGTCGGGAAAAACTCTCTACCTATGCACCTTGCCCGCTGACGCAATAAATCATACTCAGGAATGCTCGACGTGTCCCCATTGTCATAATGTTGGCCCTTGGACTTCTGACCATCAACAACGTTCTCTTTTGTATCTGTGAGTGCACCAGATATTGGTTCTGAAAGTGATGATATTAGAGAGAGCTGTGTATTAGACCTCGATGTCTTTCCTTTGCTATTAATAGCTGGTTTATCTGGGGACACAAAACTTCCTTGAAGCCCTGCTATGGGAACTGATTTTCTTTCCAAGTTTGATGAAGGTTCTACATGTCCAGAAATTGAGATTATTTTTCTGTGATGCATCACAACCGAATTTTCTGCAAAACTTGCTCTCAACGATGTAGGGACAGAATTGCCAGGATCAACCCCATTTGTGAATCCAAGGGCTCCAGAGATAACAGAAAGTGACTGTTGTAGAGCATGCAATTGAACAATGGTTTCTGCTTTTGCACCATTGAAGTATGTGCTTGAATGAGCAACACCGATGAAATCTGTTATCATGACAAGGGCATTCCGACAAGTAGGATAGACCGAATGGCTTGGTGCGCTTCTAGCAAGCAGTTTGCAGAAGTCTAAAAGGACAGGAGCACAGTAGTAGTGAATATCTGCTCTGGTGAAAGAAGCTGGATGACCAGTGCAGAAGGTGCCCCTGCAAGTTGGAAAAATCTGAATATGGTCTGAAAGAGGGAGAGAAACTGCTGTCATATTCAGAAATTCTTTGACAAGAATTCGGATTTTATTCTGCAGCTTCTCCAATGAGATTCTTGGACAGGAATTTCATCGGGCTCCTCTCCGTCAGACTCTGAGTTGTCTCTTCATCCTCCACCATCAGGCTTCACTATTTTCCTCTTTAGCAAGGAGACGTGCGGTGAGCCAGTGTTGGCTCGAACTGTAGAGAGTGCCAATTTGCGAGACTCCTTGCGAAGCTCATTGAGGGAAGGAAGATTTCACATACAGGAATCTCATTGGACAAAGGAGGAGAAGAAGAAGCCGAATTAGCCGAGCAGTATGCAGCTTTCCCTGATGATGATGAAGGAGCATCATCGGGCATCTCATGGCAGACGTTCTTCTTCTGCATGGTCATGAGAGAGAGCTGCTCTTTCTTTGCTTCAAAATCTGTATCTCTTCAAATGAATGCCCTTGAGCTGGCTTTTGCGCATGCCCCGCCTGGAGCTGCTGGCCGCCCCGTGAACATTAATATTACCAGTGCTCTCTTCGTTGTCCGTCCTTGATCTCCTGAATAGCCTCCCCGTCAGGCTGCACCTCACAGCGCACCTCACCGCCGAGTTTATCCCCAGTGCACACAGCAGCACACACATCAGAGCCGCCATCACTATCACCACATCTTGTCCGTGAGGGTTTTGACAAAGATTTGCATGCCACCACGAAGTCTCAGGACGAGATGGAGCGTGCTCTCTTTCTGGATATTGTAGTCGACGAGCGTGCGTGCTGCCAGAATTGAGAATTGAACAGTTCGCAAGAGATGCAGGTTCACTGTCTTCGTTCTCCTCAGACTCCCATAGAAATGAGGCATAAGATCCCAAGACATAGCAGTCATCTGGGGTAGCCTGTACAGCTTGTTCAAAGTAGTCCTCTGCACGATCTTGATCTTTGTGTGCATCCCATTGTAATTTCGCATACTGTGATAATATTTCACCATCGTTTCGACAGGCTAAGATGGCCTTCTCATAGTATTCTTCAGCTTTCTGTACATCACCTTTAGCCTCATACAAGTATTGTGCAGAATTCCTCAGAGGTAAAGGATTATCAGGATTTTCTTGCAGCAAGGACTGGTAATGACGCTCAGCATTATAAACATCGGGCACAGTAGCCTTGCCTCAAGGCCTAGCCAAAGCATGGTTCCATCTCCCTGTGTACATACATACCACAGCTGGTAATGACGCTCAGCATTATAAACATCGGGCACAGTAGCCTTGCCTCAAAGGCCTAGCCAAAGCATGGTTCCTCTTCCTTCATCACGGCGTCCTCGGCCCTTTTCTTAGAGTTGGTGGCTTTTGTCTTCGCCCTACTGTCTTAGACTTACTGGCATCATCGGTTGCAGTTTGAATAGCAGCTTCTTCAGCGGGCTTAGCCTCTCTATTGACATCAGTATACTGTAATAACATCAGCATCACTGGCTAGCAAGAATTGGAACCGAGTGCTGCTGCTGTCAAGTTTCGAAACACTATTTCAGGCTTGATCTCAGAAGGAATCCAATTCGATGATCTTCAGAGTGACTTCACGGAAGGATTACAGGGTGGAAGCAACAACAAAGATTCAAGTTGCCTTTTTGTGCTCATCTGGATCACCGTGCATTTAGAGCAGCTTCATTATCTGCCATCTCTCCCATGATAAGAACCAGTTGGAGAAAGCACAGTATTGACAGTGGAGAACTGGAGAACTACTGATTTGATTAAGAAACATTTTGAGTCCATAAAGGAGTGTATCAGGACTGCATTATCAGATGTTAGAAGTGGGACACTTATTTCTTATGAGGGCAGAGTTGCTGTTGCAGATTCTGTTTAATCAATACTGACTGCTGCAGCCGCTGTTGCATTAGAGCATTCTGTTGGAGCTGCAAAGGCTACTGCTGCTGCTGCTGTTGAAGCTGATGTGACTGAGGCTGTGCCTGCAGATGTTGAAGTTGCTGGGCCTGTGATTGTTGTGATTGTGGCTGCTATATATATATAACCAGCAACAGAAGTGTGATTTATGCAGTAGATTTCATGGACAAATGTATTTTGCTTTGGTGTACTGCTTGAGAATATGGCATGCATGCTAGTCAACTTCATATCAAGGAAAAGCCTTGCATTCAAAAGGAGTTTGTAATTCACTGCTGCCCACATCAAAATATCCATGACCATTTCTTGAAGGTTGAAGAACTTGGACATCATAGACCGATGGAGCATTCTCAAGGGTATGATGCTCAAGTATTTGGTTGTTGGATCAATGGAAATTGATCAATGAACATCTATGGACAAATGGTTCAATGTTATGGATGCAACATGGTAATGAAGAATGGCAGCAAGATGTATTCTCCCTTGGACAAATGGAATGCAGGGATGAGTATGCAATGAATGTACAATACAATCTACTTCAGCCCTACACTTGGAAGAGTTAGTATTTTGATGTATGAAGGGGTATGAATAGGGCATACATGTTCATTGGCTTTCCTATGGGCAAAAGAGAATCTCTTTCAGTGAATCTTGACTTGGATTCATATTGACCATTTCTTGGGTATTCTTAAGCAAGATTTGCTTCAGTTTTGGAATTGCAGAGGTTATTTTCATCTATTTCAATATCCTACAGCTCTTCCCTACTCCTTTGAGTGTCTTGGTGTTGGATATTTGCTCAAATTTTGATGAGAAGTACAAAAGACACTTGAAACAAGGCATTCACTCTTTACAGAGTGTGTCTGGCTGACAACAAAAAAAGCATTTCCAGAATTGTCTATACTTGTCCATTTGCAGAGCTTGATAGCTCATTTGAAAGAGTATTATATAAGCTTCAAACAAAGCTATAAAGCCCTCAATTTGGACAATTGGAGCTCAAGTTATTGAGGATTTTCCACTGCTGTATACTCAGACTGCATGCACAAAATGGGAGACAGACATGGATATTTTGTTGGAAGGGTGGATAATCATGCATATAATGATCCATATGGGCAGTATGAAGCTTGTGCATTATGCATGAATGGTGGGCAGCATCAATCTTATGCTTATGAGCATGATATGGGTGCAAATAATGCCTATGGCACACACTATGCAGGGTACCAAGGACAGTCAGCTTATGTCATGGATTATCATGAGGAAGAAGAAGTACTAACCCGTCCTTTCTCCTTCAACAATGTTCATGGTACCTACTTATCAAGCCGTATGTTGGATGATCTCACTTCTAAAGGTCTATGCTACAAATGTGGAGAGAAGAATGTTATTGGTCATCCAAATGTATGCAGGGCACAGCATGTTAGAATTTCAGTTATCTTAGAATGGCCTACTCCTTTTGGCACCCGAAGAAAGCTTATACCTCATCAAGAGCTGATGGAAATGAAAAGACAACTCATATGCTATAAATGTGAGGGTCAATGGTCTCCTATTCATGAGAGTTACTGCAGGAATAGTCACTTTGCTACAGCCCTTGTATTGGAGGATTCTAATGTAAATGTATCTCAAGTGGAAGTGCAAGTTTGTCATGGACAGCAAGAAGAGGATAAAGATGTTGATAATAAAGTTGAAAATGTAGTGGGAAAGCTTAGGGAAATGTCTCTTAATGCAATGCATGCAAAAATTTATAAAGAGCAAGCATACTTGGAAGATCAAGAAGAAGAAGATGATTCAAATGACCAAGTTGAAGAGCAAGATGATGCAGCTGAAGATGAAGAGCAAGAGTATGCAGATTCAAATGAAGATAGTGCACAAGAAGAGTTTGTTGCAGATATGAACGACATTGTATATGTGCATGATGATGAGTTATCATGGGGTAATGATGAAGACATGTATCAGCCTATCCTTGATCATCATCAGCCCATAGATGATCATGAACTGCGACTACCTTATGATGGCATTTCGACTGAGTATGATTTTGGTTATGGGGCTGATATGACATATGACTCTGATGTGTCATTTCCTTATGATCTAGGGATTTATCTTGATGAATATGAAATTTTAGATGGATTTCCATATGACCCGAGAGGTTGTGACCATTATTTTGGAGGATTTCCATATGATCCCGGAGGTTATTATGGATGATTGGATGATGATTTGACATCCCTTGACCTGCAAATTTGATTGACAGCTTGTCTTCATTGATTTTTGACATGGTTTATGGAAAAAAAAAAAAGAAACAGTTGAAGAAGAATGAGCTTATTGTTTAATACAGCTTGCTGTATTAAATTACTGTCATGAAAATAAATGATCTGACATCATCAAAGTCATCATTTGATGATTGTATATGATGCTTCTAGGTGTATTCTTCAAAATGACACCTCATTTGTTGGATTTGGAGCTATATTTAAGAAGTTATGACTCTTTTTCTATCACTACCCTTCTATGGACAACATGAGCAACATGCAGGCAGTCATCAACTTCTTGGACCATGGAATCTTCTTCAAATTGTGCTTTCGGACATTCATGACATATCCATTGTAATATCTTCCCATTTGCAGCTTTGAGGACAAAGCTAATTGAGGCAGGGAGGGTTTGTAATGAAGCAAATTAGGCCAATGGAAAACAATGACAGCAGGCTAAATGCCTTTGTGATAAAACTAGAGGTCTAGGGCTGAGGGTTTGCTATAAATAGGCAGCCCTAGCCAAAGTTAGGGGCCTTTTGCCATTTGGACATGTTATTCATGTAAGTTTTCTTGGTAGTCACATTAGTTTTCTTGTTCTTCACCTACATGGAGGTGAGTTTCCATGGCACCAGCTTGGGGTGTGTTCCAAGAATCCTTTCTTGTATTCATGTTTTCACCATAGGTTAATGTAGTGATTTCTTCATTTTCCATTGTTCCATAGTTAGATTTTATGGTAGTCTAGGACCTTCATTACAGGTTTGAAATTTGCAGCTGGGTTGGCAGCTAGCTGGTTCGTTAGGTATTCCAGTATCCCCTGGAGTTTCCTTTTGTTGGAAGGTACGTGGAAGGTGACGGGCTTAGGTTTTCCTCGGCGGCTTGCTGCCATCATGCAGACTGGTGTAGAGAGTGCTTCATTGGTCTTGCCGATCGTTTTGATGGCTTGCTCATACACCTCATGGTCTGAGAATGGCAGGTTGATTGTAGCAAGAACGTGCATCCAATCCCGCTCAACCTTTGGGCATGGGATATACTTGGTCAAGGGCCCATAGGGCTTCTTGACCTGAGTGTTTCCCTTGAGCATAGCAGAGATGGCATGTAGGTTGACTGGTGAGGTCTTCCAAGTGTCCATCTCTATTCTTACGACGTCCGTTCTATTGCCAAGGAAGATCAAGCCGTTACCCCAATCTTTGATGACTCTAGCATTGCGCATCCAGGGTCGGCCTAATAGGACATCATAGTCCACTCCTGTCATGACTATAAAGTCGACAGAGAACTGGACACCTGCAATCTTTACTGGCCAATTCTTTAGTACCCCGAATGGCTTCACTCTCATACCATTCGCTAGCGTGACATTAAACCTAGCAGCTTCAACAGGCGGGTTTCCCCAAGTCTGAAGCACTGCGTGGCTAAGCACACTAACCCCAGCTCCCGTGTCTACGATTCCCTTTCTTGTTGTGTCACCCAGGGCTAGGACCGGCAAGACCGCGTGCATCTCAGAGCCTTCCCAAAAGGCGTTGAGGTGCAAGGATTTAGGCACGGAGTGCAGTGTCAAACTTGGCAATTGCATTTTTGCATCCTGGTCTTGAGGGTCTGCCGTGACATGCTCTTGTGATCCTTCGACCCACTGCTTAAGATCTTGCCATAGGGTAGGATGCTGCTTAAGCAGATCTCCCAGGCTAAGTGTTACAGGGGTGGTCACTAGCGTGGTTAGGAGATCGTTAGATACTCGTCCTTCCCCTAACTAGACTGTCCGGGCCAATGGCTGCGGCTGATCTACGGCTCTGTCGCATCTAGGCTTGGTCTCAGTGACATTAAAAGAGCGCCAGGCTCGCTCCTGTGCAAATTGTACGCATTAGTTGGGAATAGGATGAAACTAGAGTGGTGGAAAATGGGAAAAAGGGCCTAGGCTACGACCGGCCATGTAAAAAAAGGGAAAAAAGGGAATGACCGCCCAAAAGGGATTTAGGGTTTTGTATATAAAGTTGAAAAGTGAATGAGAAGGACATTCTTTTGGTGTGTGGCAAAATGAGTCTTCTTCTTCCTCTCCTTTTCTCTCCTTCTTGCTTGTGTGTGCTCTTGAGAGAGAGTGTGTGTGAGAGTGTGAGGGAGTGAGTGTGTGTGGGAGTGAGGGATCAAGAGGGTGAAGCTCTTCACCATCTCCTCTTCTCCTCTTCTCTTCTCTTCTCTTCTCTTGCACGCGCGGCTATGGAGGATGGAGCTTGGAGATGGAGGAGGCTTGAGGATGCTTGAGCTAGCATCAAGAATCGTGGAGCTACCGGAGTGCAAGAGAGAGGAGGGTATTCGATCAAGCATCAAGGTAAGCTCACTACACTCGTAGGATCGACGACGCGTCGGCTAGGTGAGAGATAGCCATTAGAGCTCCTTTAAACGCTTGAAACAATAAGCGGTCCGTGGGTCTTGGCGGTTGAGCGAAAGCTCCCACATTTTGGTTCCATTCCCGGGACCAACGGATTCAAGCTTGAGCACTTGCGCGCCTCATATCGAGCATCGAAGTAGGGTACTCATCCCCGAAATGGAGCTTGAGATAGGTAGGAAGTTTGGGTGTTTTTGATCTTCAAAACAAGTAAGTATTTTGGGATATTTTGGTTGTTTGATGATTGGAAAGCATGGAGAATCTATTTCAATTTTTTGCCTTCGATCTTTGTCGCATTTAGCGTAGGTTAGAGTTAGGAAATCGAATCGGAAAAGGGTAGGGTTTATTGTTTCAAAACAGGGCAAAAATCATGCAAAATGTGTAAAATGCTCGCTAGTGATGCCTAAGATCGGCAAGTGAGTGATTGGGGGCGTCAACGCCACATTTGGAAGGCATATAAGAGCCAGGAGGCCAAAAGAGAGCTCATTTGTGCCATTTCAATGAGAGAGAGAGAGAGAGAGATAGAGAGCTCCAGCCCGTGTCGATTCAATCGCATCACTGATGCACTTACCAGCCCGTTCATGTATACGAACCTCTCCCTCTACTTCCCTAGATAAGATCTGGAAGTGCATGACCATGGCGCCGGCCTACATTTGGTGAAACGATCGAAATCGTGTTCGTGTGGGTTACACGCGCCGCATTCGGCCCGTTCGAGTGGTCTCTCTTGGGCCGAGTCCCAGAATCGGCCCTCGGCCCTTGTCACTCGGCCCACTCAGCTAATAGTCGGCCCTTGGACCGCGGCCCTCGGACCGGCCCTCCGACCGCGGCCCTCCGACCCGTCCGAGGCAACTGTCCGAGTCAACCCACTTGGTTATCCGAGTCAAAGCTTGTTGCCACATGGCACATCCGACCTCGGCCCGTGCGAGTGACCCGTCTGAGTCTCAAATTCGGCCCTCGACCAGATCCCAAATTTGGCCCTCGGCCAAGCGCCGTTCGGCCCGTCCGAATCACTGTGTCCGAATTCGCCATTCGGCCGTCCGAGTCAAACCCGAAAATTCGGCCCTCGACCCTGTGCCTTGGCCCATTCAAGTGACCTACTCGGACCCTGCAATTCGGACCAGTTGGTCCGAGTGTAACTTTTTGTCAAATTTGTCAGAAATTTGACTTGACCTAGTAAATACGCAGCAGCGCAAACTGTCGAAACCCTTTGGGCGCTCAGAACCTGATTCTGGCACACGTGATAAGAGAAATTGTAGTGCGCAGCCGCTTAGCGGCTAGAAGTGGACAATTGCAGGACCCAAGGACTTAGACGCGAGCCGCTGAGCCGTAAAAGCTGATCGACCGAAAATGAACAAGGCAACATACGAGGAAACCCTAAACCCTGACAAAACGGCCAGAAAATGGACCTACAAGCCTATCAGGCCTAAACAAGCATAAGGGTGTAAGACGCTGAGGAATTGCTTACTGCACTCACATTGAATTTCCACACTTGAAGTACACTTAAGAAAGCTGAAAGCCTAATTGGGCACAAGTGCACAAGAAACGACACACTCACCGAGTGACCATAAATTGAGGTCTGTATTCAATAACCAAAGGAACTCACTCAGATAAAACACTCAAGGAACCCACCAATAGGAGAGGACCCAAGATATAGACAAACGTCAAAGCACAGAGTAGGACCAAGCAAGGAACCCCAACGACGAGGATCTGTCAAGTCTATTCAACCTGATTGACAGCGTAGTGGAGCGCAAGAATTCGACCATGACGGAAGAAAGCTTGGACCATCGGTCTAATGAGGAGTTCGATTTGAGTGTATTCCCAGATGCTATCAGCTGGTGAGCAGTTACGACGCGCATGCCTGGTACGAGCACCACAGTAGGACAGCAGACACAATCATTACAGATCTAGAGGAGGAGAGAAGGCTAGCCCGCAAGGCATTGTAGGGAATAGCTGAGTATAATAGGGATCAGTAGGCTAGGAGCCAAAGGCAAAGCATTGAGCTGCATGAGGTGCAGCGAGTGCTGAACTTGGCTAGCCGAAACCGAACGGATCATGAGAGAGCACTAGAGGGAGACTTGACGTTGAGCGAGCTCCTCATGAAATGGCTGCTCGATAACACCGCAGTAGAGCAGAGTGCCACCGCACTAGCGACGTCGCTGCTTGCAGGATTAGGGGCAAACCAAGGCTCAAAGAGCCAGGCCAAAATACCAATTGTTGCCAAGCAACTCGATAAGTACCAACCTCATTACGACCCCTACAGCTTTATTGAGCAGTTTGAGCAAGTCTGCGAAGCCAACGGCCTCAATGACCAAACTCAACGCTCGCAAGCATTCGGGCTTTGCCTAGGCGACAATGGTAGGACGTGGTATACGAGCCTAGATGCTACAGAGCGAGCCAACTTCAATGAACTTAAGGATCTCTTCGTCAAAAGATTCGCCGAGCCCGGATACTTCGATAACCTGCTAGTACGCTTGATGACTGTCAAGCAGAAAGAGAAGGAGGACATCCGCGACTACGTGACCCATGTGAGAAGTCTCTTTAAGAGAATCCCTCTGGGCGAGCGACCAACTGAAAGAGCAGTTTCGACTGTATTCATCAACGAAATTTGAGACGAGGAGTTATATAAGGCTTTGGCATGCAATTCAAGCTTGCACAGCGGGACGCGGTAGCTAGAGTGTTTAAGGAAGCCATCAAAGTTGATGATCAGCTGAAAGAGCGGGGCTCCAGGAGCTCAAATCTCGAGGAGACCAACTCGCGAAGCTCAGAGAGAACATCAGCCTCTAGTGAGCGGTCGATCCCATCATCCCAAAAAAAGCAAGAGTTGAATACTTTGAAGAAAGGAAAAATGCCTATCAATGAGTATGTTTTGAAGGTGAGGAGCATTGTAGATGCTTTGGTAGTGATTGATGCAATGCTTGATGATGATGATGATGATTTGGTTTCATCTACTTTGGGTGGCCTTAATAATGAGAAGGCTTAGAAATCGTTTGTCACTTTTGTATATGTATGAAAGCCATTTCTAGATTTTGATAAGTTGGTCTCTCTCATGATAACCGAAAAGATCAATATGCACAGGGTGACTTATATGAAAGAAATGGTGAATATGTCCAAGTATTTTACTCAAGCTCAAAAAGGGGGATGTGGCAGATTTTCTTTGAGAGGCCGTGGTATGGAACGTACTGGTGATAACCAGTAAAATAGGTTAAATCAACAATTTAGTGAAATGCAGGTTTCAAGAGGCCATGGAAACTTTAAAGGTAGGGGGAGCTCTAGAGGAAGAGATAGATGGCAAAACAGAGATCCTAGCAATTCTAATATTGTTTGCCATTATTGTGGCAAAACTGGTCATATCGCAGCCCATTGTTATGTTAAGAAGAATGATATCCATAGTGGTAAATTGCAGCAAGGAAACTATGCATTGTCTTCACAATAAAACGAAGACAAAAATGAGTATCTATTTATTATACAATATATGATGAATGTTGTTACAAGAAAGGGGACACATGATGTATTGTATGTCAATTCAGATACATCTAATCATACGATTAGTCATACTAAATGGTTTGAAGGGATACAGGATCTACAAAATCCAAGTTATGTGTAGACATGTAATGATTCATGCCACCCAATTTCACACATTGAAAAGATTCCTTTGTCCTTGGATAATGGTTAGTTTGTCAAATTATTATATGTACCATCAATCACAAATAATTTAGTGTCTATTGGCTAAATGGTAGAGCAAGGGTTATAGATTCGATTTAATGCAAAATGTTATTTTGTAGAAGACTTTAAAGATAAGTGTGCACAAAAGGAAGTAGAGTTGGCTACATGTTCACCTTCGATGCTAGAATTCCTCCTATGAATACTACCATATATACTACGGGAAAAGGAGTAGTTGTAGACATTGAAATATGGTACAAACATATGGATATGCAAATGTGCAAAGGCTGAAATTAATGCAGTTCAAAGGATTGGTTATAGGGTTGTCTGCCTTTAGAGTTGTAAAATTTCATAAAGTATGTGAAGCATGTTAGTTTGGTAAGCAGGCAAGACAACCTTTTTTGCATGACACAGATGTGAGAAAAAATGTACTTGATATTGTATACACAGATGTTTGGGGACCTACACAAAACATATATCTTAGTGGTAGTAAATATTTTGTTACATTTATTGATAATTATTCAAGAAAGCTATAGGTATATTTCATGAAGGAAAAGAGTGAAGTGTTTGAGCACTTCAAAACTTTCAAGGTTGCAGTCGAAATAGAAACAAGCTTGAAAGTTAAGTGCTTGAGATTAGAAGGAGGGGGAGAGTACTTCTCTAATGAGTGTACTACCTTCTTGAGGTCTCATGGGATAAAGAGACAGTTTACTTTGCAAGTATAACCCCATAGCAAAATGGGGTTGTAGAAAGAAAAAATAGGCATATTGCAAAAGTTGCATAGGCATTGATGGTGGTTGAAAAGAATATGCCAAAACATTTTTGGTCTGAAGCTATTTATACTACTCTCTATATTATAAATAGAACTCCCATAGCTATAGTTCATGTCATGACCCCCGAAGAATGCTTCATAGTCACGAAGTCCGATGTATCACACTTGAAAGTGTTTGGCTATATTGCATATGTTCATGTACGAGATGAGTTGCGAAAGAAGCTTGATCCAAATGTTGAAAATTGTATTTTTATTAGATACTCTTTAGAGCAGAAAGGGTATCGTTGTTATAACCCTATCAATCACAGGCGAGTTCAGAGTGAGCAAGGATGTTATTTTTTATGAGATGAGAAGTTGGTATGCATCTAGTGGTGATGCATTAGATGATGATCATGATCATAATAGTTATGTGTACAAAGAAAAGCAAGAATCATAGAAACTTGGTGGACTAAAAACGTCATCTGGTACTACATCTATAGTTAGCCCTTGGTTTGGGAGACTAAGGAGTAGTCCCATATCTTCAGGTGGATCTATAAGTGTTGCAAGTAAAGACAAAGGAAAGAAAAAAGTGTCACATATGGTAATGATGTATCTACTATTCATTTGGGATTTGATGGAGATTCTAGTGGTTTAGAGAGTTTGGATGATGAGTTTGGTATTCCTTCAGTCAAGGCACTAGGTGTATAGAGAGCACGTGGTAATGTAAAGGCTCCATTAACTAATCTAGTGGTATACAAGTCTAGTAGGGTTATATACCCTACCAAAAGATTTGGTTTTAAGGGTTATGCATGTCATCATTATGCTTATATGGTAAAGGTGATTGAGGATGTTGAACCCACTTGCTTTGAGGATGTTGTTGGTCATGCTCATTAGGATGAAGCAATGGATGAGGAGATGCCTACATTAGAAGCCAATAAGACTTGGGATTTGATACCATTGCTGCCTAAGGACAAGAATGCTATTGTTGTAAGTAGGTTTACAAAATCAAGCATAATGCAAATGATTCGATTAGCAAGTATAAGGCTAGGTTAGTTGCAAAAGGCTATGCACAAATATATGGCATAGATTATGAAGAGACATTTAGGTTAGTTACTATGATAGCAATTGTTAGATGTGTGATTTCTTTGGCAGTAACCAAAGGTTGGAATTTGTAGTAAATGGATGTCAAGAATGCCTTCTTGTATGGTGAATTGCAAAAAGAGGTGTATATGGAGTAGTACGCAAGCTATGAGGATTTAGAGCATCCCACATATGTCTACAGGTTAAAGAAAGTGCTCTGTGGATTGAAGCAAGCACCTAGAGTATGCTCTGATGACAAGATCAGAAAGTATCTTATCAACATTGGCTTTTATATCTCTGATGCTGACCACTTACTTTATGTGAGAAAGGGAGTTGTAGGCTTGGTCATCATAATCATCTATGTGGATAACTTGATTATTACAAGTGATAGTGGCAATGAGATTGTTGAAGTTAAGGACTTCTTGAAGCATAAGCTTGAGATCATGAAGGATTTGGGTGTGCTTGAGGTACTTTCTTGGTATTGAGGTGATCAAATGTGATGATGTTATATGGCTATTCGAAAGGCAATATGGCTTGGATATGTTGTCCAAGTATGGTATAATAGCATATAAGCCTCTTTTAGTGCCATTGAGGCAAAATGTGAAGTTGAGTGTTGATGTTGGGGATGAGATAGAAGACCCTACTATGTTTAGGAGGATAGTAGGAAGTTTGATATAGATGACCAGACTTCAGCTATGTTATTGGCCTTGTCAGTCAGTTTATGCAGATGCCTAGAAAGCCTCACTTGGATGTAATTAGATGCATATTGAGATATGTGAAGTTCACTTTGCATTATGGACTTTTTTATGAGACCGATAAGGATATATAGGTGTTTGGATACATAGATGTAGATTGGGTTGGTAGCATGTCTGAGAGAAGATCCACCAACAGAGTCATGTTTTCCTTGATAGTGCAACAGTTACGTGGAGCAGCAAAAAGCAACCTATAGTTGCTTTATAGAGTATAGAGACTGAGTATAGAGGTCTTGCTATGGTAGCATGTGAGGTAGTATGCCTGTAAAAGTTATTGGGTGATTTGGATATACAAGGAGATGGCCCAATTGTCATTCAAATGTGACATATGCGGCAAGTCTAGCCACTTAGCTAGTACCTGTTGGAGCAAGATTGGCTCTCTCCAAGGAAGTAAATAGCCAGGTCCAGTCAACCATCGAGCGCAAGGGAATAATCTCAAGCAACATGACATACCAAAACAAATACTACAAAGAGAGAAGGCTATTGTAGAGGAGCTACCTCAACATGAGCAACATATAGCTAGCTAGGAACCCAGTGTTCCATGCTAGAACAAAACGCATTGAGGTGCATTACTACTTTGTGAGAGAGAAGGTACTTACAAGAGAGATTGACTTGGTACACATAGGATAAGATAGCTAACATTTTCACAAAGGCATTAGGTACTGAGAAGCTTCGAAAGTTTCGAAGCTTACTTGAAGCTGGAGAGATACAATTGAGCGTGAGGGGGAGTATTGAGATAGCACACTCAACACATGCAAACATTAATGATGGACCGCCTCGCTAGATGGGTTAGCATGATTACACTTAGCACGTTGATAGTCATTATGATCCACACATGGCTACTAACTTATCACTTATTATATTTAGTTTGTTGCACCTACCTATAACTGGCATGGTTATAATGCACTATTTGACTCAGAAGGTCACTTTTCTTTATGTTGTATCTTATCTATACTTCGTATACATTGTATTGTGTGTGGAAGAAGAAGAAAAAAACCAGTAAGAAAATGTTTTGGCCTCCATCTCTCTTCTTGTATCCTTGAGTGAGCTTCCTCTTGTGTGTATGGTGTGTGTTTGGCACAACAACTTAAGCAAGATCCCCCACCACATGATTTTTGACACCTTGGCCCTTTGTGTAGACAAAAAGCACCTTAAAGGGGTTGAGGCTTCAAACTAATGGCATTGTAGCACCTAAACCACATTACTAGTTCGGAATCACTATATAGTCTAGTGTCCACAGATTACAAACAATTTTCAAATTATAGTTTGCATAGTTTTGGAATCACCATACCATTCAATCACGTCATATACATGCACAGTTTTGGAATCACCATACCATTTGATTGTGTCATATGCATGCACAATCCATTATGTTTGCAAATCATAAACGCCAATAGAATCATCAAATAGAATTATAATTCATGGCACAAAGCTTCAAATCCCGAATGGCATTGAGCACCTAAACTACATGCAATTTTTGAATAATTGCATTATCAAGTGTCCACAAATTACAAACAATTTGTGTAAGGTTAAGTAGGAGTGAGAGCGAGAAGAGCACAAGCAAAAGCAAGAGCTATGGCAATGGAGGTTTTGAACTTAAGAGAGAAAGCCCAATATGTGGAACCTCCAACAGCCCCAATGTGTAAGGTTAAGTAGGAGTGAGAGTGAGAAGAGCACAAGCAAAAGCAAGAGCTATGGCAATGGAGGTTTTGAACTTAAGAGAGAAAGCCCAATATGTGGAACCTCCAACAGTCCCAATGTGTGACCTGCATTCCCTTTATTATTTCATAGTAAAGAATAAAGAATAAAGGTAATATTGATGGAGTGCCCACCACCTCCAGTGTGCAAGTGTGCATGGGCACTAAGTACAAGGTAATGTAGGTGCCTAGGCATAGACGACCTTTAACTCTCAACAACCTCCCACTTGTAGGCGAATGTGCATGGAGTGAAAAGAAAAATACCAAATGTACTTATGAATATAACTGGATAAGAAAAGACGTCATCTCATCCTACACCCATCGTCTTCCCAAGAAAAGCATAACATTCCATTGGGAGGCTTTTTGTGAGAAGATCAGCAAGGTTCTCATCGATAGAGATCTTGATGAGCTCTATCTGTCTGTCCTCAATCGCCTCTCTAGTGAAGTGATTACGTGCCTCCATGTGCATGGTCTTCTCATGGAAAATTGGATTATATACAAACTAGATGGCACCTGAAATTCGAATGCAAGGTAGGAATCATGGATGTGATACCAAGGTCTACGACCAGACAACCTAACCATAGTGTCTCGTTATGACCCTCAATGGTGGCTACAATGTACTCAGTCTGGTTAGTAGACAAGATAGTGTGGCTGCAATGTACTTAGCCTTGATAGTAGACAGTGGTGTTGGCTAAAATATATCAATCTCAATAGTAGACAAGGCAATGCATTTCTATACCCTAAACATTAAAAAAATAGCACCTCTAGCAAAGGTAAAGACATAGCTAGAGGTAGACTTCCTACTATCTACATGTCCTATATAATCTGAGTTAGTATAACCCACAACTCTAGTATCCTATCTGTCATAGCAAAAGCACAAGTTTGCAATGCCCTTAAGGTATCTCATGATACCCTTTATGAAGTCCCAATGTCGCTAGAGCTAGGTGTCACCTCTAAACGAGCAACAACTCATACTGCAAATGCTATGTCAGGTCTAGTGGCTATCGTGGCATACATCAAACTTGCTAATACATAAAGAATCTTAGCCATCTCAGCACTCTCATCATCCAACTAGGGACAATGGGCCTAATTAACCTTCACATGGGAAGGTAAAGGGGTGTCAATGGGCTTATCACCCTACATATGAAACTACTCAAGTATCTTGTGGATATACTCCTTCTACATACAAGTAGAGGAGTCTCTTAGAGCAATTGTGTGTAATGCACATACAAAGTATATGAGAAGCATGTCCCATGTACTTCATCTCAAAGCTCTTGTTGAGCTAGGTCTTTAAAGCATCTAGCTTATTATGAGTACCGCTAGCAATTAGTATATCATCAACATAAAGTACCAAAATGATAAGGCTACCATCACGGGCCTTCTTCATGTAAAGACACGGATCCATAGCGCTATTATATGTATAGGATTGTGAATGCATAAAGATATAAAACTTATGATACCACTCATTAGGTGCATGCTTAAGCCCATAAATACTCTTCCTCAACTTGCACACTAGATGTTCCCTTACCTTTTTCATAAAGCCCTTAGGTTGCTACATATAGATGTCCTCATGCAGGAACCCATGGAGAAAAGTCATCTTAATATAAATCTGGTACAAGTCCAAATCTAACTGTGCAACCAAGGCCAAAACCCAAGCAAACAGTAGTCATTTTGACCATAGGGGAGAAGATCTCATTAAGATCAACTCCCTTCTCCTATTTAAAATCCTTTGCAACTAATTGGGCCTTATATGCTAGCTTAGGGTGACCAAGGGTGCTCTTTAGCTTATACATCTACTTGCATAGCTCTATTGGGCAAGGAAACCAAATCCTAATTATGATTTTTCTACAAGGATTCAAACTCAGACTACATAGCCCTCTCCCAAGCTGATTTATCACCTCTATACATAGCTTCCTCATAATGATTAGGAGGACGTGAAGCTCTAATAGACTTGGCTATAGAGCCAATATATCTTATCCTCTCTATCCATCATCATCAACATGGTCCTACACAAGAAGCAGATCCTAGGCCACTAGAGCATCAACAATAGCAACAAGTTGTCTAACTAGGGTGAGCTAGAAGGTGATAGGAGGTCTCTCCTGAAAGATCACCCTATGTACCTCAATGACTTGTTCAAGTTGCTTATGCATATTTTTTTCATGAAATACAACATCATGGTTATGGATAACTTTCCTAGCCTGTGGATCTTAAAGGTGATAGACTATCTCACTAGCATCACCATACCTAAGAAAGATGCATTTGACAAACTTGGAATCCAACTAATTGTGGTTATCTTTGGGAATATGGTAAAATGTCTCATGTCCAAAGACTTGTAAGTGTGGAAATGAGGAAGGCTTACCTAACCATAACTCCTTAGTAACTCTACCACTAAGAACACTACATGCAAATCTATTAATCATTTGAGTTACAATAGTAACTACTTCAACCCAAAATGTATGAGGTAAGCTTTCATGACTAAGCATACTACTATTGACCCTCCCTGAATGGTCCTATTTATGTGCTCTACAATACCATTCTAGGTTGGGGTATAAGGAGTGGTCAATTGGCACTTAATGCCTCGATCATCACAAAATTGCTCAAAAGCACATGATATAGACTCAACCCCATTATTTGATCTTAACTAGTTCTCAACCAAAGCAACAAAGCACTAAAAAGTGGCTGAAAATTTTGACTTCTACTTTATAGGATAAGGCCTAGACTTTATGTGAAAAGCCATCAATAAACATGACAAAATAACAAGGCATGGGACTACAAACATCCTAATGAACAAGAGTTGAGGGCTCACCCATGTGCATAGAGCCACACTTATTATGAGTATTACGTGTCTACCTACCATATAAACAATGATCACAATAATCAAAACAAGAGTAGTCCAAGGGCGGGAGATACTACAAATGAGTCAAAACTTTCCTTTTTTTGAGTGACATGTGTCCAAGACAATGATGCCACAAAGATAATGAAAGAGATCAGTAATGAAAAATACATGATCAATGGATTATACTTAAGCCCACCCACATAAAGCATATCCAAAGCCACATCCTCAAGTTTCTCTTCCCTTGTGTCCCACAACATAGAAACCTTGTCCTTGAAGGGGCTTGCGGAGAGGAGGAACATATATAGTCCCTCCCAAGCCCCTTTCAATCTCAAGAAGCCTTTCTAGAGATAAGCTCACAAATCTAAAATTTCAGCCCACATTGGATAGTTTTTCTTGATGCAATCTTTGTGTAATTTCATTGGCTGTTACCACACCATGATGTAAACCAAGTCTAGGCACTAGAAATAATTCATTGAGCTAGTATTTTTTTCATAACCTCACTCTTATTGACCTAAAAAAATCCCCCTACCATTGTAGTAGATTTGATCCACCATTCCCTTGCCCTTGAGGATAGCATTAAACCTCGTGGTGACCTCCATAGGTTTGGGGGTTTTTCTTGTAAAAAGCACTAGAATGGTTTTAGTGTTAAACCTAATGATATTGGCAAGCTTTGACATCAAGTGTAATCTTATCACTTGATCCTTGAAAATTTTTCCCAAGTTTTTTTGCAAAAGCACCATTTGAGAATTTTGAGACAATTTGTGAATTTGCCTTGATCTTGAGTTTGATATACTCCTTAGAGTTGGTAGGCTTTTCTTTAACTTTCATGTCTTGGGGTGGAGTAGCTTCTTGATTAATAGTACCACCATCAAGCTCTTCATCCTCCCTTTTTTGTTTGAGAGAACCTTTACAATCTTCATTTGCTAAAGGTAGAACATTGTTCTTACTTACACTATGGCATTGTGACATCCCCCTTCCTGTCCACCCTTGCAAATCACTTCACAAGGCAAGCATCCATGCATTCCTCTACATGGGCTCACCACTCCATGTGGTGAGTAAGTGGCTATGAATGCTAACGCATGTGGGTTAAATGCCCATAATCTTGATAATTAAGATTAGTTCATTGCCACTCCGCTCGATTCTTCTCACCATTGTCACATCCATGAAACTGAAACTAATGATTGAGATGCCTGCAGAAGGGGGGGGGTAATTCTTTACCCCTACTAGACACCTGCATCATCTGCACGTGTTTAGCACATAGTACCTAAATACATCTCACTTGCACAAGTTTAGAGTCACATTTAATAGTGTGTGGCTGGTTTATTTGACCACTCTAAACTTTGTGTTATAACTTTAAGGAGTATCTCTAAAAATAATGGTGGTCTATGAACTTGGAGAAGTCAAAAGACTTGGTAATCATTGATTGGTAGAAATCATGTTTCACTTGAATACCTTTTCTTTGTCTCCTCTAAATGGCTCTATCTCACCTCAAACACCCTCTCTCTCGTTGTTAGCACAAGTGAGGCCTTGGTGTTTTCACTCGCCCTTTTACTAGTTTTACGTTGTCGACTTAGGCATGGCATCACACGTGGCCCTTACGAAGGCGTGTTGCAAAATTCGTGTTCGTGTTCGTGTTTGTTCTGTTTTGCTTCCAACAATAAAATGTCAAAATTGAGCTTGAAGCAACTGATCTACTTGCAAACACATTCTGTCTGTTTTGTGTCTTGGGCACAGCTGCTCTCAATCAACTGTTGGGGATGCTTCTGCTGCCATCTGATAGATCTTGAAAGGTAGCTGTGTGTGTATGCGCCGAGAACATGCTTCTTGCCGGCGACCAAATACACAGGACGTCTGAGGAGATGCAGAGCTTATCCACAGAGGTAGCCGCTTCTGCATGGCTCACCAACATCAGCCCACAATCGAGAAGCTCACCAGCCTGCTGCAGAAGTGCAGGCAAAAGAGGGACGGGCTACAGGCTAAGCAGCTGCACGCACATCTGCGGCAGCATCGGCTGGACACCCACACAGTCCTGGGTAACTACCTGGTGCCCTTGTTGGTGGACTTTGGACGCTTGCCGGAGGCCCACTCCCTCTTCGACCGCCTTGCTCACCGGAACATTTACTCCTGGACTTCCCTCATCACGGGGTACACCCAATGTGGTCCGCCACAACACGCCTTCCCGCTCTTCCACAGGATGCAAGAAGAGCTCATTCAACCGAATAATATCACATTCCTTGCCCTCCTCCGAGCTTGTGCCAGGCTGAGGGATCGAACGCAAGGCTGCACCATGCACACAGAAATTGTTAAAAGAGGACTGGACACAGATCTCTTTCTTGGCAGCACCCTGGTAGACATGTATGCCAAGTGCTCTTTTCTTGCAGAGGCTCGCCGAGTGTTTGACAGGCTTTCTGTTCATGACATGGTCGCATGGATTGCTCTGATTTCAGGATACGATGAGCATGGATGTTCGGAGGAAGTGCTCAGCTGTGTGGAACTGATGCAAATGGAGGGTGATTCTCTGAATGATGCCACATCTGTAAGCAACTCTAGTGTCTGTTCTCACATGACTGATATAGAAAGAGGCCACAGAAACAGTTACATATATGTAGCCTCACTGAAAGCATGTGCAAGGCTCAAAGACATAGAAGCTGGCCTGAGAACACATTCTGAAATCATAAAAAATGGTTTGGAAAATGATGGGTATGTTGGCAATACAATACTTGACATGTATTGCAAATGCGGTTGGCTCTCAGAAGCACATCTTCTGTTTGACAAGCTTGCTGTTCAAGATGCCGTCTCATGGACTGTATTGGTTGGGGGTTATGCTGAAAATGGACTTGCAGAGGAAGCACTACGCTGTTTTGAAGCAATGCAAAAAGCAGGTGCGTCAGTTGTAACTGCTGAAGCTTGTGTTGACATGGCAGACAGGCTTGTGGAAAAAGATAACAGAACTAACTACATCTATCTGGCCCTTTTAAAAGCATGTGCTAAGCTAACAGATGTTGAACAAGGTAGGGCAATTCATAATGAGATTGTTAAGAAAGGATTGGAAATACAGCCTATCGTTGGCAACAGTTTGGTAAACATGTATGTCAAAAGTGGCTCATGTTCTGAAGCACACTTGGTATTTGACAGGCTTTCTATGCGTGATACAATTTCGTGGAATGCATTGACTACAGGATATGTTGAGCATGGATTTGGGGAAAAGGCGCTCTACTGTTACAATCAGATGCAGCTTGAGGGCATTTCTCCAGTCGCGGTCACATTAGTTTGCAGCTTGAAAGCCTGTGGCATTGTAGGAGATTTAGAAACAGGGCAAAAGATACATGCTGATATAACTATGAAAGGACTCGAGAGAGGGCTTCATGTGGGTACCACAACAGTAGACATGTATATAAAGTTTGGCCTACTTTTGGAGGCACAGAAAGAGTTTGATGGTCTGCCAGTTCGAGATGCTATCTCATGGGCAACCATGATTTCAGGGTATTCTGAACATGGTCATTATGAGCAAGTGCTGAATAGTTTCAGATTGATGCAACTGCAGGGTTTGATTGCAGATACTGTCACATTTATTCACTGCTTGCAAGCTTGTGGCTCTGTAGGGGCTATAGAAACAGGCCGAAAAGTGCATGCTGCAATCAGAACAGCAGCATTAGAAGGCAAACTCTTTGTTGATAACATGTTAATAGACATGTATGGTAAATGTGGCTCACTTGAAGAAGCACTCAAAGTGTTTGACAAGATGCCTTGCCAGGATGTTGTATCATGGACTGCATTGATTCGGGCATATGGAGATAATCATGAATGTATTGCAGCTTTACAATGCTTTGAGGACATGCTAGAGCAAGGTGTAAAGCCAGATGCTATTACATTCACTTGTATTCTTGCTGCATGCAGCCATGCCAACCTAGTTCTTAAAGGGAAGGAGTACTTCCAAGTGATGAGGGAAAAGTATGGTATTGAGCCTACTTTGGATCATTGCACTTGTATGGTTGATCTACTTGCAAAGTCAGGACATTTTCATGAGGCAGTAAAGTTTGTTGAAGCTATGCAATGTTTCCCATACAAGGAAATTCTCGGAGCTATGCTTAATGCATGTAAACTATACGGTAAAGTGGATCTGGGACACACATATTTTCAGCAACTTGCAGAGGTGCAAACTGATGGTGCTCCATTCTTACTCATGGCAGACATTTATGGAAATGCAGGCAGGTGGAGTGATGTTAACAAGATGGAGCATATGAGAAAACATGCAGGGGCAAAGAAAAAGCTTGCAACTGCAGTGATAGAGGTAAATGAAGAATTACAGCAGTTTGTTGTGGGTGCCAATTATACTGAAAACATCTCAATAACGATAGGAGTTGTGAATTCACAAATAAAGAATGAAGGTTACATGCCAAATCTAGATATAGTTTTTTAAAACTTGATTGAATTGAGTTGTAAGCAATTAGTATTACACGCATGGCTCAATTTTGAAGACGTGTGTGTAAAGAGCTCTTACTACAAATCCTTTGAACGAACCTTCATTTAAACATTTCCACGAAGTTTAGTAAAGACGAGACTAAATAACATAGTGCATGTGCGTGCGCATGTGCACATGTGCACTGCAGCAAGCCATATCATGCAAGGTAATAACCAGAAAACAAGTATAGCTATCTCACTTCATTTCACACAGGTAACTCTGAATACAAATATACAGTCTTTGCATGGTTAGCCAAGCACTCAAGTTTTAAAGCTTGCATCTTCATACTGCAATTCTTACATGGTTAGCGTGGTGTTAAAAGTTTAAAAGCTTCCATCTTTATAAAGTTGTAGCGGTTGAAGCACCAAAATAATATTCTAGCATTGAACTGAAAAAGAGAAAAATTGAAAACAATCAGCAGCTTGCTTCTTACTAGAATTGCTTTGATATCCTTCAGCACGAGGAGCAGCTTTGTAGACCCTTGCCTTGTAGCATCTTTGGGTGTGAGATATCCTCACACTTCTAAAGTGTTTCTGTTAAGCCTTCTCTTTGGTTTTGTTATGTAAGGAAGATACTGCTCTCACAAAGCATCTTGGTTTTTATGCTGCTTTTTATTCTCAAATACACTTTGTAGATTGAAAAAAGGATGTTGTCAAAATAAGATGAAGATGACATTAGGAAGTTACTAGTTGTGTCTTGTATGGTCATCTCTTACATGTGAACCTCAATTGGAATTAGAACATTTGATTTTGAGCACAAATATATCTTACAACCCAATGAAGAAGTAGATTCAAGCTTGGAGGAATCAACTAGACACATCAAAATGCTTCTCAATAAGGAAGCTCTCAAAGCAATCCTAAAGATAGAGGTATTAGAAGCTTACAAAATAGAAGATCGAGGCGTTCATGAAAGAGGACCAACTCAATCCAGGTGAAATGCATACATTGTTGATGAGATAGATATATCTAGTAGAGGGAACACAATTATTTATTGCCAACTTCAATGTTGCTCAAAAGAATGTGAAAATGAGTGAATTAATAAGTTTTACTAGTCTTGGGAGCTCCAATTCGCATTGAAGACATATATTAGGGAGCAAAGTAGAAGTGGTCTATGACAAATATAATATGTTTCCAAATTTGGAGGCCTTGCAATCATACTCTATTCAATTATTTGAAGTTACTCCAAATGAATGTAATGGTATCCTCAAGTTTGTGCTCAAGTTTGAATGAATACCAAATTGTGGAGGAGAGAGCTAGAATGTATTATCATCACCCTGGCGCGAACATGGTAGTTGATCCAACATTCCAAAAGAAAATCCAAAATGGTTTAGTTTCTAGTCATATTTTCTCTGGGGCACTTTGAGATAAACATTGTATTTATATTGGAAGTTTTCTTATGCTAATAGCTTGGTTGTGTCAAATGGAGTGTTACATACTTATAATATGTGTTGCAGATTGCAATCTAAGAATTTTGAAACCTTACATTGGAATTTCCATAAGACAAATAAAATCCAAATTAGTGAGCAAGAGAATGGGAGAATCTTGGAGATCAAAGACTTTAGACAATAAAAAGTAGAGCTAGATCTAGCAAGTACCTCAAGATCCTAAAATACATGTATAACATTTCAACAAAGGTCAATTCAAAGAGGCCATGTATATATTGCACATATAGTGCAAAGAAACTAAGGCACATGACATGCATTTGAAAGATCTAAAATTTAGGCCAATTTTAGATACTTCATTGTTGAGAGTCCATATCCCCATAATGTATAGTCTGTGTGAATCATTGAAAAACTATTGCTACTGTATATATGTTTTGCCTAGATTGTAAGACCTATGCTTGTGTGATTAAGGTAGTCACAACATATGAGGAGGTATTGTCAAACACTGGTTTACATGGGAAAAATATTAACATTGAAAAGATTAAGAAATGATTATGAGACATGCTTAATAAGCTTTTCATTGGAGATGTGAAAACATGAAGTTTTTTATTTGTATCAACATCAAATAGTAATCCTCATTTTCAAGGAATACAATGCACTTAGAGGATTCAATACAACAAGTTAAGGTATATTTATAATGTATTGAAGCCCTTGAATATAATCTTTAAATTTTGCAACATATAGGTATAGAATATATATGACTATCATGCCTTTGAAACAACATTAGATGAGTTCAAAAAGTCAATGGTTAGTGCATCAATAGATCAATATATCATCCACTACATGGTACTTTATCTTCTTAAAGGGTGATAAAGTTCAATCACTTGATGGCAAGTTTTTTACTAGTCCATCTTTTTTAATGCTTTGATAACAGATTATACAATCATACCCTTTGCTTTACAAAGGAATATGATAATCTATCAGTTTGATCAACTCAAGAAATAGAGAAGCCCATTATTAAACTTATTGTGGTTAGTTTAGCCATAAAAGATACGAGGGAGGAGTGGAGAAAGCTAACAATTATTTAGGCCTAGAAAAATCTTGTCCACAAAGAAAATAAGAAAGAAAGACTAAGAAATTTTGAAATTAACAAAGCAATGCAATATTTAAAGAGATAAACAAGAAAAGAATCTTTGAAAAATTCTAATATAGCAATTCAACATGCTATCTAGCAACATATCAAACAATGATAAGAAAATGCTTGGATATCCACAACCAACAATATATCATAAGTTCTTACACGATGAACTCCTTGACAATCTCTATAGAAATCTAGATATAATGAAATATTTGTCAAATTTTATAGAGATCCTTACTAGTAAAATCTTCTCAATTTTTGAAAAAAAGTATTTTTGAATATTGTGATAATACAATGGTCTTTCACTCCTTTACTTGTGGCCTCTTTGAAGATGACATGCCTTTATCATCTACTTGTAATGTTTGTTGCTCTACTACTAGAACTATTCGAGATCTAAATAGTCACCTTTTTTCATATTCTCTAAGCAAATTTGGATCCTTCATCTTGCACATTAACCCATATGATGCATATGCTAAATGGTACTGGCTAGTTCATGGTAATTGGGGCCTTATTTAAGAACTCGGAGTTTTTCCCATCTCCATGAACATTTTTCTCTGTGTTCCATCTATTAGGATACACTTTAAGATATCTTGATTGGTCTTCAATGCAAAAAGAGGAAACTTTGTATTGTGCCTTGAAAATTTGTGATGATAGTTAATAAACTTTGGAAATGTCAGGTCATGACATACTGTATGTAGGCAAAATCTTTGCATAGACCTCCACTTTGTTTTCTAATTGCACAAAAAATAAAGCCATCGTAATATGGGAGAAGTTGAAAAATAGCAACAATTCCTATAAAAATCCATATTCTATCCACATGAAGATAGTTTGAAACAAACCTTCTCATTTTTATCAGAAACAAGCAACTCCTTGCTCCATATCTAAATGCTTGATTGGTTGATCTCTAAAGACTTAAGTGAAGTATTTTTGTGATTTTCCCAACTTGTGAGATGCATTCATTTTCTTCTGTGTTGCTTAAAACTATTCCTCCATAGTCAATATTTGTGCAGTAGAGTATGATTTAATATTCTTCATATTTGAATCCACTGGTAGATACTTATTTTAGTATGTAAGAGCAAAGCCAAAATCTTCTTCAAGATTCTTGTGATGATGGATAGACAATAGTCCTCTCTAATGTTATAAAGGACTTGAATATCAATCAAGAGAACATATTGCCTTTCACCAATAGGATAGATATAGAGTAGAGCCATTGGAACATCACCATCTTCCTCCTCTGCTACTTTCTCATCAACTAAACCCACCTCTGTGTTCTTCCTTGTCATGGAATCAATATCCAATTGAGCGATTTTCTCCCTCTCATTGGCAAAATCTAATCTTAGGCCTCATCAATATGTGCCTCAATAAACTAATGTGCATGTTGTTCATTCAATTTTTGCTCTTTCCCTTCATCTTCTAGCAATATGTATAGAATGCAAACAAGCTCATGAAAATACTCAATGAGAGAAATTTCTAATTGTGCATAAGGCAATGGAAGTGTGGCTTCTTCATGTCTTCTAAAACCCTCAATATTGCATGATTGAACTTTCTTCTAAGGGGATTTTTGGTGAAGACATCGTTGATGTGCACGTATCGGGCACCCTTTATATGCACTTCTCTAATAGATGTACTCTTGTGAAATATACCCTCATGCTCCTTGAGATAGTTTTGTGAAACCTTAATCTAGTTCTCTACAAAGTTAGTGATAGAAAATAGTTGGGACACCTATGGATGGAGATGTTATTATCCTTGATAATGGAAATCTAACAATATGTCTTCTAAATTGCATGCACTACTCCTAGGTTGTTGAGCCCCCATTCCTTCTATCCTCGTAGAAACCATCTACAAATAAACATGGACAATTGTATTAAACTCTACATTAACACTCCAGGGATGCGAAGGTTGGGGTGGTGGTATGCCCCCCAACATTGTAATATTGGTCTAGAGTGAGATTAGTGGAAAGGAAAACCACAACACAACATGGGGGACCTTGGGTTAGCACAATGTGATCCCCTAAGTGATCTTGGAAGCCTTCCCCTCCCATTGTGTTAGCTCAGGGCTCCCCTCACCTTGTGTTGAGGCTAGGTCCCCTTTGTCTTGTCATGGCCCAGAGGTCCAGCACAATCTAAGGGGGAGACTTATGCCAACACAATGTGTGGGGGAACTCCCCCTCACCCCAAGCGGCTTACCTTAGCCTTGTCTTGGGCTATGCTAGTGCAATACAAGGGGGAATCCCTGATATCACTTAAGCAGCCTCTTGTTACATTATTGTGTCAGCCTAGCATCCCGCTTGCCTTATATTGGTGTAGGGCCATGGCCTAGGGACAACACAATGGGGGGGACCATTAGTAGGCCACACTTGCATTGTGATGGCCTAGGCCTTTAGAATGCTCGGTTGTCCCGATGTAGGTCCCGAGGCTAGCACAGTGTGATAAGGTGCTCTTGAGATCCCCCCCTATATTGTGCGAGCCTAGGTCTCCTGGTCACCTTGTACTAGTCTAGGGCTAGCATAAGACGAGAGGGGGTGCTCTTGAGACCATCAATGGGGGCCCCTCACATTGTGCTAACCTTAGGCCATTACAAAAGGGGGGGGGGGGGGGGGGGATTTTCGATAGACACCTCACATGTTGTGATGATCTAATGCCCTAGGAGAAACCCAAAAAAAAAAAAAACGAAGTAATGAGACTTACACAATGTAATATGGTGCCTCCAATGGTCTCAAGGATCTCCAATTGCATTGTGTTGGTGCAACTATGATATGCCATACATTGATGTATGCATCACTTGAACAACAAAAGGAGAGCGAGGAGATTGACCATGCATAAACACATAGAAGGAGAGTAAGGAGATCAAGGCACACAATAATGAGGTTATGTGATGCCAGGCACACACGCGCACGCGCACGTGCACACACACACAGTTTTTTTTTTGGTTCAAAAATAGATCTCTTGGAAATTTTAAGGGCTACATGGTAACCCAAGAGCATTTGTTGGAGGAGACTAGATTATTAGTTGCAAAGTGCTAGAGTAGGGTGATGGCAATAGTTGCAGGTGGAATGTCTACGACAATCTAGAACTACTCCTAAACCATTTATTGGAGCTACATACAAACATTATAAGTATGAGATTTTTACAATTAAACTAGCATAAGATTTAAAGACGATAGAAAACCTCATTTTCTATTATTTTATGAAGGATAATCACTTAGAAAACTACACAAATCACAACCTTTTGTTGTTTAAAGTTGAGATAGTAAGACCCTAATCAATTGCACTTTACATAGACATAACACTATACCAATTATCACAATTTCTTTTATGTATGTCATGACAGGAGGAAAAGTTGTTTTGTGCTATATCAAATATTTGTATTTTTTTAAAATCACTTATAAATTTCACAATAATTAATATTAGTAATAACACTTGTGTCTTAATTAATCTAACATAGTTTTGGATAATTTGCTTAGCTTCTGAACCATTGCAGTTGAAGATATACATAGTAGGGATATTTAGATCCTCCTCATTTGCCAAGCCCATTTGCACTTGATGTAAATAGATTCTTGCCCTTACATTAAGCATCATTACAAGCACATCCTGCAACCAAACCTTTGATATCATTAGAGGATTATCAGTGTAAGACTTGATCGATCACCATAATATTTCTATTAACATAATGCCATCTCATGTAACAGAAAGTGATTTTTTTTTGTAATGTAAGTATATATTTACAAAAATTGGATTTCTATTGTACTATGAAAGTAATTCCATGCACTTCTTTCATATCCCAACTTTGACCTAGGAAGTCCATGCATTTCTTTAATTTGCACATAACGACAATTATACTTTCCAAACTTCCTCATCATAAGAAAAGTCTACAAAGACATGTAATGGCATGAAGGTTGTGATCTTTTCTAACAACTTGCTAAATTAGGTATCCTTAAATATCAATACAAAAATTCAACAAAAAAAATCACTTGTTTCTGGTTTCATGGTTAACCATTTTGTGCTATCTAGCTTGGAAAAGTGGAAGAGGCTTAAGAGATCTATATCTTGTAATACTTGATGGTGCATTGTAAGATTTATCATAAAAGAGAACATATCCTTAGCCAATTACTTTTTGATTTAGCTTTGCATAGCTGTTTGCCAACAGAACCATGAAACAAATAAAAAATTCCAACTATGCTTTTGATATGTTGCCAATCATCAATGTTTGAAGGATATATATGTACAAACATAGATATAAAATTTAGTAAATTCTTAAAATATATAAGACAAATCCAAAGTCTTACTGATATGCCTTAACTTATAGTATGGCTTATGGCATGGTAGGTCCACGGACCAATTTTGTAAGTGCAATTTTGAGTACATGTATACATGTTCCATTAGCACTTATGTGATTTGTTTTCTTGGTCCTTTGAGCTTGACATCTTTGACTCAACCCTTGTAAGTGTCAATGTATCTGTTTCCATATTTTCTTCTCTTCTTTGTTTGCAATATATCCCAAGTACTAATAGAGATGATGGTAAGAATCTACCTTTTGTTGTCAAGATGAAATTTTTTATATATTGTGATTACACTAATAGAAGAGGAGGGTTGCTAAGGACATGCAACTTCCATTGAACTAGAAGGAAAAGAAAATGAAAATGTTAAATGGAAAGTAGAAGTGAGAATAGCAAATCATATGCAAAATGGAGGAAGAAAATACACTTGAATTGTTTGGAATTTTTATAAAAAAGATAGAGATACTATAACAGAGGGAAAACATTTGGGTGTAATACTCGAGAATTTTAAGAAACTTTTTCGCTTCAACAGTCATTATTTGATGGATGATTCACCAAGTATTGCCAATTGTACCAATTCACCCATCTTTCCTTGAATAAACCTACACAAATGCAAAAAGCACACAAAAAGTGTTGCATTTTTTTGGATGACATATGCTCCAAAAGGGGAAGAAGGCTATTAGGGTTGAGAAAAGGTGGAGCAACCTTTAGACTACTTGTTTGGGCTAGAGATGTCATGAAGGGGGCTAAGAGGAGAGAGAAGACTACAAGAAAGAGAGAAGAAGAGTGCAAAGGAGAAATAAATTCTAGGTGAGGAGAGTGAAATACTAAAAATGGAGAGATAAAAACAATAAATGAAAGAACAAGACAACCATGAAAGTTGGAGGAGAGAGAAGCAAGAAAATGACTTGTAATATATTCCATTGGTTGAAATTAAGTAGTCCTTAGACCTTTTTATACCTACCTCTACTTCCCATCCTTTACATTCCATTGCTGTAAGAACAGGCCCTTCTAAACAAAAAATGCTATAACTTCTAATAGAAGTATCCAAATGAAGTGTGCCACATGTCAAAACATAGCTATTGACAAGTACTTTGATTCTATGTAGGTGACATATTTTTAAAAACTAGATATAATAAAAATTATTCTAAAATAGACTACTATCTAGGCCCTTTCTATACCATAAATTAGCTTCACTACTGACAATGCCTCAGCTCACTAATGCATCTTGAAGGTTGGGAAAATCATCTAATATAGAATCTGGCCTCCAAGAATCTTCTTCAAGTGGCAAACCTCTCCATTTGATCAAATACTTGGTGATAGAATGAGAGTGACGCTTCTTCTCATGCTTGCCTATGATCTCTTCAAGGATATATTGAATAAGATCTTATTCATCCATAGGAGGCAGCTCATCAACTATTTCCACTTGAGTACCATAAAAGGGTTTGAATTCTCTTATGTAAAACACATTATGAGCCTTAGTAGAAGAGGGTGGTTCCAATCTATATACCAAGTCTCAAATATGCTTTAGAATCCTGTAGGGTCCATAAAACCTGTGAGCAAGTTTATTACTAGATCTATCCTTCAAAGTAGAGTAATGAGACTTGGGTACTTTCAAGAGAACTCACTCTCTTTTCTGGAACTCTAAAGGTCACCCCTTCTCATTATCATACATCTTCATTTGATCTTATTTCTTTCTAAGATTCATCTTACACTGCTGAAGAAGATTTTGCATTCTTTCCAATTCTTCTTTTCCATGAGGGTTTACCTTCACACTTTAAATGACTGCGAGTAAGGGCACCTTATAACCATATATAGTCTCACAAAGGGTGAAACTCCAATACTAGCACGAGTGGAGTTATTATAAGTAAACTCAACTAAATGCAACCATGAATCCCATGCATGTTGCATATCATGATAGTAATGGCGAAGATAAGTCTCTAACCACTTATTTACCCTTTTTGTCTAGCAATTAGTTTGTGGATGATAGGTTGTAGAATGAGCCTACTTAGTACCCATGGAGCTAAATATCGTTTGCCAAAAGTTGCTTATGAACTTGGTATCCCTATCATGCACAATCACCTATGATAGACCATGTAATCTAAAGATCTGCTCCATGAACTAACTAGCCACCTGTGTGAAGCAGTAAACTATGTCTTGGTAGGAATAAAATGGGCTACCTTGGTGAGTCTATCGACAACTACATATATGCTATTGCATCCCTTTTTGGTAGTAGTCAAGCCAATAATGAAATCCATGGTAATATATGTCCATTTTCTTTAAGGAATAGACAATGGTTGCAACAAACCACCTGGCTTATGAGTGCTATTCTTGTTTCGTTGACAAGGCATAGACTTCATGACGTAATTCTTTACATCTCTTCACAATCTTTTCTAGTGAAAGCTTTTGCTGCTCTTTATCGTAGGTCTTAAACACTTCAAAATATCTAGCTATAGGCGATATATGTAAGTTCTCTATAATTTTCAACTTGAAAGAAGAAGTAGAGAGAATAACAATCTACAATTAAGCTAGATTAGGTAATTTTTAAGGTGATAATGTGAGTTTTTCTCCATAAGATCTTGCTCTATTTTCTAAAATACATGAGAGCTTATCATCCAAAAGATAGGCCTCCTATAACTCCTCAATCAAATCACTATGTATCTCAGTCATAGTTGAAACCTTACAAGCCCACATTCTAGAAAGAGAATTAGCTACTATATTGTCATTACCCCTTGTATGAGTGATGTCAAAATCATAATTTTGTAAGGTAGCTATTGATGTACGCTGCTTAGGAGTGAAATTTGATTAAGGAAGTACTTTAGGACCCTATGATCACTTTGAACTCTAAATTAGTTGCCATACAAATAATGGTGCTATTTCTTTATCGCATGAAGAATAACCAACATATTTTGGTCATAAACATTCATAGCCATTTTCTTATCTCTAAGATTGGGACTCTCAAAGGCAATAACTCCATGCACTCGTAGTAATATAGTCCCTATGCCACGGCCACTGGCATCATAATGTATGGTAAACTCTTTAGAGAAATTTGAAAATGCCAAAAAAGGGCTAGAAGTAAGAAGTTTCTTGAACTAGTTGAAGTTGGAATTTGCAAGTGCATTCCAAAACAAGGCTCCCTTCTTCAACCTATTAGTTAGAGGAGTTGCTACAGTCCCGTATTAATGCTTAATGTGCGATAGAATGATGATAGACCAAGAAATCGTCTAAGTGAAGTAGTGGTGGTAGGTGTTGGCCAATCTCTGACACATCGCACCTTAAAATCAGCATGTATCCCTTTCTCACTAACAATATGGCCTAAGTACTCCACCTCTGTTTGCATACAAGAACACTTCTTCTACTTAGCAAAGAGTCTGTGATGCCTCAACACATCAAAAACCTTCCTCGTATATAACAAATGATCATGTAGTATCTTGCTATAAATCAGTATATCATTGAAGAAAAGAAGGATGAACTGAAAGAGGAAAGGCTGTAAGATCTTATTCATCAAACTCTGGAAGGTTGACATCACCAAGAAATGGTATAACCCACGATCATTCCTAAAAGCTATTTTAACTTCATTACCCTCTCACATACAAATTTGATGAGATCTTGATCTTAAGTCAATTTTGGTAAAAAACCTAGCCCCCTTGAGCTCATCAAGAAAATCATCTACTCTTGGAATCAGGTACTTGTTCTTCTCTATGATCTTGTCTAGATCTATGTAATCAATACACATACTAAAGGATGCATCTTTCTTCTTCACTAACAAGACCGAAGATGCATATGGTGAAGAACTAGGCTCCATGAACCCCATCTCTAGAAGCTCCTTAATTTGCTTGGCCACTTATTCATGCTCACATTTAGACAATCTATAGGGTGACTCATTGACTAGCTTTGAATGTGCTCCAAATCTATAGGGTGATCCACTACTTTCTTGGGAGGTAATGAAGTAGGAACATCAAACAAATCCCTATACTCCCAAGTAGTAGAGCATTCAAAGTTGGATGCTCAAATGAATTCTTGGATTGATCCTCAATCTTTTTTTAAAGGTATGAAATAAAAATCTAAGAGCGCCTCTTATACTCCTTAAGTTGCTTTATGGTGATAAGCTAAAATTCAAATTTACTAGGGATTCCTTATAGATGGATAAGCTGCCCATCAATGGTAAACTCCATGTATAACTATGACAAATCCATACCAATCTTCCCCAAGGTCATTAGCCAATCACACTCAAGTACATCTAAACTATGCTCCAGATTGGACTGCCAATCTTCTATAACAAGAGGCAACAACTGAAGATAAGCAAGGTATGCATGTTTCTCCTCACACTTCATTATATATGCAAGGTGTTGTTTAAGATTTAGATGTAGTTATTTTACATGATGATAGTAGCTCGCATATTTTTCTAAAAAATTGATTAGAAGATTGCACTTGAAAACCACTCCATCATTGTATAAGGTGAAATTTTCTTTTCAAGGAATAAGATACAATGGAACTCCTAAAGCTAAAGGTCTCAAAAACTATGGGTTCTTATAAATAAAAACCTACTTTTCTTGTGGCTCCTTTATAGTCTTCTAATATCATATTAGGTATGCCTTTTTACAATCAATATAACCCTAACATTAACTATCACATTTATTTAATAGCCTTTCAATTTTAGGGAGTGTGTATCACTTTGCATGAAAATAATGATTTAGAGGGATTTTTCTTGATTTTACATACCCAGGCCAAGCACACTCTTAGGAAACAAAGCAAAGCCTACATGATTTATATAATACAGATTGAGGATCCTGAGATTGTACTTTTTATGCTGTCACAAAAGCATTTTCTTGCTGCTATAATAAGGACTATCTTACCGATGACTATCCCCCTCAGTTTTGTCACCATCTAGAGGAGAGTTAGACCACAAGATCTAACTATTTCCTAGAGTTTCTCCTCAACACAAGGTACCTTATAGACAAAAATTACTTTACCAAAATAAAATTCAATGGTAAGTCACTAAACTTCTAGATAAAGGCCTCATTCGTCCTAGTTTGTCACCTTTTGAATCACTTGTTTTTCTTGTCAAAAAGAAAAATAAAATATCCATGTGCATCAACTACATGATACTTAATAAAGTCGCTATAAAAAATAGGTATCCTATACCTCGCATTGATGATCTACTTTCATAATCAACAAGATAAATTAAAGATATCTTCAATTTTTAGTAAAATTGATTTAAGCATGGATACCATCACCTTAGAATGGACACAATTGGCATTGTTAAAGCTACTTTTTACACAATTTAGATACTATGAATTTCATGTTATGCCTTTTGGTTTAACGAGTGAACTTGTAACTTTTGCTAGGCTTATAAACAAAATTTTAATTGATTATTAGTATTTTATTAGTGTATTTCTTGATGATATTTTGGTTCTTAATAAATTGAAAAGAGGATATCAAGAACATTTGAAAGTACTTTTTGGTTTACTGAAAGCTAATTACTTGTATGCTAACCCTATAAAAAGTGTATTCTTTTAAGACCAAATTAAATATCTAGGCCATAGTGTTAATGCCTAAGGCATCAATATTGATCCAAGGAAAGTGCATACTATAAATGAATGGCATGTACCTAAAAATGTGCATAAAGTTCGTTTTTTTCTTGAATTAACTAGAATTCGTAAGAAGTTTGTGTGGATTTTTAAAAATTTCTTTGCCTCTAATACTTTTACTTCATAAAAATATTGTTTTCCATTGAAAGTCTAGTCAACAAACATATTCTCTTTAAACTATTTTTTGACTCATGCTCTTGTTTGGCAATTATCTGATTTTAACCAGCCTCATTTTTTGTTGTTACATATTCTAGTGTATCAAGAATGTAGAATGACTATCCCATTGCCTACAAAAGTCGCAAACTAAAACCATCCAAGCAGAATCATAGCACCTATGATAAGTAACTATTAGCTATTATCCATGCTTTAGATATTTGTAAACATTACCTTATGGGTTCAGAACTTTTAATAAAAACTAATCAACAAGCCATATAGCATCTTTTATCTCAATCCTTAATTGTTTATAAGTACATTGAATGGGCTTCTTTTATTCGAAACTTCTATCCTATGATTCAATGTCAACCAGAAAGTGCTAATATCGTAGTTGATGCTCTTAGCTATTGCCCCCATGATTTGTTTCTATTCATCATATTCTTATATTGATTAGATAAAAACTACTTATTTAAATCGTGTCTTTAGTAGTGATTCAATCTTTTGAATCCATGATTTCTACTTACCCTTTTAATCTTAACTTTTGTAATGTGTGACATCATAATAACAGATTTCCTTAGATTTCATTATTGGTCTACCAACGAAATATGACCTGTTTTTAAGATATCTTTTGTATTTTGAACACTAAGAGAATAAAATCAAATAAATACATGCATGGGGAATATCCTCACCCATACATGGAGGAATGATTATACCTAACTAGATTCATGCACTCATTTTAAAAAACTCTATTCTTTACCAATTAGTTGTTTATGAATTTTCTTCAATTTTATGTAAGGCTATGGTGAATTCTTGCAACAAAATTGAGTCATAGACCTTCAAGGGAAGACATGGCAGTTGATCCATTCATTGCTTGGTAAGATATCTAGGAGTGGCACTCTAGATCTAGGAGATCAACCTTTGGATGAGTTGGATTGGCGTCCAAGGGAGTTACTCTAGCCAACCTCGTTGATGCAATTGCCCAAAACCATTGGGTTACTTTGCTTACATGGTCCACATTAACAAACATTCAATGTAGACTAACATGGATTGGACCCCCTAATGTTGCAAACACTGGAAAAAGCATATCACTAACACTTTCCACAAAAACTACCAACACCTTTTGGACTGCTTGCAACCAAGTAGAGTATCCTACTTGTGGCTTCTAGCACATGGGGGCCTTGCAATCAAAGAGTTGGCTGGCCGAAATGCAACATGATGTAGTTTATAAGCACTACCCATAGCATCACACACTCGGAGACTCCAAAGCATTGCCTTTGGTCATGCAAGTCAACATACATTGCATTTCAAGGATCGCCTTTTACTAGCAATCAATTAGCAAGGGCCCCACTTACCATATGAGATAGAGATGCATAATACAATCTACATCATAGAGGTAGGCTCTTATGCTGTGGTAGGTCTAGAGGCCTTGCCAAGCCACTAGGTACTAGAGCCTAGAGTGTCACGATAATAGGTTTAGGAGATCATTGTGAGCCTCACAAGATGGCACATCTTGAAGGCACGTTGCCAAAAATGGTTTTCAATGGTGAAAGCCTCTCAATATAAACTACTCTAGCAAAGGTGAAGTCATCCATCATCCACTCACTCCATGGCCACTAGAATCAGCTGTAGGGTGATTCAACATTGAAAGGAGCTTTGGTATCAATCCATTCACACCTAGGGTGGCCTTGGCCTATTCTCCACGATGCAAGCGAGCCGCCCTAGGTGGCACTACATCTTCCCTCCAGGGTTTCTATCCCCCTGCCCCCACACCACCTTGAGAGGCTAGTATATACAAGTGTTTTCTGATTTTTGAACAACTCCAAGTAGTGGTTAGGGGGGAGAACGAGGAATTGAAACATCATCATCAACTAATACGATCATAGGACACACAGCATATAGACTCATGATCTTCCTCGTTTGATGAATAACCCAAAACGAAGCTTGAATTTGGCACATATCCCTCTTTTATTGTATGCAAACTCAAGAACTCTAGCATCAGTAATAGGTTTATGCTTCGGCGGTCACCCACAATTATGCTGTGCACCTTTTTGTTCACTTCTATAGATGCACCTGCACATATTTTCTCAGCTTGTATATGTTTCCTCATCTCCTCTACTTTTTTTGCATCCATCCACCTGCAAGCACTTGTATACATCTCTTCCACAAGCAAATAACCAGCTGCATCTTCTGGATTCAACTGGATGAGTTGTTGGAAGCATCTCTGCCCTAAATCCACAATGCCATAAGTTTTACATGCACTAAGAAGATTTTTCAATACTTCCTGCAAAGGAATACACTTCATAGCTTCTGCAAAGGTCTCTGCCTCACAAACATGCCCCGATCGTGCAAGAAGATCAACAATACAAATGTAATGATTTGGTGATGGTTCAATGCAGTATTCTTTCATCAAATTGAAATACTCTTGGCCCTTCTGGACCAGGCTGGCTTGGCTACAAGCAGCAAAAAGGCAAGTAAATGTCACAGCATCTGGCTTCACACCTTGCTCTAGCATGTTTTCAAAACATTGTATAGCCATGTTAGGCTCACAGTTCTCAGCATATGCCTGTATCATTGCGGTCCATGTAACAACATTTTGATGATGCAGTTGGTCAAACACGTCCCGTCCCTCTGCAGGCAAGCCCCACTTTCCATACATGTCTATCAACCTGCTGCCTACAAAAAGATCCCTTTCTAGTCCTGATTTTCTTATGTCATTGTGCAATTCGCGCCCTGTTTCTATGGCTCCTATCATGCCACAAGCTTTCAAGCAGCAAACATACATGGAAGCATCCACAGACACATTATCCATTTGCAACTTTTTGAAACAATTCAGGGCTTCCTCATTGAGGCCACGGTCAATATAACCGGTCAGTAGTGCAGTCCATATTGGTGCATCCCGCATAGGTAGTCTTTTAAACACTTCCTGTGCTTCAGCAAGGCAGCCAAAATTTGTGTACATATCGACTAGTGCAGTAGCCAGATGTAACTCTTTGTCAAAACCTCTTCTACTTAATTCAGCATGAATTTCTTGGCCCAGTTTTACAGTTCCTGTGCTACCACAGGCTTTCAAGCCACAAAGTAAAGTGATATCATCTGGAGACAGTCTCTCTAATTGCATTTGTGCAAAGCATTCGACTGCTTTTGAAGCCCTCCTATCTTCAATATATCCTGCTATCAGTGCATTCCATGAGACTACATTCCGAGTCCTCAGTTGGTCAAAGACTTTTTGTGCCTCAAGAAGAGAGCTACACTTGGCATACATATCTAGCATGGTAGTGCCAATAAAGACGTCTTTATCCAGTCCTTTTCTGGCAATCTCTTCACAAATTAGCTGGCCTCTTTCTTTGTCTCCCAAGGAGCCACATGCTTTCAAGCTGCAAACGTATGTATAATCAGCTGGAGATATGGCCCCCAGCAGCATCTGTTCATAGCATGTCAATACTTCCTTATGAAGCCCAACTTCACTATAGCCTGTAATCAATGCATTCCAAGACACTCCATCCTGGGCTGGAAGCCTGTCAAACACCTGACGGGCTTCTCGAAGAGAGTCACATTTGCAGTACATGTCCACCAAAGTATTGCCGATAAAGGCATCGACTGGCAGTCCAATTTTGATGATTTCACTGTGAAATGCAAGGCCACTTTCCCTGTCTTTTAATTTAGAACAGGGTTTGAGAAGGGCCACATATATATAGCTGTCAGGTTGGACAGCTTTCTCCTGCATCTTGTTGTGGATGCGGAGGACCTGCTGCGGGCTTCCGGCATCAACATAGCCTGAGATGAGGGAGCGCCAGCAGTTACGGCTCGCATATGGCAACCTGTCAAACACCTGCTGGGCCTCAAGCAAGCCTCCACAGTCCACCAGCATGGGCACGACGTAGTTGCCAAGAACCGGGTGGGCGTCCAACCTGTGATGGCGCATGTAGGCGAGCAATCGCCTTCCGCAGGAGAGATCCTTACTGTGTCTGCATTTCTGCAACAACCTGACGAGGCCCTGCACTGCGCGCAGATCGGCCATGGACGCTTCGACCTGACGACGATGACGCTCCGCATCATCTCGTACTCGAAACAAATACAGGATTGATGATACGGTTCCCTGTTCTTGTTCTTGTTCTTTTTCTGCTAAGGACCGAGTCACCGAAGATAACGCAGGAGAATGATGGGTCTCTTCTTCGTCTTCTTTCTTGCTTCCTATTCGCCTCCTGCTGCTGCGGCTAAAGATGGATGCAGCCTGCGATCACACAGTGCTGTTTACTTTGCAGGAAAATCATTTGTAAAAGCTAACTAGTAAGATGGCTTTACTCGCAAGTCGCGCTTTTTGCCGAATTTGCATTTTACACGCCAAAAAGAGAGTGTGGAATTGGCCAATGGCAATAACAGTGTACTTGAGGGGCGGCGGGTACAGGTGTTTTGGGATGTCTCAAGACTCAAGGTCATCAATCCCTACATCCGAGGTGCTCTGCACTGCGCTCTCCTACGAGATGAAATGTCTCACCTCAAATAATAAAGTCGGAAAAAAAAAAGAGCTGTGAACCGATCAAGGCTCTCATTATCTAGTTTTCCTACCATGTAAGCTATATACTAAAACCACCAGCTCTTGTGCTTGATTCTATCCCAGTTTGCTTCTTCCCTAACACCTTCAAACACTACTCTAAACCTAGATTCCCAAATTTCATGGACTGTGAAATTCTTGAGATGGATCAACCTAGTCCTACCTCCTTTTATTTTATCCTAAAAAATACATAACCCTAGTGCCACCTTATGAAAGACGGAGACTCCATTTTAGGGAAAGAAGCACCACCAAGCATCTTTAGCTAGACATCCATTCCAAAATGCATTTTCCATCATTCTAACTCACCACATAGATACTTTTAATCAATAAGTCCCCCTTTGGTTCAGTTTGTTGGTAGTCTCATAAGGGCCCCTGTGATTACCCTCCAAGCAAACACCCTATCTTTGTAGGGGGCAATTATAATAACCAAACACCCTTGAAGTTGTATGTAAGCCTATTGTTGGGAATCTCCAGATTTTATAGTTTCTCAAATTTAGTTCCCATGGAACTAGCACACCCAAACAACTTCTTGATTGTTGCACTGTTAAAGTTATCTAAGATTTTCTGACTACCTAACATTGGCTGTTGGGGGTTCAAGAATTTTTAAAGTTATGATGTGGTCATGAATACTCATGCTTACTAATCAAACTTAGGGAGAAGCCACATGTGGACCTACTCAACATTCTATAAGTCAAAAAATGCAAAGTCGTCTAGTATGTCACTTCATCAAGACTTTGATGTAGTTCAAAAGCTACAATCACTCAATGGATATTTGGTGGTTACCTCTCTCACCAAGAGCCGGGTTCTTGGTCATGAGGATATAAGTGTACTACACTATGAGCTACACATCATCTTTTCTTATGGAGTGACTCATTTCTAGGTGGAGTTAAGCAAGTGGAATGGCATGTGGTATCTTTCGTGACGTTAGGTCCAGTTGATTGAAGTGTTAGGATAGAGACCAATTGCCAATAGGTAGGTTGACATCACTTGCATAAGTACTCACTATACAATCATATATATATATATATATATATATATATATACCCATTATTCCAAAAAAAGAATGGGTATATATAACCGGATGAAAATTCTTCTCTCTCAAGTTTGTCACATTGCCTCTCTGACCACAAAAAACTTCCTCACTACTTGCCTCCCTTAGATCTTGTGCGATTTTCATGGCTCGTTTCGGCTGCGTACAACATTTTTTCTCCTCACCATACACAAATGAGGAAGATAAGAAATAACTTTCTTAAGGTGCCATTGTTTCTAGTTCCCCCCTCCCCAAAAAACAAAAAAGAAAATATTTTTAAAATTGTTATAAGCCCTCACCACCTCCCCTCCCCCTCAACTGCTACTGTTGCCTTCATCATTTCATCATCATCCACCTCCTCCTCCTCCCCTTATTGGTGACCATCACCCCTGCCTCCCCCCCCCCCCCCCCCCCCCCCCCCCCCGCCTCCCCCCCACAAATGATTGAAAGAAAAATCTCCTCATATTCTTCTCTTTGTTGGACACCTCATTTCCCCTCTAAGATTATAAAATAACAATAATCTCCCCTTTTAGCTCTTATATAACGAGCTCTTCTCCCCCTTCTTTGGGTGTCTTGGATGGGATGGTGAAAAGGCTATCCATCCAAATTGATATGTGTCCGCCTTAGACAACAACCAAATAATCTCAAAGATAAATTATCATTGATTTAAAATCACTATTGGAGAAAGGTATATCATATTTTTTTGTATCTAGTTAATAGTTAAGTCTTCAATATTTTATCGATACAAATAGTCGGATGTTAGCATAAGAAGGAAAAACAAGTAAGAAATAGCAAAAGATGAATCTTTAATATATTGATATTATCAAGCATAGGGTTACTCGTCTTGACACTTGAATTCATGAGAGTCGGGATAAATTAATAAGAAAAAATATTTAAACACTATGAAAATGATAGAGAAACAATGACAATCTTACTACTTTAAAAAAGTCTAAAATGCCTTAAGAAATTTAATTGATTTTCATAAGAACTTAAAAATAGGACTACAATTAGAAAATCTTAAAAATAGGACTACAATTAGAAAATCTTGTAAAACAATACATAAAAATCATTGAAATATTATCACTAAAATATATATACTCAAAGTGTCAATAAACCATATATCCCATAAGCATATACATCACTGATGAATGATAGAGGTAAGTGTTGGTGTCCAAAGCATACAAAATCAAATCAACCCACAAGCGTAGGTAGCTGCATCCAATAGTATATAAGAGAGCATTACATGAACCAAGAGTTTTAATGTCTCAAAAAACCAAGCTTTGCTAAGTAAGTACATGCGTATCCCACTAAAAGCAATATGAAATGCAAAGCAAGTAAGCAAAGCTTAAGACATATATATCAAAGCATCCAGGAAGCCTAAGAGCATCACAAATACATCTAGGAGCATAAGCATCCAATGAAGCTTTATTACTCCTAATAAGTAAGTAAGCATGAAAACTCAAAGCAACTAATCAAAGCCCAAGAACATCAAATAGGCATTGTAGATATGTAGGATACTTTAAATACCATGTAGGCACAATAGGCATTCAAAGCATAAAGCTTACAATTATATACTTGCTACCCAAACTGCTATTATAGTAGTAAACACTTCAATGGCTAAGCTGATCAAGATCTAATCAGCCCAAAAGTATTTTCATAGCATCAAGGTATCATCTGAGCATTGCAAACATTTCCCATAAGCATTAGTAGAGCATACACCAATCAAATGCTTGATATCTGAACCAAAAATATTTTGTTCTATGTAAAATAGAGCACTATAAATTACAAAAACCAGCTTTATGAGTGCTCAAATCTGTAGCTCTTGTCACACTCTTTGTTTTTAGCTATAGAACACTTGAATTTGATATCATATGCAAAAGTTATGGGAAAAATACAAGTGTTGTCAAACTACCATAGCTATCCATAACTTTTGTAGCATGCTTTGTATCCACTCAAAATGGATAGAATAACTACTTCTCAACTCAATAAGCACTCAACAAGGCTCAACTAAGTCCTGGGAAGTTCCTTGACAAGCCATGTGCAAGCTAATGAGAGAAGGGACTACTCAATCCATACCGTGGGAGGAAGAAACAATGGCTACCATGAAACCTTGAGCTGAAGCTTTGAATCTAGGATAAAGCAAAGGATAAAGAAGCTCCTTGAATGCCCATTGAAATACCACTTGAAAGGTAGAGCCTGAGTGGAAGCACACAAGCAGAAGCAAGAGCAAAGCAAGAGCTATGGTGGATGGAGCAAGAGAGTGAGCGAGCGAGAGACACCATATGCGAGAAATCCAATAGTCACAATGTGTGATTGGCCTTCCCTTACTTAATAGTCAGTGAAATAATACATAATAAAGTGACAATGATGGGTGCCTGCCACATGCAATGCACATATATGTGATCGACATATGTAGTAAATGTAGGGTGGTATATGCATGAGTGCATTTATCCCCAATATGTGTATGAACTTACTAATTGGTGAGGATTATGTAAGAGAATCTCCTAAAAAGAACCTCATAATTGCTAATGTCATATATACATGCAAAATGGAGCTTTGGCCACCACAACTTTGTGTCCTTATCAAGTAAGTCAAGTTATTATTTTCTATAAAAGAGCACTATGATTAGAGCTAAATGATAGGTTTACTCTATTAGGGTGATGGCACAATATGTTAGGTTAGGGCAATGATTAAATAAATGTGTTAACGTAAATATGAGATAAGGTCAATTATTTTAGTTGTCTTTGCCTGGATGATTATCTTATTTGAAGTTGAGTTTTTCATTTGCTAAAGTGTTTGTGGCTAATTTGGCTTATTTAGGTTGACAAAAAAAACTTATTTTAGAACTTGGTTTACAACTAAACTCTATTGTAAAAAATGTTTGTACCTAGTTATGGCTATCCTTCGATGTGATTAAAAATAAATAATACTATTAATGTAAGAAATGGATTAGATTGTTGTCTTGAACTCTCCCTCGAATCTTGCCAACACAACTTTCACTTGGACGGTTTAATTAATCATCTAGAGTGTTAGTCAACACCTAGATGAAAGTCTCTAATTTGATGAAGGTTCCTCCCTTAAGCTGACACGAGAACCTGTGGAATATGGTAATAATGTTGAGATATCGAGCTCCACTCGTGATATGCCAAGGTGACCGTTGTGCATTTATGTCACCGACTTGTCAGTTGCAGGGTTGGTACACCGCCCATGAATAATAGCTAGATGACAGCTATCCTTATCTACTCTAGTTCGTGGCTCAGTTAGTATGCCACCTTAGTTAGTTGAGTTTGGTTTGAGACCCATATATAGGGTTCTTCTATTTCTATGTGTACTAGAGTTCTTTTTGGCTTACACAAACTAAGAAGAGGAAAACTGTTTTCAGCCTCCACGCTTGTGTGTATTCCCCCATTGTGCAAGCAAGAAAGCTACAAGTGAGACTCCTTCCTTCTCTCCCACAATCTTGACATGGTATCAGAGCCTTGTTTGTGGTAAGGAGCTCAAGAAAGCAAGCCAAGTTTGCGGTGTTCTGGTAAGAGGACCAGTGTTGCTTTCATTTTTCTATTCTGGGAGCAAGTCTCTGTAGGTAGCACAGCCGGAAAGTGCAAGCGTGCATTGTCTCAGATTGAGACGCCCTTCGCGGTGTAGTAGGAGGGCAGTATATGCTGCGATGTTGCTCTGTTTTTTTTATTTGAGGCCATTTCAGGGCCCATTTTGGAGGCCGAAGTTTTCTGCACACACTCAAGAAAAGGCCCAGTTTTATGCTGTGCGACCACTGTTCTACAGGTCGGTGAAAAGTTATTGTAGAAATTGCATCGTATGCCTGTGCGCAGAGACATTGGGAGTTACAAAATCATCCTTGTTGCCTGTTGATGCAAAATCGTCACTAGGAAGTGACTGTGTGGTCAAATACCACTTTCGTCAGTTTTGCAGATTTGCCCTTGTGACGCTGAAGCTGTGTTCTTTGCAGTGACAGAATTTTTTGCAGTGTTCTGTAATGGCGTCTGATTCTCTTTCACAGATTGTCACTGAAAAGCTTGACAAGAACAACTTCCAAGCATGGAAGTTCAGAATGAAAAATTTCCTTATGGTAAAAGGATATTGGGAATTCGTTGCAGGAAATGAAGAAGAACCAGTTCTTCCTGATGTTCCCAATCAACAGCAAATGCAGGCATTTAAAGCATGGCATGAGAGAGCCAGAAAAGTTATGTACTGGCTGTCTATCAGTATTTCAGACTCTACGATTGTGCATATTCAGGATGCAAGTACGCCAAAGGAGGCATGGGATACTTTGTCAAAAATGTATAGCACAAATACGCAAGCCAGGAAAATGCAGCTCAAGCAAGAGTTGCACAATGTGCAAAGAGAAAATATGAGCATCAATGACTACCACATGAAGGTGAAGAAGATTGCAGATGCACTTGCTTCCATTGGGTCGCCAGTGGAAGATGATGATTTAGTTTCTGTGACCTTGAATGGTCTAGGAAAGGATTATGCACAGTTTCGAACATCCATTTCCATCCGTGAAAGATTTTCTGATTTTGAGGAGTTGATTGCTCTTCTAATTTCTGAGGAGTAGAGAAATGGTGGTGCATCTTCTTCAGGAGGAACTTCAAAAGAAGCTGTCTTCTACTCAAATGCTGGAAGAGGTAGAGGCATAGGTAGAGGAGGCCGATCTGGAGGCCGTGGTAGAAATCAGAATATGCAGCAAACTCAAGAAAACCAGTCCTATGGAGGAGGACGTGATAACTCTAGAGGCAGGGGGAGCCAAAGAGGTCGTGGTGGATGGCAAAGAGGCCAAAATGCAAACAGTAATATTGAATGCTACTACTGTGGTAAAATGGGTCATATGGCTAAAGACTGCTATAAAAAGCAGAATGACATCATGAATGGAAAATTGCAACAAGGGAATTATGCATCTTCTAGTAGACAGGGTGATGATAAAAATGAGCATTTGTTTATGGTGCAGCACATGAACAATTCTGTGACAAGTGCAGAATAAAGCAACGATGTATGGTATGTTGACTCAGGTGCATCAAACCACATGACAGGTCATGCAGAATGGATGGAGGATGCAAGGAAAATGGAAAAACCAGGATTTGTGGAGACTGGTGATGATACTGCACATCCTATTGTGTAGATTGGAAAATTTCCTTTGTCTATGCAGGATGGGAAAAATAAATACCTGTCTGATGTATTTCATGTCCCGAATATCACTAAGAATCTGGTTTCTGTTGGTCAAATGGTTGAGCAGGGCTTGCAGGTCAGATTTAATCCTCATGCATGCTTTATTGAGGATATGAAAAATAAAGGTCGCTTGATAGCAAAAGGAAAGAAGAAGGGCAGAATATTTACGTTGGATGCAGACATGCCTGAATTGAGTGCAGCAATGTTTGCACATGGGACCGGTGTAGTTGCAGATATTGATATCTGGCATAAACGCATTGGTCATGTTAATGTACAATGACTTAAATCAATGCAGGCCCAAAATATTGTTGCAGGATTGCCTAAATTCAAGGTTGCAGAAATGCATAAGGTATGTGAAGCCTGTCAATTTGGAAAATAGGCAAGGAAACCATTTCCTACACATGTTCAAGAGAGTAAGAAGCCATTGGAATTAATCCACTCTGATGTGTGGACTATTAAAGCTGCATCTCTTGGAGGCTGTCATTATTTTGTCACTTTTATTGATGACTATAGCAGAAAAATTTGGGTGTATTTTATGAAAAAGAAAAGTGAAGTTTTTGGGCATTTCAAAACTCTTAAAGCTATGGTTGAAAAAGAAACAGGCCTGCAAATAAAATGTCTAAGGTCAGATGGAGGGGGAGAGTACCTCTCAAATGAGTTTGCAAGGTTCTTCCAGGAGTATGGCATAAAGCAGCAATATTCATGCAGTCATACCCCACAACAAAATAGAATTGCAGAAAGGAAAAACATGCATATTGGAGAGGTATTTCGTGCCATGCTCAATGAAAAAGACTTGACAGATTTTTACTGGGCTAAAGCAGTTGCTACAGCAGTCTACATAATGAACAGGACTCCCACTGCAACAATACATGGGATGACTCCAGAGGAGAGGTATACTGGTAGGAAACCAGATATTTCTCATTTGAAGATTTTTGGTTGCATTGTCTATGTTCATGTGCCAGATGAGTTGAGATCCAAGTTGGATCCAAAAGCTGAGAAGTGCATCTTTATTGGTTACTCTCTGAGCAGAAAGGGTATAGATGCTATAACCCTTCTACTCGTAAGTTTACAGTGAGCAGAGATGTTGTTTTTGATGAGATGAGTAGCTGGTATAAACCAGTAAATGTGATTGATGATGTAGATGCACAAAATGGTAATGCTTCACAGAATTCACAGTAGCAGTCACAAAATATTAGTGGACCTGGAGCGTCCTCTAGCAGTGGTTCACATTCTTCACCATGGACAGGCAGATTGAGATCAGGAGAATCTTCTCAAAGCAATGCAGATAGTGGTATTCAGGTATCACGAAAAGGAAAAGAGAAGGTAGATCAGCCCATGTTTGATGTGAATGCAGGTCACTCTTATGTGGATGGTGAATCCAGTGGCTCAGAACAGAGCATTGATGATGAGTTGGGTATTCCTTCTATTGTTACACCTGGAGTAAGGAAGGCCAGGGATGTTTTGAGAGCACCTGGGAGTGAACCTACTTTGCGCAGGTCTACCAGAGCTAGGTATCCTGTGGATAGACTGAAATATGATGGATTTACAGCCATTCACTATGCCTATATGGTCAAAGTGATACAGGAACCAGAACCCACTTCTTTTGAGCAAGCCATGGGAAAAGAAAAATGGGAGAAAGCCATGGATGAAGAAATGGATGCCTTGGAAGCAAATGCTACATGGGAATTGGTACCTTTGCCTAAAGGTAAGAATGCAATTGGCTGTAAGTGGGTTTATAAGGTGAAGCACAATGCAGATGGTTCTGTGAACAGATACAAGGCAAGATTAGTAGTCGAGGGGTATGCACAAACATATGGCATTGATTATGAAGAAACATTCAGTTCGGTTGCAAGGATGGCAACCGCAAGAGCAGTCATTGCTATGGCTGCATCAAAGAGATGGTCTTTACATCAGATGGATGTAAAGAATGCCTTCTTGCATGGTGATTTGCAAGAAGAGGTCTATATGGAGCAGCCACCAGGTTATATGCATACTGTTCATCCTGAGTTTGTTTGCAGATTGAAGAAAGCCTTGTATGGCTTGAAGCAAGCACCTAGAGCATGGTCTGACAAGATAGGACAGTATCTTGTCACTATTGGCTTTCAGATTTCCAAGGCAGATTTCTCACTTTATGTGAGAAAAACAGAGAAAAGTATTATGCTACTTGTCATTTATGTTGATGATTTGATTATGACAGGTGACAATGATGAAGATATCCTTCATGTGAAAATGCTATTGAAGCAGAAGTTTGAGATGAAGGAGTTGAGAGAGCTGCGTTATTTCTTGGGCATTGAGGTGATTAGATCACCAAGTGGGATACGGCTCTTGCAGAGGCAGTATGGATTGGACATGCTGTCCAAATATGGGATGACAGGCTGTAAGCCTATTTCAGTTCCTTTGGATCAGAATGTGAAGCTGAGCGCAGATGCATGTGAGCTTCTGGAAGACCCTACTTTGTACAGACGCATAGTAGGAAGTTTGATTTATATGACTATTACCAGGCCAGATTTGAGCTATGCTGTTGGATTGGTAAGTCAATTTATGCAAGCTCCAAGGAAACCGCATTTGGATGCGGCTAGACGCATACTCAGATATGTGAAGTCCACATTGCAGTATGGACTATTTTATGAGACTGGGGTTCAGATACAGTTGCATGGATACACTGATGCTGATTGGGTTGGTAGTATTTCTGATAGACGATCTACCAGTGGACATGTGTTCTCTTTTGGGAGTGCTGCAGTCACTTGGAGCAGCAAGAAACAGCCTACAGTTGCCTTGTCGTTCACAGAGGCTGAGTACAGGGGTGCAGCAATGGCTTTATGTGAGGTAGCTTGGTTGCATAAGCTACTTTATGATATGCATCAGCCTATAGATGGGTCAGTTGCCATTTATTGTGACAACATGAGCAGTATACACTTGGAAAATAACCTAGTCTATCATGCTAGAACAAAGCACATTGAGGTGCATTATCACTATGTGCGAGAGAGGGTTTTACTAGGTCTTATTGATCTAGTTTATGTCAGCACGGAGGATCAGGTAGCTGACATATTTACAAAGGCATTGGGCGCAGAGAAGCTGCGCAAGTTCAGAGACCTGCTTGGTGTGCAGGAATTGGGATTGAGCTCGAGGGGGAGTGTTGAGATATCCAGCCCCACTCGTGATATGCCAGGGTGACCGTTGTGCATTTATGTCACCGACTTGTCAATTGGTTGCAGATGCGGTTGGTACACCGCCCATGAATAATAGCTAGATGACAGCTATCCTTATCTACTCTAGTTCATGGCTCAGTTAGTATGCCACCTTAGTTAGTTGAGTTTGGTTTGAGACCCATATATAGGGTTCTTCTATTTCTATGTGTACTAGAGTTCTTTTTGGCTTACACAAACTAAGAAGAGGAAAACTGTTTTCAGCCTCCACCCTTGTGTGTATTCCCCCATTGTGCAAGCAAGAAAGCTACAAGTGAGACTCCTTCCTTCTCTCCCACAATCTTGACAAATAATACTCAAAGCCCATCCTTAGATAGGGGAAATAAGTCCTTGACGGGCACAATGCTTGGGGTAGGAGCATTGGAGAGACTTTGAATACAAGAGTAGGTTAAGGGTGTGGATGACTTGGACTAGGGTCGAGAATCAAGGATTGGATAAATTTTTTTGGGATGAAGTAGAAGTATCCTGATAGTCTCGAATTGAGATTGGTTTATGTAAAACTTTTTTTAGACTCTATTTTTTGGCATGCAACAAACATTATTTAATGGAATTTAAAAAGCTAATTATTATGTGTTTCATAGTATGGTAGGAATTAAATAATGAGAAAAACACCTCTAAGGAAAGTAGGAGGGTGGATTCCTAATGGATTCATCCTGTGGCTAGGTGGTCTCAATAAGCCAAGAGGTTTGTTTCAAAAGTGTTGGAACTAGGTTATTTTAGAAAAGAGTTGATTGATGACTTTGGCTAGGGTCTAGTTTTAGAGCCCAATCACACACCATTTTAGGAGAACAAAGATGAGATTTGGCCTTATGGGCAGAGGGGTATAGTTCATAGTTTCTCATTCACTATGAATAAAGTGCAGTGAGGAGACTAGGTGCTCTTAGTCTCGATGGACCAAGAGATCATCCTAACTGAGCGTTGTCATGATGTTATGAGGACATAGCATGAAAAAGTATGGAATGCATCATCATCCGACTTCTTTATTGATCTAGAGAGTCAATGTGATCTGAGCCATTAGTACTAGTGTGAGTTGCATAGATTATCCAAAAATACTAGATTTTTGGATAATTTTAGCCTATATTTGATATTATTTATTGTAAAAATCCGAAAAAGTTAAGAAAAGCTTCCAAATTAGGATGGCATGCAAAAAGCTAGTTGCTTTTTTAGCCAATTAGGAGATTTTTCATAAAAAAGACAGATTGACGAAATCGTGTGCGTCGCGATTGCTGTAAACAAGCTGAAAACTGCAGATTGAACTGAAAGAAGAAGGAGTGATCGGGGAGATCCGTGACTAGGCGTCCTGGAGTTTTACCCCCCTTTCGAAGCCAACAGAGCCATCAGATTTGGGTTCCATATAGCAAAGAAAGAGCTGATTTTCTGATCCACGTTTTTGGTCTACGAAGGAGCTCCAGGAGAAGTAATGCCTGGAGATTGCTTCTGAGTAGTGTGAAGATTCCAAGTTCTTTCAATACATATTGATTCAATTCATTGTGATTTGTTTTTGTCGTGTTTACCACTTGTGTATTCTCTTTCTTCTCTTCCATTTCCTATCTCTACTTCCTTCTACCTCTGATCCGCGGCGGATTCGACTTTCTACAAAAACCCCTCCGACATTGGTGAATCCGATGTGAAAGCTCGTCACAGAAGAAGGAAAGACAAGATGGGAGAATCTTCGAATACATTCTCCAGTGATGTTTTGCAACAGTTGGTGCGAAATATGAATATGCTTATGCAAGTACAACAACAATAACAGGTGATGCAAGCTTTAGCTCAAACAGAAAGTGTTGTGATAATTGCTTTGCAAGCAGTTGAGCGTGAGGTAATGGCAGGAATGTATCTGCATATGTACATACCTATGCTCAGAAGATGGAATTCTTTGGAGTGACTCAATCTGTATGGAGCCATTATTTTGTACATGTTACTGTTCATGAACTGAAAGCACGGATTACTGAATTATACTTGCAGGATGCAGACTGGATAGCCTTCAAGAAGACACTCAGGGAATAATTTTACATTGAGGACACTATTTTGATTACATGCAAGTCTTTTCAAGAGTGGGTTTTACAACCCAATAAGGGTCTTGTGGCTACAGAATTGTTAAGAGAATTTGAAAGTCGATTTGAGCAGTTGGATCTTGCAGAACAGCAAGCTCTTGCAAGTCAGAAAATTGAATTGTTTCTACAGGCAACTGATCCTGAGCTTCAAGAGAAGTTTGATGATTTGCTGGAGGATCAGACTATAGAGACAGGTTTGAAAACAAAGTGGAGACATGTCAAGGAAGCTGTTACTGCACTTGTGAAGAAGCATAGAAGAAGAGAAAGATTGCATGTCTCTAGCTTGCCCATTATTACGGGCAAAACAGTTGAAATATCCAGTAAGCAACCTACTTCCGTGGCTAACCCTATGGCTGTACCTGCTATTGTTCCCTCTGTTAGGAAAGATGTCTTAGATGAATTGGTCAAAGGCATGCGGGATCTTCAATTGAAGGTTGCAAAATTGGACGAAAAAGGACAAGAGGAAAGGGGATGGGCAATAGTCCCTAAGCTTGGAAAAAGGTGTATGTGGTGTGACAGTTTGCAGCACAAGAGAAAGGATTGTGCTACCTATCAGGAGGCCTTGGCATGACAGCTTATCTTTTGGAAAGATAGCAAGATCCATGCACAAGAAATGGGATTGCCTCTTACTTTGAATTTTGGAAAGGGAGGTATGCAGAAGTTGTTGGAAGACTTGGCTGTCCAAAATGCTTATGCGGCAGTACATGCTTCTACTTTTGGTTTGTAGTTGGATAGAATGCACGGCCAAGTGATGGTTGGTCCAAAGGCTGAAATATGGACACATGCTTTACATGCATCTAAAATGAGAAAGGTCACTGATAGTGAAATGTCTCATGCAGGGCAAGACATTCGTGGCATAACTGGTTGGGAATCACTGGTAGATGCATATTCAGTATATGCATATTTAGCAAAGGTACAAAACACGGATGTACTTGTGGAAGAAAAACGAAAAAGAGATGAAGATATTGCAGGGACATCTAAAAGAATGACAAGAAGAAGTATGGATCAGCCTAAAGCTGCAAATTAGCCACCTCTCGAGCATGTTATGGAAGAGGTCAGTCAGGAGCAAAAACAAGATAACAAACAAGAGGGCAAAAAGAAGTGCAAGCAGCCAGGATATAAGTTGCAATCTGACATTGAGATAGCCACAGATCTTAAGAAGGTTCTTGAAGAACGGATCTTAAATAGTCGGGTGGAATTTACCCTGGGAGAGGTGCTTGGCATTGCCAAGCAAGAATTTCATGATGAGATCATTGACATAATTAAAAGGAAGCGTCAGTTTCTTGGTGATACCACTAGTGCATCGCTGCAATTTGAAGAGGAAACTGGTTTGTTGGGTATTCGGGCTGAATATGAGCATAAAGTAAGTACTGGATTATTTATGCAGGATGCTACTAATCAGTGGTGTTGACAGCATGTGGAAAAGAGAAGAAAGTGGTTGAAAATGCATTGTCTTGTAGCAATATGCATGGTGGAGTAAGGCAAATGCAACAATATGGAGAAGAGACTCTAGGATTTATTCCTCGAAGTCACTACACAAGAAATCATTGGGCTAGAGCTACCACTGAAACCATACTGAAAATAGGGGAGCGCAAAACTCCTTGTGTTGCTTTACTTGACCATGGGTTTGAGATAAATGTCATTGAGCATGGATTGTATGAAAATGGTGCATGGCCTATAGACACTGATCATGGTTGGTGAATGAGGGATGCAAATAATTATTCAAGGGAGCTCTATGCTGCATGTCCTAATGTCCTAATGTAAAAGTGATGATTGGTGATGTACAGGAAGAGCAACACTTCTTTGTGCAAGATAATTCCTCATATGCAGTGATTTTGGGACAGCCCTATATTACAGGTGTGCATATGGAAACAAAGGTTCTTGATGATGGTTCTGCTTATGCAAGAGACAGAAGCAAGGATGGGAGAAAAGCAGTCCGATTTCTTATTGTTTGTGCTAATCATCCTAGAAATCGTGATACGCTTCGAGAGTCTCCTTTGGCTCCAAATGCAAGGGAATTCAAAGACCTGGATTTTCATTAAGCATTGCTGTAATGCGAGGCTACAGTAGTGCTGTTCAGAGGGTGTACTCGCCTCTTGATAAAATTAAACATGTATTTACTATTGGTAATTCTCAGTTTACAGCAAACACTTCATGTTGGTTTAAGCCTATGGAAGCTATGTGTAGGGCTGAACGCATATCTATGAAACAGGCTACTAAGAAACTGAGAGCATTAGGATTGTTAGCTAAAAATGATGGCATTTCATGCATCTTTTATGGGCTGAATATTAATCACACTATGGCTGAAATTTCAGCAACTATACATGCAAAAAATGTGGCTGAAAACAGAGTGTTGTCAGTATGTTCTTTGGACATGTATGATATCATAGCATTGCTTGCTCAATAGGAAGGATTACAATGGGCTGAAGCACTTGTGGAGACAAAGTATAAGACTGTTGACAAAAAGGTGAAACCAATTGCTTTGCCACTTCCACCAGAGAGTGAGGGTTTGTATGAAAAAGTGTCAAGATAGCCAAGCTTAGGAGATCCTAAAGATATAGGTCATCAGTTTATATCTGAAACATTACAGGAATTGAAAGTTGGTGCAGAAGGGTTTCTTTTGCCTGTTGAGAGAAACTATTTTATGCAGATGCTAGCTAGGCATGGAAAGGCATTTGCATTTCAGCCAAGTGAAATAGGTTGTGTGGACCCAAATGTTGTCTCTCCTATGGTCATATTTACTGTGCCACATGTACCATGGAACTTGAGGCCTATTCCAGTGCCTAAAGCTTACTTGCCAAAGCTGATGGATTTGTTAAATGAAAAGATTCTCATGAAGATCTTGGAGCCTTCTTCAGCCCCGTACTCAAATCGTTGGTTTACTGTGCCCAAAAAGAATGGGGCTTTGAGATTTGTTCAAGACATGCAACTGGTCAATAAAGTGACCATAAGAAATGTGGGTGCAGGTCCTATGGTTGATGAATTTGTAGAGGCTTTTGCAGGTAGAGCGATCTATTCTTTGGGTGATCTTTACTCAGGTTATGATCAGTTTCAGCTTGCAATTGAAAGCAGGGATATCACAACTATGAAGACTCATTTGGGGTTAATACGGATGTGTACTCTCCCACAGGGTGCAACAAACTCAGTGGCACACATGACAAATGCTATGAATAGGGTACTCGGGGATTTTAAACCACAATTGATTAAGCCCTTCTTGGATGATGTTCCAATCAAAGGGTGTGCAGTGGATGAAAAGAATGAAGAGGTGGATGCTCATGGATGCAGATAGTTTGTTGTAAACCATATTGTGGATTGTGAGAGGATTTTGACACATCTTAGAAGAGGTGCATTTAACTCTTTCTGGACAAAAGTCTGTCTTTGGAGTTGAAGAGGTTTTGATTGTTGGGCATATGTGTGGGCCTTATGGGCGAAGGCCATCACCAGCAAAAATAGATGGGATTAATAGAATGCGAGATGTATGCACGAATGTATCAGAGGTGTGTAGATTCTTGGGTGCATGTGTGTTCTATTTGATATGGATTCCTCACTTTGCACATGTAGTCGATGCTCTTTATCAGCTTCTAAGGAAAGGTCAGAAATTTTAGTGGGAAAGGAAGCATCAGAAAGCAATGAAGAAATTGAAGCAACTCTTAAAATCAGCTCCTACATTGAGAAAGGCTGACTATTCACATGGAAAGCTTTTTCTTATGGCTGAAAATGATGTTGCAAGAGTGAATTTAGCAATGCAAGGTGTTGCTACAGCATTAACAGAAGCTTGGACAACAAAGAGAAGACACTTTAGATGTTTTACATCTTGTGTAGAAGTGTTTCTGGAAGACAGATATGCAGGAGAGTGGCTGAGAATTGGTCAATATCTCAGTACACTAACAAAGAGAGATGAATGGTCAGATGAGGAGTTTAAGAAGATCAAGAGGAAAGCCTATGAATTTTTCTTAAAAGATGGATACTTATGGAAACATGCTAAAAAGAAACAGGGTATGCCATTGCGAGTTTTGGGTGACAGAGCTTCACAAGTAAAAGTAATGCAAGAATTTCATGAAAGCTTGTGAGTAGAAGGGTTATAGCATCTATACCCTTTCTGCTGCAGAGAGTAACCAATAAAGATGCACTTCTCAGCTTTTGGATCCAACTTGGATCTCAACTCATTTGGCACATGAACATAGGCAATGCAACCAAAAATCTTCAAATGAGAAATATCTGGTTTCCTACCAGTATACCTCTCCTCTGGAGTCATCCCATGTATTGCTGCAGTGGGAGTCCTGTTCATTATGTAGACTGCTGTAGCAACTGCTTCAGCCCAGTAAAAATCTGGCAAGTCTTTTTCGTTGAGCATGGCACGAGATACCTCTCCAATATGCCTGTTTTTCCTTTCTGCAATTCCATTTTGTTGTGGGGTATGACTGCATGAATATTGCTGCTTTATGCCATGCTCCTACAGGAACCTTGCAAACTCATTTGAGAGGTACTCTCCCCCTCCATCTGACCTTAGGCATTTTATTTGCAGGCCTATTTCTTTTTCAACCATAGCTTTAAGAGTTTTGAAATGCCCAAAAACTTCACTTTTCTTTTTCATAAAATACACCCAAACTTTTGTGCTATAGTCATCAATAAAAGTGAAAAAATAATGACAGCCTCCAAGAGATGCAACTTTAGTAGTCCACACATTAGAGTGAATTAATTCCAATGGCTTCTTACTCTTTTGAACATGTCTAGGAAATGGTTTCCTTGCATGTTTTCCAAATTGACAGGCTTCACATACCTTATGCATTTCTGCAACCTTGAATTTAGGCAATCCTGCAACAATATTTTGGGCCTGCATTGATTTAAGTCGTTGTACATTAACATGACCAATGCGTTTATGCCAGATATCAATATCTGCAACTACACCGGTCCCATGTGCAAACATTGCTGCACTCAATTCAAGCATGTCTGCATCCAACGTAAACATTCTGCCCTTCTTCTTTCCTTTTGCTATCAAGCGACCTTTATTTTTCATATTCTCAACAAAGCATCCATGAGGATTAAATCTGACCTGCAAACCCTGCTCAACCATTTGACCAACAGAAACCAGATTCTTGGTGATATTCGGGACATGAAATACATCGGACATGTATTTCTTTTTCCCATCCTGCATAGACAAAGGAATTTTTCCAATCTACACAATAGGATGTGCAGTATCATCACCAGTCTCCACAAATCCTAGTTTTTCCATTTTCCTTGCATCCTCCATCCATTCTGCATGACCTGTCATGTGGTTTGATGCACCTGAGTCAACATACCATACATCGTTGCTTTCTTCTGCACTTGTCATAGAATTGTTCATGTGCTGCACCATAAACAAATGCTCATTTCTGTTATCACCCTATCTACTAGAAGATGGATAATTTCCTTGTTGCAATTTTCCATTCATGATGTCATTCTGCTTTTTATAGCAATCTTTAGCCATATGACCCATTTTACCATAGTAGTAGCATTCAACATTACTGTTTGCATTTTGGCCTCTTTGCCATCCACCACGACCTCTTTGGCTCCCCCTGCCTCTAGAGTTACCACGTCCTCCTCCATAGGACTGGTTTTCTTGAGTTTGCTGCATATTCTGATTTCTACCACAGCCTCTAGATCAGCCTCCTCTACCTCTGCCTCTACCTCTTCCAGCATTTGAGTAGAAGACAGCTTCTTTTGAAGTTCCTCCTGAAGAAGATGCACCACCATTTCTTTGCTCCTCAGAAATTAGAAGAGCAATCAACTCCTCAAAATCAAGAAATCTTTCACGGACGGAAATGGCTGTTTGGAACTGTGCATAATCCTTTCCTAGACCATTCAAGGTCACAGAAACTAAATCATCATCTTCCACTGGCGACGCAATGGAAGCAAGTGCATCTGCAATCTTCTTCACCTTCATGTGGTAGTCATTGATGCTCATATTTTCTCTTTGCACATTATGCAACTCTTGCTTGAGCTGCATTTTCTTGGCTTGCGTATTTGTGCTATACATTTTTGACAAAGTATCCCATGCCTCCTTTGGCGTACTTGCATCTTGAATATGCACAATCATAGAGTCTAAAATGCTGATAGACAGCCAGTACATAACTTTCCTGGCTCTCTCATGCCATGCTTTAAATGCCTGCATTTGCTGTTGATTGGGAACATAAGGAAGAACTGGTTCTTCTTCATTTCCTGCAACAATTTCCCAATATCCTTTTCCCATAAGGAAATTCGTCATTCTAAACTTCCATGCTTGGAAGTTGTTCTTGTCAAGCTTTTCAGTGAGACAATCTGTGAGAGAGAATCAGACGCCACTACAGAACACTGCAAAAAATTCTGTCACTGCAAAGAACACAGCTTCAGCCTCACAAGGGCTAATTTGCAAAACTGACGAAAGTGGTATTTGACCACATAGTCACTTCCTAGTGACGATTTTGCATCAACAGGCAACAAGGATGATTCTGTAACTCCCAATGTCTCTGCACACAAGCATACGATGCAATTTCTACAATAACTTTTCACCGACCTGTAGAACAGTGGTCACACAGCATAAAACTGGGCCTTTTCCTGAGTGCGTGCAGAAAACTTCCGCCTCCAAAACAGGCCCCGAAATGGTCTCAAATAAAAAAAACAGGGTCACCAAGGGCTAAAGCCCTGTCCTGCAGCATATACTGCCCTCTTGCTTCACCGCAAAGGGCGTCTCAACCTGAGACAATGCACTCTTGCACTTCCCGGCTGTGCTACTTGCAGAGACTTGCTCCCAAAATAGAAAAATGAAAGCAACACTGATCCTCTTACCAGAACACCGCGAACTTGGCTTGCTTTCTTGAGCTCCTTACCACGAACAAGGCTCTGATACCATGTCAAGATTGTAGGAGAGAAGGAAGGAGTCTCACTTGTAGCTTTCTTGCTTGCACAATGGGGGAATACACACAAAGGTGGAGGTTGAAAAACAGTTTTCCTCTTCTTAGTTGTGTAAGCCAAAAGAACTCACTTACAAAAGAAATAGAAGAACCCTATATATGGGTCTCAAACCAAACTCAACTAACTAATGTGGCATACTAACTGAGCCAGGGACTAGAGTAGATAAGGATAGCTGTCATCTAGCTATTATTCATGGGCGATGTACCAACCGCATCTGCAAAGTGACAAGTCGGTGACATAAATGCACAACGGTCACCCTGGCATATCACGAGTGGAGCTCGATATCTCAACAATTCTTGCTAGGGGTGGTGTGAAGAGATCAATATTTTTTTATAGGACATATCTCCCCAAATTGTCCAAACCCTAGACGATCTGTGGATTACAAGCCCATATGCAGTCGATGTAAAGGTGAAGGCCACATTGCAAAGGACTATCCAAGTCTAGCCTCTGTAAAGGCCAATAGCACTGATAGCAACAAAAGGTACAAGAGCCTATCCCCAATTTGGTAGAGTTGAAAGTTATCGCTGTCACGCGCACCAAGAAGAAGAACCAGTTGTTCAGAATGAAAATAACTCTCCTGCCAAGACTGTGAAGTTCAACCTGCCCAATAGAGGGACAGAGCAGTACAGAATAGAACAATGCAGTATAGAGCACTGCGGTGCCACAGAGAGCTGGAATTATTAGAAGAAAAAGGAAAGATAAAAATGGGTGTAGCCCCACTCCCCAGTAGGCTCGAGAAGCATGTGGATCCTATCAAAGATTATGACTTGGTCAAAGACCTAGACACTTTTAAACCAAACCTAACATTCCGACAGTTACTAATGTTGTCTTCCAGCTGCCGAAAGAAATTCAAAAGCATCTTGATAAGAAGACATAGACTAAGGATCGCTCCTTCAATAGTGACTAAGACCAATAAGGCCCTGGAGCCTGTAAAGGAAGTAGATGTGGCTAATGCCTTCTTAGATCCTGGAACCCCAGAGATTAGTGTATAGATAGAAGGATGCTTCATTTCAGGTGCATCGATTGATGGAGACTCATCAGTAAACATAATGACAGATGTGACAATGAAGGACTTAGGGTTGCAAGAAATTCAACCTATACAATGGCTTATCAGATTGGTGGACCAAAGCAGAATTAAACCGTATGCCGTGACGAAACATGTGGTGGACACTTCGCAGGAGAAGCGACAGCCAGGAAGGCTCTGTTAGCGGGATACTGGTGGTGGCCGACCCTCCACAAGGATGCATACGACTACTGCAAGAGATGCGATGCTTGTCAGCGAATGGGAAAGCCCACCAAAACAAGTGCTATGCCATTGCAATCCATTCTTCCCCTAAAGCCATTCGATAAGTGGGGGATTGATTTTTGGGTCCCATTGATCCACCTACCAAATGGAAGCAGAATAGATACATCTTAGTATGTACAGATTATGTCACAAAGTGGTGTGAAGCTAAAGCCCTGAAGCGGGATGATGGTAACAGCGTAGCCCTGTTTATGTACGAGAATATTATCACCCATTTTGGCAGTCCCCTCGAGCTAGTGAGTGACAGAGACACTCATTTCCTTAACAAAATCATGGAGGAGTTGATAGAGCTGTATAAGATCCGCCATCGTAAGTCCACTCGCTATTACTCCAGAGCCAACGGCCAAGTTGAAGTCACCAATTGTATCCTCTGCTCGATTCTGACAAGAACGATTTCCACACATCATCGTGACTGGGATGATCGACTTATAGAGGCCCTCTGAGCATATAGAACCTCCCATAAGGTAGCTACAGGACAGACCCCTTTCCGGTTAGTGTATGGTACAGAAGCCATCTTCCCTGTTGAATTGGAATTGCCCTCTTTGCGAGTGGCAGTTAAAGAACGCTTGGGGGATGCTGAGTCACTGCAATGCTGTCTCTTGCACTTGGAATGCTTGGATGAGATACGACGGATGGCCCTATAATGGATGGAAACCACTCAAACGTGACACAAGGTCTATCATGACAATTTCATTAAGCACAAGAAGTTCAAAGAAGGTGATATTGTTCTAGCTTATGATTCAAGATTTGGCAAGTTTCTTGGCAAGCTTTAACAATGGTGGATGGGCCCGTACAAGGTACTTGCTGTCAATCCTAACGGCTCTGTTCAGGTACAGACCGTTGATGCCTCTGATGATCCTTTCCTGATCAATGGTTATCGCTTGAAGATGTACTTTCCTCCCTGGGGATCTTGACATTCACAGTCGACCTACCCTTTCCCTTTTGGGCGGTGCACTGTCCTTCTCATCAAGCTTCTAATAGCCCTTATGATTCTCCTCATGAGGCGGTCTCGTTCTGCTAACCCCTCGCAGAAATATCTCAACCCGATCTTATTCTCTTCTCATCTGATCCAACAACGGTGGCGAGGTTGGTCCTGACACATGGTATTTCTACCATTCTCTTTCTTAATGAAAAAAAAGAAAAAAGAAAAGAAAAGAGAGAGAAAAAAAAGACAAAACAAACAAAACTGTTATGTGAGAAAAGGAAGAAATTCCCTGTCGAAATAGGCCTCGTTCCAAGAAAACATGGAAACATCCTTGGGCGGAAAGCTGACTGTGGAAAAGGTGGTAACACCCCGCAGTTCAGGATAGCTGACTCACCAGCAAAACCTCTTTAGAAAGTAATTCGAAGCCACCTCCCTTGGTGTGCTGTTTGTGCAATATCAGTCCGTTTGCCCTTCTTAACAGACGACTCTTTTTACAAGTCATTGAAATATGAGATTTGTAGGTTGCCTTTCTGCGTACGCCTCCTCCTCACGATCCTAATGACAATAACAACCCCCATGATTTTCATCACCAACCCCTTGAGTGATGTGAGCTTTCATCCTAGCAGGATGGGGACGTGAGAATGGGCTGCCCTCCGTATCTATCAGAGAGTGAGACAGAGGGTGGGTTGAGTGACCAGTATTTCCCTTTAAATCAAATGAGAGGTGAGATGTGTGAACGGAGTGTTGCATGCACGGGATGGGCCTCTCAATGTACAATGCACGAAATGTTCCTGTACACTGTACCATAAGGCTCCCTGGCCTTCCTTCTTGCACTGTATGCCAGCACAGGGCGGGATGCACAGTTGCACCATCAAAAGCCACAAGGCATACAACCTCTGCACAACTGACCGTGAGGATTACATCAATGGGTTTTAGGAATGGGTTGCCCTCTGTATCTTTTAACAGAGCGTGAGACAGAGGGTGGGTTGAGTGTGACTGATGTTTCTTCAATCAATTATCGAGAGGTGAGGATTGAGGGACGTTACGACCATTAGAGTTAGGTACGTTCCTGTTTCCCTATGTACCCATGGGCCGGGTCTCTGCCATAAGCACATGACACATCATTCTGTTTTTTACACTGCACTACAAGGCTCCCTGGCCTTTCTTCTTCCACCTATGCCAGACGGGTTGGACGCACTGATGCACCATTAATTGTGCACCCTGGCATACTCTCTCTGCACCATCCCTTTGTAGATACCTAAACTAGGTGTGAGCTCTAGGTTTTCATCATTATTTCCTCGAGTGATGTTAGTAATGGGGCGAGTGACTGTTCTTTCATTCCATTTGAGTGATCGTGAGTTGAGTGTAATATCCCTCGTCATCGACAACTTTCCTATGATTCCTTCAACCAGCTACCTCCTTGGGTGTTGCCGCGTGGTCCCTACCATGAAGGACGAAGGACGTGTGCTGTGAAGACACTTTGTTACCTCCTGTAGTCGACAATGATACAAGACGCAATCTCGATAGTCGACATTACTCCTCGGCAATATGGGCCAAGTTCTTCTAACCCTACACCTTTTGTTTTTTAGTGACGGTTATGCCTTAAGTGTGGGGGCTTTTGTGGTTGTTCTGATGTGTGGTACTAGGTTCTTGTTGTTCGGTTTACCCTTCCTGCTAAGGTCTTAAGTGTGGGGACGCATCCCTGCACGTCTATGTTGTATACCCCCACGCATATACCCTGCTATGATCATGCATCTATGCCGTGACTTAATTTTACCATAATGGGGTCCCTTCCCCACTCCTCCGTTATATTTCACCCTGTCTCCGGAGCTGTTCTTTGGCCGTTTGCCTTTATTCTTTGTTTTGCGATTTTTCCATACGAACACATCCTACGTTTACTGAGAATCACATCCAACCTTATGGCCGTGTTCGTCCCTTTGAATTGCCTATTTTTCCTTTTTATCAACCCATGTTTCGACAAACGGTTCTCAAGTTATTAATTTTTGAAGCAATTCCCGTAAATTGATCGATTTTCCATGTGAACGCATCTTTATTGCTTCGGAACGCTGATCTGATGTCCTAGCCATATCCTATCCATTTCTCTTGACATTTTTCCTTTTTACTCCTTGTCATTTCAATGCACGGTTGATCCGTTATTAATTTTTACGGGTTATCGGGCCTTTTTTGTGTCTATTTTTCACATTTTTCCATGTGAACCTGCTCTACTCTCACCAGAATTCCAATTTGATTTAATAGCCGTGTCCCCCAGCCTTTCCCCCACTTTTTCCTTTTTCCTCCCCCTTTTTCGGCTATCGGATTTTTAGTCATTAATTTTTTTGATTGTTTTCGGATGCTTTTTTTGTATTTTTTTCCATGTGAACCCCTCCTAATTTACCCCAAACTGAGTTTTGATGCACCAACCCTGTGAATTCCTTTCTTCCATACATTTTTCCTTTTTATCATCATCTATTCCAGTGCACGGTTCTTCCCATATTAATTCTGAGTCCATTTTCGACTCTCTTTTTGGCGTTTTTCCCATGTGAATGCATCCTATCTCGATCAAAACTGTGTTTTGCCATGATAGGGTTGTTGGACACATTGTTTTGAATAAATTTCCTTCTTTCCGCACTTCATTCCGACTCACGGATTTTTCGATATTAATACACGTATGTGTTTTTGGGTCTATTTTTTTTGTGTTTTTCCCATGTGAACACCCTGATTTTGCTTTGAAACCCGTGTCACATGTTTTCATCATTTTCCCTTCGTCTCCTAGCAAATTTTTCCTTTGTACGGGTTTTCGATCCGACGAACGGTTTGGATTTTATTAAATTTTTTTCCTTTTTTCCATGTGATCGCGTTTCTCATATCGCACGTGAGCGCGCCTGTTTCTGGTTTTACGTGCCTTGGGATGCCCCCGTGGCGTTTGTGGTTCGTGCATTGCCGTCCCTGCCCTGTTTGATCCCATCACTGCAAATTTTTTTACTCTCGCCCCGCACATGCGCGCGGGACGGGGGTGCTTTCTTTTGCACATCCTTATCTAATTTCTTTTAATTATAAAAATAAAAAATAAAAAAATCAAATACACCACAAACCACATATACACAATAATATATATATATATATATATATAAATTAATTAACTAACAATAACTAATAATCACTATTCAAACCTAATAATAATAATACTAATTAAAAAAAACAAAGAAGAAGAAGAAAAAAATTTCCAAAAAAAAGAAGAAGACAAAAACAAAACCAAAAGAGCAAAAGAAAAAGAGAAAAATTTGAAAACACAAAATAAATTTAAAAAATTAAGAAAAATTTATTATTTAAAAAAAAAACATACCTACTTTACCGTTGTCGTCCCCGTGTCCCGCCCTGCCCTTGTTTTCTTCTTCTTCTCCTCCCCTTCTTCCCTCCCCTTCTCCCTTCCCCTTCTTCTTCTTCTCCTTCTCCTTCTTCTTCCCCTTGCTCCTCTTCAGTCGTCCTTCTTCTCCTCCTCCTTCTCTCCCCCCTCGGTCGTGGCGCCGTCGCTGCCAACGCCCTGTCGCCTATGCCCTGTGGAGTCCGTCGCCGCCCTCCCGATCATCGCCGCCCGTTGTCGTCGCCGCCTGCCGATAGTCCTCCTCCTTTTCTTCTTCTTCCTCCTCGTCCTCCTCCTTTGCCAGGCGGAGGGCCACCTCTCCTCTCCTCCACCCCACTGGTTAGTACCTAAACTAACCTTAGTTACTTTTCAACTAACCTTAGTTAATTTCACCTTGGTTAATTAATCTAACACTAGTTAAACTAACCTAACCCTAGTATCCTAGTTAGATGACCCTAACCCTAATTAGCCTAACTAACCCCTAGTTAGTCTAAACTAACCTCTAGTTCAACTAACTAACCCTTAGTTAGACTAACTAATCTCTAGTTAGACTAACTAACCCTTAGTTAGAGTAACTAACCCTTAGTCAGAGTAACTAACCCTTAGTTAGAGTAACTAACCATAGTTAGATTGACTAACCATAATTACCTAAACTAACCCCTAGTTAGCCTAACTCACCTCTAGTTAGCCTACCCTCACCCCCAGTTCAATTAACTTACCCCCCAGTTAATTAACCCTAACTCCCAGTTAATTAACCTTACTGTAGTTAACTTCACCTCACCCACAGTTAATTAACTCACCCATAGTTAATTGACCCTAACCCACAGTTAATTAACTTAACCATAGTTAACTAACCTAATTTACTAGACTTAACTTAACAAACTAACCTAACCTAACTAACCTAATTGATTTACCTCACTAACCTAACTTAATCAACTTTCTCAGACTAAGCTCACTTAATTCACTTAATCTACTCAGTTAGCCCCCGTTCCTACCTTTTCTCCTCCGCTATTTCCCGATGTGTACGGGTGTGCTAGCGGGCGTTCACGCGTGAGGACGCACTTCTGACTTGTCCGTGCAGTGGAGTATTGCAGTCAGCACTTCACATCCTTCACTGTTTACACGCATCTCGGGTACGGTCTTTTATTTTCCAACCCGCAAAATACATAAAAATAAACATAAAACACATAAAAATTCCAAAAATTCATTTAAAATTTAGACAAATCACAATTTTTTTTTGGAAACTTTACCAATATTGCTAGAATCATTTGGAATATTTTTAAAGTGGAAATTTAAAAACAATAAATTGCAGAAACTTTAAAATCTGAAATTTTCTTCAAAATTACATGTAAAATGAGTAAAATTAATTAAAAATGAGTTAAAATTCAGAAATAAATAAAAAAAAAAATCCAAAAAATTCCATAAATCCCATTGCCCCTTTTGCCAATAATTTTCCAATCAAAAATATTTCCATAAATGACCAAAATATTATTTGAAGCCAAAAATCCTAAATTTAATACTTCACTTTATAAAAAATCATTTTAAATTCTACAAATTAGTTGGAAAATCATGGATGAATTACAACACATTGTTGATACTTGCTAGATGGCTGAAATTTTACTCTTACACTTCATAACATATTCATGTGTCATATATCTTGATTTAATTATTTAAAAAAAACAACAGAAAAAATAAAAATAACAAAACAAATTAATTAAACCAAATAATATACACAAAACAAACACACCTAAAATACAAATGAAAAAAACCATAAATAAAAAAAATTAAAAGAATAAATAAATAAATAAAAATCAAATCCAAATAAAACAAAAACACTAAGGTGCTGTATTTTTTTCAATCAGTGGTGTTTGTTTTTGTTTGACTGGATTCCTTGCCTTTGGGGGACTACTCAGTGCACCTTCAGTTGTTTGCATACACACCCCCACCAGGTATTTGGTTTTGAGATTTATTCATTTTCATCATCCCTTAATCACAATTAATTGCTAAAATGAACTATATTCAAACACTTTTTCATGCACATTCGCGCTAAACACACAGTTTCTAATAACAAAAAAATCAACTAACCGTTCACTTTGCATGCGCTACGTGTGCTTAAGAGGCACCTTAATTTTTAATAAAAATGAACCAGCTGTTACAAAAAGCACGTGCTGGCAAAAAAGCGCTCCACATCACCATTAATTTTTAATTAATAAAATTGCATTTAGAGATCCAGTCTGGGAATCGAAGTATGGGTTTTGTTAAAGCACCGTTTCACCCTAATAAATTGTAATTAAAATTTTAAGAAGGAACCCTCATTTTCTTATTAAGGTTTATAACCTAATAAAATGTCACCCATTGTTAATAATTTCTTAAAATGAATCCTTCATTAAAACAACTTCCTCTCACTATACTTTATTTCCCTTTTTAATAAACATGCTTCGTGGGATGGGCGCATAAAGTCCTCTTAGTTGAAACTGATGGTCAAGGTTATGGTCAGGTCATGATGTACATTTTTATGGTATTATGGTTTGTCTATGTGCTACGATTACGGGTATGGTTTGTAGTTTTTTCTTTCTTTCTTGCCTGATACGGGGTTTTGGGTGCCTGTTTGTTGCATCGCATGAAGTTTTCGGTTGCATATGTGTAGAGGTCATGCCAAATTTTTTCTAGGATGTGGATTGTTTGGGGTGGTAAATTGGTTAGTTATGTCTGTATGTGTGTGTCCTTCTTTTTGATTGATTCCTTTTTGATAGCCCTTTGGTTGTTTTGCAGGCATTCTTTGTGATTTTCAGTGTTGTGGTGTGTATGTTTTCCATCTGAATGGCGCCTCACGCTCCTCCTCCTATCCAGTATGTCCCGCTGGTCAGTAGGGATTATTCTTCCTTACTGGCTTTTGAGCCTATAGCGAAAGCAGGACTTGCGACTTTTGTGGCTGCTTCATTCCCATTAATTCCAGATGATCCATCCCTGTGTGATGAGTTCCTTGCATCATACAGCAAGAAGTCGGGCCTGGTTCATGGTGCTTCCATGATATTGACACCCCGAGGGTTAGGGAAGGCTTTGTCTCTTCCCTACAAAGGAGAGCCCTTTGTTACAGCTAGACAATTATTCTCCAATGATGAGATTTTCAAGCTGTTACAGAAGCAGGCCAAGGAAATTCTGGATGTCAAGAAAGTGATAAACACTTCAGGAGTATCTTTTTCCATGATCTCACAGATCCTCTTTGGAAGTTAGTCTGCCAGTTTCTCCAAGACTGCCAAAACACCATCCCATTACTTGTCCAAAGAGCTCTTCACAGCTTCCAGGATGGTGTTAAAAGGGGTGGCCATTGATTGGAGTACTTACCTGCTTACAAAGATGGACCAACATTTTGTCAAAGTAACTAGAGGAAATGTCACAAATGTTACCTATGGTTCCTAACTATATGCTTTCTTGACATACTCAGGCCTTAAGAAGGGTATGCTACCACCTCCTCCATCCGATCCAGTACCTCTCCCACCACCTTCAGAAGAGTCCGAACCTATTGACATAGAGGATCTTGATTCTCCTCCTCCATTGGTCATTCAGTGGAAGTGCTTGAAGCGTGTGGCAGATAAAACTCCTTCAGTCATTCCTTTAGTCACAATTCCTGCTACTTCTGGCAGTGACCTTCCTGCCTACCTCATATGTAACAATTTGTTCAGAGCACATAGAGAGGGTTCCTTGGACATATCAGTCCCTTCACTGAACAGTTTAGTGTCGAGAGATGCTATTCCCTTCCTCTGTAAAGACATCCAGAGTTCGATTGAACTTTCAGTGACAGCCTGTGCTCAACAACTGTATGCTTCTTTTTATGAAGAACTGATGTAGTCTAAAGACTAGCTGCATAAGGCAACTACAGAGTTAGCCTCTGCTAAAGACACACTTGCAGATCTGTTTAAGCAGATGGAGCAGCAGATCCAAATGATTGAGACCCAGAGAGAAGAAATATCTTCTTTGAAGATTCAGTTAATAGAAGCTCAGTTAGAGGTCACTAGAGTCTCAGAGGAGAAAGAGAGGATGCCCAAAGAAGCTCCAGAGTTTCAGACTCTTTTCGATGCAAAACTCTCAGCCTTACAGACTGATCATAACACAGTGGAATCACAAGCTTCCCAAATCAAGCAGTTGCAAGACCAACTGACGCAGTCACGGTCTATTCCTCCAAGCCCCAATATTCCTATGATTCCTTCTATCTCTAAGCAGGAATTGGCAGTTCTCCAGAGATAGGCCACATTGTGTCCATTGTTCCAAGATAAAGTGGAAATATTTGAGTCCAAGATGGATTTGTTATGGTCTACATTTGAGCACTTCTAGGAGTATGTTCCTCCGGACCATTCTTTCTTTGTCCACTATCAATTGCAGAAGTTGGCCTTCTACATGAAGATTTCAACGATGGATCTTTCTCTTCCAAAGGATGGTTGGAGTGGGGCTTGGTCTCTTGAGTTGCTGTGACAGAAGTGGTCTGTATGGTGTTTGAAGATTCTGTGACGACGGATACCATGTTGCTATCTTACATGTATCTACGAGGTGATCTGTTGATTCCAGATGAAGTAGATATGGTTTGGTATGTGGGGATGTGGTTTTGCAAGCTGTTTTGTATGTCAACTATTTGGAGTTGCAGATAGATGACATGTTCCAGTGTTACTCCTCAAAAGTGGTTACTTGCCCTGATAATTCATGGCACTCAATGATTGATTCTGTGGTCTTGAATCAACGTCAGAATACAACTTCTACCTATGTATAGAGCATTAACCAACTGAGGGTGGATCTCTTAGCTCATCTTTCCAAAAACCATCCATTTGATTCAACCTTTTTTTATGCCTATCAGAGAAGATCTGTCTTAGGTCCCTCTGTTCCTAGCCTATTGTACTATCAGCAAATGGCTCACCGCTATGATACCTATCTTTCCCTTTATCAAACCAATTCAGTAGCTATCTTACCTCTTCTTTTCCAACCTCAATCTTTTCCTCAAATTCCTATATTCACCTATTGTTCTTTTATCGAAGATAGAGTATTTTCCCCTTCTCCACCATGACCTTCTCCATCCATCCATATACCTTCTACTTTTCGTGTTTATCAATTAACACCTTTCCTAACTGATTCCCTTAAATTTTCAGCCACTCCTTCTTTAACTTATTCCTCCTTTTATGATTTTGCCTACCCATCTCTTCATCCTCGTTTACTTATTCCACTTCCATCTCCTGCCACTTCTATTTCTCAACCCCCTCAGTTGATTAGCGAGTATGAAGGATTTGATCAGCAGATTTCCAGAAGAAGAGGATGGAGCTCGACTGATTCTCTTACAGGACCTCAGATTAACTGGTCAATAGTTCTAGGAGATTGGACTACTGCCAGTCAATCATACCAAAACTACCTTCCTTTTGCTCACCAATATTCACAATCTCTAGATCCTTCAGTGAGATTGACAGCTCATTTTGCTTGGTATCTAGCATACATGCATAGGCATTCTTATAATGATCAAAAGGCCATTCCAAAACTTTGTATGAATGTCAATGTGAACATTGACTCCCACCAGTTGGATGTCCTGTATTTTCATGCCTTATGTCTCCCTAGCAAATACCTTGTTTTGCTAGAAAGGATGTGCTGCCTACAATTCTTTCAAAATCCTCCAAAGACATTTGTAGATGAATCCTTTTCCATGGATCGTTTTCGAAACCACCAAGTCTTCAAAAGGGATCACCTTCATTGATGCCTTTGCAATGTATTTTGGATGATTCTTAATGATAGATATATCTCTTTTTGGAGGTGTCATTCAGATGGTTGTGTTGGTGTTTGTGTGTGTGTTGTAATAATTGTATGTGATGAGTTCGTGCTGATTGAGAATAATTTGTTCGAGAGCTCTTTTCAAACTATTGATGGTGGATGGACGCCTATGGTGCAAAGCTAAAGAGAAACTTTTATATCCTTTACAAATTTGTTATGATTTTTAAATGATTATCAGATGTGTTAATGAATAACGAAGTTTTCCTTTAGTAGTAATTTTCTATCAGATATAGGTGATAAGTTGGGATCGTGGTTTGGAAAGACTATTGAAGATCCTACGGAAGATCAAAATTGAGCTCTTTAGTGAACTTATATTGTTCTTTTCCTTCGGTCGCGAGGACGCTTCCTTTCTAAGTGTGGGGATATGTTGAGAGTGGAAAAGGACTGATTTTTTGACTGATTTTTGTTGTTTTTGAGGATTGAATGATTGATTTTTTATGGATTTAGAGTGATGTATGGTTGTTAATGGAAGTATTTGAGAGTGTTTTGGATGATATTGATTATGTTTTGGAAGTTTATGATGATTCTTAGTGGAGATATGAAGCTCTGTGATGTTCTGATAGGTTCTGTTGAGGTTCTGATTGGTTCTATATACCTTCTGTATAGCTTTTGTTTTGTTCTGATTTTCTTCTGTATGAAGCATGGATTGATGATTGATGAAGATTGAGATCTTTTGGAAGCTTATTGAATATTTTTTGATAGTATGGAATGGTTTGAGTATGAGTTATGAGGTTTTGATGACCCTCTGTAGACCTTCTATAGAGCCTCTGTCTTTGCTCTGTCCCTGTACTGTAACTATACTGTAGCTGCTCTGGTACTGTATTGTACTGTTCTGTAGATCTTCTATAAGTGTTCTGTAGAAAGTATGTGTGACTTTGGGAAAGTTTTCTAACTTTTGGAAAGGATGAATCTAAGTTCAAAAGAGCTAAAACAAATGGAAGAAGTAGCTGTTGAAGACTGAAGAGAAGATTGAGTGACAGTGACAGTAGTGAGCTGTGAAGAGACACTGTAGTGGCTTTGGTGGCTCTTTATATCAGACATATCTCTTGGGAGGTTCATCCATGACCTAAGAAGGATTATTGAGAGTTATTATGAGAGTATTGTAGTGAGGAGATGATGTACTATTGATAGAGAGAGAGAGAGAGCCAGAGATAGTCAATTCTATCAAAACAGTGTAACTGTATATGAGAGATTGAGAGAGAGAACTATGAAGACAATGACGATGAATAATATGTGATTGATTTCCATTCAAAAATGGTGTATTCCTTTATGTTCATTGTTCTATTGAAGAATTCTATGAAGATGTTGAAGATTATGGTTGATTCTATCAAATCCGTGGGAGATATCTACTATGATGTTGAGTGAAGATTTGCAGTAGAATCCCCTTTTCCTTGGTGTTCCTCTTGGGGCTCCATGCTCCCAGAGACTAATACTAATGAAAATGATCGAGATTCATTTGGTGGAGTCATGATATTTGTGCTATTTTTCAACATTCTTTCATATTTTTTGAGCTAGAAGGCATCAATTTTATCGAAAGAACCTTGTTTGTAATGTTTGAACTCAGAGTTAGAACCATTTTAACACTATAGAGGGCATATATTAGTGTCTTGGAGGTTGTTTTTCTTGAGGAAAACAATAGGAAAGTCACATGAAAATTTTGTAAAACAGACTAGTATGTATTGAAAAGTGCTCGAATTGTTTTGACATTGATTTTGGTCATGATTGGCCGTTGTTGCGATTTAGCATATCTGATATATAGAAGAAGCCATGTAACTTATATGATTAAAAAAGTGTTTCTTCACAAGTTTATTGGTTGAAAAAAATCATTGATATATGTGTGGAGCAAGTGATGTCTATGTCCAACCATCTCAAAGAGTTAATACAATTTTCAGTTAGTTAACATGATAGATGGTGGACTAAATGCATAATAGTTTCTTGGCACATTGGATAAACTTCTATTGTTTTAGAAGCTATAACTTACATCAGTGACAATCTCTCATCTTTTTCTCAATACCGTTCTAACTAACCATGCATCCTTCTATCTATCCCAAGAAAGCAAGAACACAAGTCTAGCTTTGAGGTATAGTGAGCTTGCCTATCTTACCTTCCTACATTGTAGGTTGAAGGCTTTGAAGGCTCAAAGATGGCCCCACAACCAAGAAACACAATTTGATGCCATTGCTCTTTTGCATACCACCAAGCACACCAACAAGTCGAGAAGCTAGTAGGATAAGAAGAAAGAAGTAAGAAGATGATGAAGAGCTTTCCCTTTCCTTAGTCTCTCACTCCATGCCCCTCTCATTTACCCTCTCTCAATCACTCTTAACAATGGAGACAAGATGATAGAATAGAAGAAGAGAATAGAAAGCTTCAATAGTTGCTGGAAGCATGGATATACCAAAAGGATAGATACAACTGAGACCTCCCACCCTTATATAGACTAAGATTAGGGTTAGATCACTTCTCTAGGGGGTGGTGCTCTGCTTGCATTTTAGGGTTTCCACCACTATGAATTAGGGTGTGTACTCTCTTTTGGGCATCCTCCCCCTTTATGGGATCTAGGCTAGCAGTCCTTCCTTGAAGCATGCTAGCACCTTAGCCTAATTAGACCATGCCTACACTAATCTAGTCACAAATCCATGTGCGCAAACCCACAAAATAGTTGCAGCTACAACAAATACAACTATGGGTAATGATACAATGTATATGAGTTTTATGAGCTCAACTCTCACAAAAATAATACAACCATGATAATTTGATGTCCATGAAGTACAACAATAATACACAAGTGCCCAAAATAAGATAGTGAAGCTCTATAAAATAATAATCTTACTAAAAATAGCCATTGCACTTGTGCTTTGACCTTCCAAATCGGCTCTCTCCAAGTAGTGTTAACAATAGATTATCACTTTTCATAATTCGATTAAGGTGTGTTCTTGTTGGTCACCTTGCTTGAAAATTAGGATACTTTCAAGATAGCCATTAGCAATTTTGCAACTGACAGTGGTCTTATGACTACTAATATTGAGAGCAATTTACTTTCTTAGGAGGTGAATAGAATAACAATGCATATTCAAAGAGCTCTAGTGTACTCACTATGAGAAGAATATCAAATGCTAGAGGAAACTCTCATGAGGAAGGCAAGTCAAGGAGCAAGTTTTATAGAAAGAAGGATGTGGAATGCTTCTTTTATAATACAAATGGGCATATAAATATGGATTGCTAAAAGTAAAAGAAGAAGCAAAAGTGCAAAGGGTATAATGAGAATAATGGTAAGAGAAGTATAAGGCAAAGGTAGAAGAGGTTAATGCATATAATAGTGATGAAAGTGATGTCTTGTATGTTTTCTCTTTTGGTGTTGCATTTTTTATTGGCATGGATAATGGCACATCACAACATTGAATTTTAGAATTAGAAGCATCATTCCATGTCAGTCCACATAGAGAGTGGTTTAGTAAATGATGATAGGAAACAAGAATGCATGTCTTCGTAGTAACTATACATGTGGCATAGTTGGTATAGGGGATACACGTTTGTCACTACCTAATGGATCTTCTTTTGTCTCATGGAATCTATGGCATATTCCGAAATTGGTGAAGAGTTTGATTAGTAATAGATAGCTTGATGATTGTGGCGGGGTGATCTTTGGATCATGTATGGAGAATTTGCAAAGGGTCTCTTGTTTTTTGTCAAAGGGCATAGATATGGTACTTTGTATCATTTGCATGTTGATGGGGTTAAAGGCCATATTATAGCTATAATTTCTTTATGACATCATAGTTTGGGATACATGTCAATTACTGGAATGAAAGCTTTGGGCCATTTGAATTATCTTTTGTGTTTAAACTTTGTAAATCTTGATTTTTGTGAGCATTACCCTTTGGATAAGCAAACCAAATTGTCTCATAAGAGAGGTGATGGTACTCGAAGATTCGAGTGCTTGGATTTGGCTCATAGTGATTTGTGTGGGCCTATACCTATAGTCTCACTAGGTGGAACTTAACATTTTATCACTTTCACATATAATACCACTAGGAAAGTTTGGGCTCACACTCTTTGTAATTAAGAAGTGTGATATGCTAGATGTATTTCAAAAGTTATTGGCATTTAGGGAGAATACATCTAGAAAATATCTTAAGTGCTTCAGAGCTCACAATGGTGGTAAATACACTTCTCATGCCTTTATAAAGTTTTGAAAGTTGTGGTATCAAAAGAGAGTTGACAGCTCTTGAAAATCCTACTCAAATTGGTATGGCTGAAAAGATGAACATGACCATTCAGGAAAGGGTCCATAGTATGGTTTCTAATACTGGTCTCATTAAATTGTTTTGGGCTAAAGTATAAAGAAAACATGTCACTTTATTATTAGATCTCCTAGTAAGCCTTTGGATGGCAAAATTCAAGAGGAGTTATGGCCTAGAAAGAAGTCTAGTTATGATTATTTGTGTGTATTTGGATGTGAAACATTGATGTATGTATCTAAGGATGAATGGAGTACGCTTGATTCTAAGTCCAAGAAGCATATATTTCTTAGATATGGGGATTCCTTTCTTACACCAAAAGGAAAGATTCATTCATGAAATTGAGTATACCGATTGGGTATCACTGATTGTTATGGTACTCAAGAAGAAAGGGAATATCCAAGTATGCATCAATTACAAGAAGCTAAATGCCACAACCAAGAGACATCACTATCCTGTGCTATACACAAATTATATGATTGAGCAAGTAGCAAGGAAGGAAGCTATAGCTTCTTAGATGGATTCTTGATTTACAATTAGGTACAAGTCTATTCGAATAATAGACCAAAAACTACCTTCACTATTAAATAGGGGATATCCACTAATATTGCCATGCCATTTGGACCAACTAATGCTCTAGCAACCTTCTAGAGGCTCATGTCCACAGTCTTTAAAGACATGATGTTATGAAAGTGGCTTGAGGTATTCATTGACAATCTTTTTATTCATTCTAGCTAGGAGGATCACCTTGACAAACTCCAACTAGTCTTTGGGAGATGCCAACAATATAATCCATTCTTGAATCCTCCAAAGTGGCAGTTCTAGGTGAAACATGACATCATCTTAGATCCTATCATGTCCAAAAATGGAATCATGATTGGCACTACTAGAATTAAGGTCATTATGAATCTCTCTCCACCCACTAACCAAAAAGGGATGCAATGCTTTCTTGGCCATACTAGGTATTATCAACATTGTACTAAACCATACTACCATTGCTTGACCACTCTATAAGTTATTGATTACTTAGACCTAGACAAAGAAATGCCAAGCCACATATGAAGCATTGAAAAAGCTCTTATGATTGCTCCTATCTTAGGAGCATGGATTGGACCATAATGTTTCACACACATGTTTATGCCTCCAAGATTGCCATTAGAGCAATGTTGTGTCAGCCCAATGAACATCATATGGATTTCCTATTGAGCTTCACTAATTGACAACTCACTAATGCTGAGATGAATTATTCTACCATTGAAGAGAGGGCTTAGCTAATGTTTTATGCCATGAAAAAGTGTTAACATTATCTCCTTGCTACACTTTTCACATGCTTTGTTGACCATTAGGTGCTACTATATCTTGTAACCAAGCCGTGTGCTACTAGACACATCACTGAGTGGCTTCTATTTTTGTTGGAATTTGATTTTTTTTATTATTGTGCACAAAGGTAAACAACTGGTGCGCAGATCGGACGCAGATAGCTCACGTGGTGAATCCCAGAAGGTCCCCAAGAACAAAGTACTCTACTTTTTAGCACAAAAACCCATGTAAAAGCAAGCACGACAAGAGACAAGAGACAAATTGGGTTCAATCTCCCCCATGCCTTGTGTGAGCGCTTCACAAAGCATGTATTTAATGTATATTTCCAATCTTTATGCTCAAAAATAGCCCAATTACAAAAATATGACAAGCTTTTAGCTTTTGAGTTTGCTTTCTACCAAAAATAGGAAAATAAAACTAATGGACGGTGCCCATAGAGTCTGGCACGCCCAATCTCAATGTCCAAATAGAAATAACATATCCAGGCGCATAAGCGCATACAAAATAATAATAAATAATCGATGTCTCTATAGACATAACAAAATATAGGCGTGGCGCCTATCAAAATATAGTCGAAAAGTCGAAAACCCGCTAGACTCCAATGCTTTCCTCCGCCACTGCTGCTATCTCTACACATCAACTGAAGCATTCACAATCATTAGTAAAATAACACAATTAAACCGACAAAAGTGAATACCTAGCAGTCTTCAGCTACATAAATAAATCAACTGGTTAGAAATAAATCCTAACCTTAATTTATTACGAGTGCGCACTCTAAACTCATAAACGCTTATTAATTTAATATGCATTTTGCGGAATCACCCGCTATGGACTCACCCATGTACACACTAAATTAATGAAACGCCCGAAAAGGACAGGCGTCCCCATCAACTTCTCGCACAAAGAATCCTCTTTGCGTATGAGCCCCGGTCATCTAAGTTTACGGAATCCACCATAAAACCTCACGGAATCCACCGTGGAATATGCCTCCTGGCATCATACCCCCAGGGTGGGATAGCAATTGACCTCAATTGCTATTAGCTCAATGTGGAGCTAACAGAGTGGGGAAAGCATTTAAGTCTCTAGCGTGCATCCATTGTGCTTCCTCTACAGGATGGTTCTTAAATTTTACTAGATATCTAGAGTACCTCCGGCCAGTTCTAGTGGTCATGTAGTCAGTGTCTATGATGGCTTCTGGTTCAAGTATTTCAGTCTCTTCTTCTAGTAAAGGTGGGTTTTCATAGACAGGGTGGATAGGTAATTGTCCTCTAAATGGTCTCAATAAGCTAATATGAAATGTATTATGAATTTTCCAATGGGATGGCAGTTCTAACTTGAATGCATTGTCATTAATCTTATGAATGATTCTAAATGGTCCGTAGAATCTAGGGGCTAATTTAACAACTGGATGTCTATCTACACTTTGTAGTCTATGCTTTTCTATTCTAAGCCAAACATAATCATCAACTTTGAAATTCATGGCTTGTCTTTTCTTGTTGGCTTGTTTGGTATATGATTGTTGGGCTTTAGCAATCATATCCTTTACCTCATCAAAAATAGTGTTATGCATAACAGCAATATCATCGGCACTCTGTATTCTATTAGACAAAGATGCAATAGGTGTAGATAATCTATATCCATAAATAACTTCAAAAGGTGCTTTCTTTGTAGATGTGTGCGGTGTATTGTTATATGCAAACTGTAATAAATGCAAATGAGTATCCCATGTCTGAGGTTTAGAGATAGTGTATGCACGTAAAAGATCTAGAATAGTGCTATTTGTGGCTTCTGTTTGTCCATTTGTTTCTGGATGAAATGCAGATGAGAAATCAATCTTTGTGCCTAGATTTGCAAACAGTGTAATCCAAAAATTATTACAAAATCTAGAATCTCTATCTGAAATAATCACTTTCGGCAATCCATGGTTAGTAAAAATAGTTTTCAAAAATAACTGTGCTGCTTGTGATGCTGTTAAAGTTTTCTTACATGCAATGAAATATGCTTGCTTACTAAATCTATCTACAATTGTCCAAATCATGTCATGGTTAGATTTAGTATTTGGTAAGCCAGTAATGAAATCCATAGATATATGCTCCCAAGGTTTAGATGGAATAGATAAAGGCATTAATAACCCATACTGTTTACCATGATGTCTCTTTATTCTTTGACAAATCAAACATTCAGAAACAAAATTAGATACATCTGCATCCATATGCGGCCAATAAAAATCTTCAGTTAACATGCGTAATGTAGAAATGATACCTCTATGACCTTGATATGGGGGACAATGAATTTCATTTAAAACAAAAGATCGGAATGGAATAGTAACACACAGTCTCTTTTCAAAGAACATGAATCCATCATTATATGACAATGAATCAACAGGAATGAAATTATTTTGAACTAATTTTTGCCAATCAGAATGAAAAGTAATATCCTGGTGATATGTGTCTTTCATAGCAATCAAAGAATCAAAAGATATGATAGAAATGTTATGAATTGCAGGTCTTCTACTTAATGCATCAGCAACTACATTTTCTTTTCCAGGTTGGTATTGAATGATAGGATGGAAACTTTGAATGAATGAAGCCCATTTGATATGGCGGTCAGAAATTTGGGGTTGGCTAAGTAGATGTCTAATGCTTTGCTGGTCGGTCTTTATCATGAATTCTGAACCCATTAAATAATGCTTCCATTGTTTTAATGCTTGGACAACTGCTAAGAGTTCCTTGTCATAAGTGGAATATTTAAGCTCAGAGGGTTTCAACTTAGAACTAGAATATGCTATTGGATGGTTGTCTTGCATTAATACAGCTCCTATTCCTGATCCGCTAGCATCGGTCACAACTAGAAAGAATGGTCTGTTAAAGTCAGGCAATTGTAGGACAGGGGCATTGGTCAATGCACGTTTAAGTAAATCAAAGGATTTCTGCTGGTTTTCAGTCCATTGATAAACAATGCCTTTCTTAAGAAGTTTGGTCAATGATAAAGCAAGTAATGAGAAATTACGTACAAACTTCCTATAGAAACTAGCAAGACCAAGGAATGAGCGTAATTCATGTACATTTTTAGGAATAGGCCAATGCAATATTGAATCAATTTTCTTAGGATCAACTTTTATTCCTTCTTTTGATACAATATGACCTAGATATTCTATTTCTGTCTTAAAGAATTCACTCTTGTCAGGATTTGCAAACAATTGATTTTCTTTCAGTAATTGAAAAACTAATGATAAATGCTCATAATGCTCTGTTTCACTTTGACTGAACACTAAAATATCATCAAAGAAAACAATCACACAATACTGATATTTTAGAAAAATACGGTTCATCAATTCTACTGAAAGTGGCAGGTGCATTAGTTAATCCAAATGGCATGACTAAGAATTCGTAATGGCCAAACTGTGTCCTGAATGCAGTCTTAAATATGTTGGATCTATCTAGCCTCACCTGATGATATCCAGATTTAAGGTCAATTTTACTAAATATAGAAGATCCTTGCAGTTTGTCCATAAGGTCATCAACTCTAGGTATAGGATACCTATTCTTTACAGTGATCTTGTTTAATGCTCGGTAGTCAATACACATCCGATAAGTATTATTCTTTTTCTTGACTAAGAGCACAGGTGCACCGAATGGGGAACTGCTAGGTCGAATTAAACCTCTATTTAGTAATTCTTCAACTTGACTCTGGATTTCTTTTTGTTCTATTTGATTGTGCCTATATGGGGCTTTGCAAGGTGGTTGTGTGCCAGGTATTAGGTCAATTTTATGGTCTTCTGGACATGATGGAGGTAAACCTGGTGGTAGGTCTTCTGCAAAACAATCCTTAAAATATGCGAGAAATTCCTTATGCCTAGGGTGCATATGATTTTCCTTTGCATGCAATTCATTCACCCAAATGAGATATGATTTAGTATTCTTGCGTAGTGCACGTTTTGCTTGAGTATGCGAAAGCAGTGGAAACATATGAGATGCATGCATACCAAATAATGTAATAGATTTACCTTGAAAATTTATATTCATTGTGTGTGTGGAATAATCTATATTGGGATTATGTTGGTGTCTCCATGGCATTCCTAGAATAATGTCGCTAGACTGTAATGGGACAACTAAGAAATTTCTTCTTTCAATATATGGACCAATTTGAATTTCTAAATCTTGAACTTCTTGTGTGCCATTGTACCTAGTGCCTAAAAATGTAGCTTTTATGCGATAGTGCGTAGGTACTGTATGCAATTTCAATTCTTTTACCAATTTTGCTGAAATAAAGTCATGGGTACTACCGTCATCATGCAATATAGTTCTTTCTTTTCCATGCACCATACATTTCATAGTTAACAATGAATGTGAAGTAGGCATACTTGGTAAAGTGTCGGAAGTAGTAGTAGGATCATCTTCATCTTCAGTGAAATCTGGCATATCCTCATGCTCGTCTTCATCCATAGCTCCAAGGTAGTTGATATGTGCTGATGGCTTCTTTGAATGACAATTTGCTGCGAGATGGCCTGGCTGGTGACACTTGTAGCATACGATGGGCTTGGCTTTGGTCACATTATTTGCAATGGCTGGGAGTCTGGGTATATTTGGATTTGCTTGTTGGATAGGCTTAGGATTTGGATTGACAGTGGATGGTAATGCAGGGGGTTTAGGCCAATTCTTGCGGAAAGATGGTGATGAAAAACGACCTGGATTAAACCTTCTGAAATTGGAATTGAATTGTTTAGATCCATAATTACCGTTTGCTTGGAATGGCTGTGGTCGTCGATCTCTTCCACGTAACTTATCTTCAGTGTTGTGAGCTAAGGAGATGGCATCTTCAAGGGTAGCAGGCTTGAACATATTCACCTCAGCGTAGTAATGTCCAAGAAGTCCAGACATGTACTTCCGCTTATGGGTCGTCTCAGATACGTCTTCAAGCATGCGTAGCTGTAAGAGTGCATTCCAAAAACGCTCTGTATACTGTGGAATAGGCTCACGATCGCGCTGTTGAAGTAAATCCCATTGCTTGATAGCCTTCTCATGAAATTGCGGTGGTAGGAAATTTTGCATGAACTTCTTCTTGAAATCTTCCCATGTAGCAGGACATTCTATACTCTTGCGGACAACAGTCCACCAAAGTGATGCTCTATCTATCAGATGATTAGTAACACACTTGATTTTATCTTTCTCAAGATAAGTTTCCTCATGGAAATAGTCATCAAACTGGCTAATGAATGATAACACAGTCTTTCCTTCTCTTATGCCATTGAAAGTGCGAAACTTGAAACTTCGTTTACTTATCTTGGATTCCTTGCGAATGGTTTGTGCTTCAAGAGTGGCGTCGATGGTACGGCGAATCAAATATTCAGCTTGAGGTTCTTCTTTGTCAGTGGACGCTCCTTGTAGCTTTGTCAACTGCGCTTGCAAGGCTTGCCTAGCTCTTCGCTCTTCTTCCAATTGCAACATGATAAGATCCAGCTTTTGTTCCATGGTAGGCTCGGGTAGATCGTCTTCAGCCATAGGATCGTCCATATGTGGGGTAGTCATCCTGTAAAACTCAACAAACCTTTCTCACTCAAAATCAGTTAGCGGGATGAGCGTAGCTCAAATTTGGGGTTACAAGGCTATGTATTTTTGGGTATTTTCTTCTTCAATTTTCAGAAATTCTGAAATATTTCTGTCTCCGTTTGCTGAAAGTACTTCAACGAACTTGTAGATAGGTAAAACAGCTTGCTGCGAACAACTTTCCAGTTCTGAGTTTTTGCAAACGAACAAGTCTTCTATGAGTTTTATGCACTAGTCAGTTCTGATTTAGTCTGACTTGCAGAGTTGCAGACTTAGCAGACTTGCAGGGTTGTTGACTTGCTGAACTTAGCCGACTTGCAGAACTTACAGGACTTGATTCCAAGTGACTTGCTGAACTTGACTTCTGTAGTGCGAGACCCGGAGTATTTTGATTTCTCTGCCTTATCTGACTTGCAGAAAGCTTAGAAGCTTTGTTTGACTTAGTGGATTAGCTTTAAGCTTCTTAATCCGTCGTGGATTTTGAGGACAAGAATATGTCCTTGACGGATTTGCGCCGCCCAGGACAGCCTCACGCCGCCGATTAACGAATCGTTGTTTCAAGCTTTCTTAAGCTTATAACTAAGCTTATTAAGTAATAACTTTAAGCTTTGAAGCTTAATGAAGAAAAAGAATTACTCTTTTTGTCTGTTAACCACGATTTTAGTGAAGAAGATGATTGTGTGGTCCTCCGCCGACAGAGCCTGGTCCTTCGCGATCTGACAGTGGAAATAGGGGTTCTTGATCGCCAGAAGTCTGCCTGTATCGACGGTTCGCGACGAGATTGACTGTAGAGGCTGTTTGTTCCTGGAGCTCCGCCTTCGCCCGAGATTGGTAGCGATTGGAAGCCCTTGATCTCTGCTCCGCTCTGATACCACTGGTGCGCAGATCGGACGCAGATAGCTCACGTGGTGAATCCCAAAAGGTCCCCAAGAACAAAGTACTCTACTTTTTAGCACAAAAACCCATGTAAAAGCAAGCACGACAAGAGACAAGAGACAAATTGGGTTCAATCTCCCCCATGCCTTGTGTGAGCGCTTCACAAAGCATGTATTTAATGTATATTTCCAATCTTTATGCTCAAAAATAGCCCAATTACAAAAATATGACAAGCTTTTAGCTTTTGAGTTTGCTTTCTACCAAAAATAGGAAAATAAAACTAATGGACGGTGCCCATAGAGTCTGGCACGCCCAATCTCAATGTCCAAATAGAAATAACATATCCAGGCGCATAAGCGCATACAAAATAATAATAAATAATCGATGTCTCTATAGACATAACAAAATATAGGCGTGGCGCCACGCCTATCAAAATATAGTCGAAAAGTCGAAAACCCGCTAGACTCCAATGCTTTCCTCCGCCACTGCTGCTATCTCTACACATCAACTGAAGCATTCACAATCATTAGTAAAATAACACAATTAAACCGACAAAAGTGAATACCTAGCAGTCTTCGGCTACATAAATAAATCAACTGGTTAGAAATAAATCCTAACCTTAATTTATTACGAGTGCGCACTCTAAACTCATAAACGCTTATTAATTTAATATGCATTTTGCGGAATCACCCGCTATGGACTCACCCATGTACACACTAAATTAATGAAACGCCCGAAAAGGACAGGCGTCCCCATCAACTTCTCGCACAAAGAATCCTCTTTGCGTATGAGCCCCGGTCATCTAAGTTTACGGAATCCACCATAAAACCTCACGGAATCCACCGTGGAATATGCCTCCTGGCATCAACAACACTTCATTTCCAATCATTTATCGTGAGTGACCAATTGTGAGCAAGCCATAGAAACTAACGACCAACTACTTGATGCTCATCTGTTTCATGTTAAACAAGAATTTCGGCCCTTAGATGCCAACCTTATACCTCACTAGGTAGATGAAATTGTCCATGTTCTTGAGCAAGGCCTACTAAAATGACCAATCAAGAAAGCATAACTCACACACCTCTTGATGATTAAGACCTGACCTCATCAATTGATGCCCTAATCAATTGTATTGTCTAGGGCAATATGGTCTTCTTAAGAGATGTGTCTCTTAGCATGAAATTGAGGATTGAAAAGATGGGGGGCACAGAGATGAAGCTTGAGCTCTTGCAAGACACATAACACACATAGAATACACACAAGATAGAAAGTTGAAAACCTAGTCTTTCTTCTTCTTCTTCGCTATAATAGTCTATTAAGAACAAAGAGAGAGTACAACATACATAATATACAAGCAATCCATAGTGTGAGCATGGTAACTAGAAAGATGTCTTGTAATTGAGTAGGTGGATTAACTATTGTCTAGCTATAAAGTATCACTAGAATGATATACCAATGTATGTATCAATCACATTAGTGATATTAATGTGGAAATGGTCATCCAGGTATGTGAGTATCATTTGGTGTTGAGGTTGACATCCCAACACTCCCTTAAGTTCAACTCCATAACGTCAATATCCTTTTTCAAGATGATTCTATAAGAGCTCTTAGCACATGCCATAATTCTCCATTAGAGGCAAGGTAAGAGGGAGTGGGGAAGTATGATCAAGGAGAAGGAGAAGTATGCAAGCTTCCCAGAGTCTTTGTAGCTTAGAGTTCAAATGCAAAACTCTTCTCAAATCTTGGCTAATCAACTATAATAAAAGCCACCTTTTCTACCTCATCAATTGTGACAAGCATAGTTTTTTTTTGGTGAAATAGAGAATTAAGGCTACCATATTTTGGCATACAACATGAAGTGCTTTCACAAGAAAAAGGTTCTTTCATAAGAGATCTCCTTGCAATTTGATGGACATAAGAGAGTGATGCACATGCTCTCCTCTAGGCAACATCTAGTGCTTGGAGTCCAAATTTGGGCTTCCACTTCATTATGCACATATAGATTTGACATTTCTTTCATATGATTGATTCACTGGATCCAAAAGGAAGGCATAGGACTATGTAGGACTCTTGAAGGAGACTCATACACATATCGATGTGGAAAAGTTTTTGGAAGTAGAGTTAACTATCCATTTCTCTATGCTTGCATGCAGTTTTATCGACAAACATGATAGCTTTGTAATTGAGGACTTGGCACTCTTGTCTTCTGAAAGCTTCTATTTTGTCTGGGTCTTCAGCTCACTAGAATCTCAGCATCCACTAAGAAGCTTTAGCAAACTTGATTGGATTAGGTTTGAAGATTAATGTTGTCACTTTGTCACCTTCCTTCCACTCTGCAGGTTGACCAACTCAAGCTACTTTGATGCCTTCGTATTACATGATTGTCAATCCTTATGCAGAGAGACAAGAATGATTCCTTCCTTGACAGTAGGCATGTCGATATGCATTAGATACATTTGAATATGTCCTTTAGAGGGGTCACTGTTTGTGGTAAAAAGTCATCCTGAAGAACTACTGAATTGATGATGTCTTCATAGCACACAACCAAATTCAAGGACATACATCAAGTAGGGGCAATTGCATAACAACGGATTCTGTCCCTCAATATGTCACCCAAATTGTCCCTGTGTTTTGCCACTATCATGGAGAGCATTGCAGCCACGCCTGAATCCAAGGAATGGCCAGCAAACGTCAATGTGTAAGAAGGGTGCATGAGAATCAAATACTTGAGTGTCTCAGACTCCTTCTTGAGCACCCAGAAAGCAGACTCAATTAAACCATGGTGCACATATTTGCCATCAAATAGCTCCTGCCCCGGTCGATTATCCAACAAAATAGCATAATCTCTTTCTCGCTTGGATTCAAGCCACGAATAGCTAGCACTATGTCTTGAGCCTCATGATCACACATAGATTAGATAAGGTGGAGCATGTTCTTGAATATAATTGTAGTCACAATGCTTCCCCACACATGGTCCGAAAAGCAATGTAGTTCCAACGCTTCTCCTCCCATGGTCCGAAAAGTTTGCAACTTTTCTTATTAAAGCTAAGGCTTTATATTTAAAAAAATCTATTTTCTTCTATCATTATCTTGTCCCACTGATCTTCCATTCATACTAGACTTGTAAAGTGAGGGATAAAAGGAATTCCAAAACTTGTGATTATGATCTTTTTGTGAACCTCCTCTACTTGCATTCAAGCTTTTGCTTGAGTCATTGGCATTGCTTTTCTTCAAAACATCATGAATTTCCATGACAAGAGAAGAGTGTTTAAGATAGTTTATGAAGGGAGCATCCTGTAGCGGGGTGCAATGTTCCTCTCATTTTGGAGACTTATTGTGGAAACATTTGTTGCACTTGAGCTTGATGAGATTCCACAAGTTGTAGCATCATTGTTTGTGGTAAATAGGAGATTACCACATACTAGCTTCAATTGATGTTGAACTTGAAGACTTCCCACACAATGTAGTGGTGTCCCATCAGACTCTATTGATACATTCAGTTGTTGACTCTTTTTTACTCTAGTGAATTTGTATGTATATTTATGAGACGTGCATTCTTTTTTTGTGTTGGGTGGTCAATGGACCCTAGTTTATTCATGTTTGATTTTTTGCCACTTGGGATGATTTAGTTGGTCGACTACTATTTTCGGCCATTTTGATGTTGGCCAACTTGATCTAGTTTTAGTGATCTTTTTTGCATATTTATTCTTGGGCTCCCTCCTCAGCACCAATCAGTCATTCACTTGGTTTTCTAAAGCAAATCTCAATGGAGAGAGGGAGTTGGTGCTAATGCCCACATTCTCGATGACTCACAATTGTATGCATTTATCTCATGTTTGGTATATCGATTCCATTTTCTAAGCATACCTCTGAGTTCCTCCTTTTTTGCAATATTCTTGTGTTTTGTATTATCTTATAGTCTCTCTTTCTTCTCTCTTGTGTTCTGTAGTCTTTTACAATAGTCTTTTATGCTTCCATCACTACACCCACTTCTGATATGGTAATCAAACATATGTGTTATGTCCTGGAGTGTTGTTCTGTGCTATTGAAGATCTATCAAATATTTGATTATCAACCTCTTCTAGTCTACTACTGTCAAGGCTACATGTTATTGATCTAAAATAGCATGTTTCTAGCCTTTTGACATCAACTTTTCGCTTCCAACCATCTATGTTTTGCTTTTAAATATTATCTAATGTCTATTTTGCATTTAATGCCCAACCTACCTACGATATGATCAAATTTAACTATTGTCTTGTTGCATTTAGTGCCTAAGTTACCTACATTTTTTAGACTTTTTGTTAATGCTTGTGTAGGCTGGCTAACTATATTTTTAGGTCTTTATCCCATCACTTGGTTGTGTTTGATATATTTTTATAGCATTTGGCTTGTTTTCTTATTATCAGCTTTTGTGTGACACACTGCATCTGAACTCATGCAAGTATGTGCCATGCTCAAGAGACTAAAGAGCCCTCAATGACACAATTTTGGTAGTCCATCAAGAGTTACTTCTAAGCAATGTCATCCATGAATCCTTGGAATACCAAGGAGTTTGTCGCCTAGACTCACTTGAGTCCACCTTATAGAGGAAGCTTCTAGTCATCCCCATAAGGATCAACTTGAATATGGTCCTTAAAAGAGCTAAGGTCACCTAACAGTCTTCTAACATTGGTCTTTTAACGTCATGCTTTGCATAAAAACACTTGAACCAAAGCAGACTCATGTGGCCACTTGGTTCAAAGAGAGTGAGAAATAAGGGGGAGTGTAGCATCTCAACCCCTTTGCCCATAGGGCATAGTCTTACTCCCATTCCTTAGAATGACACGAGGTCAGAATCTAAAATTATCTAGGAAGGTTGTCACTGAGCTTTTTTTTAGATTATCCTAATTTTAGCACCTTGAAGGAAAAATCTAAGCTTACCAAGGCTACCCATCCATAGGAAAAATCCATCAAGGGTTCCACCCTTTCACTTTCCTCAATGGTGTATTTTAGCTATTTAATTAACCTCATTTCTTTTTGCCATGTAAAGATAGCTTCCTCAATTAGCCTATTAACACGAGGTTTGTTTACATAATTTACAGACAAAGACAAGATCAAACATCCTTTAATAATAATATATTTATTTTCACCTTCTCCAAGGTGCAACGTTAATTTAGCCTTCCATCCCTTACACTAGAATCCATAACCAAACACTTGGATACCTGTGTCTAAGTCCCATGGACACAATCTGTAATCCACTCTTTATCTTGAATAAGGTCTTTCATCATCTGTAGATGTTAGGTAACAAATGTTTTCCAACTCTATCCTAGGCCTAGAGAGGCATATCTAGAGCCTCCTTGACCTGCTAGTTGCCATAAGAGTGAACCAACATTTTGTTGTGGCCTTCACACCACTTGAGATTTGGCAAGTGTATTGAGCAGTGCCCTTTTGGGTTCGCTGCCTTTAGTGGTATCTATTTCTGTAGTGTGATCATGGAGGTGATGCATTCATGCATTAAACCCTCATTTGATAAGCCTCAAAACATATAAACTCTCCCCCTAGGGAGTTCTCCAATTTCAATCAAAAGTAAGACAAAAATCCTGTCTTTAAGCTAATAAAATCAATATTTTCCCTTAACATAAATAACATCTCTTCAAGACAAAAATGTGATTCAAAAAATGCCATTCGGTATCCCATAAGGGTCAATAAACTTTCCAATATAGTCCTCCAAGGAGTGCAACTACTCAGGGAATAATATAGATATCAATACCTATTTATACTTAAGTTGTGAGTCAAGATGATGCATTTCAAACCTCTTCATGTCACATGAATCTTTCTTAGAAAGGTGCAACTATGCATAGTCACTTTCTTATGACATCACATAACGTCTACCTTTGCATCTAAATCGATCTAGGGATTGCTAGGTCCCTCGTTGGACTTAACTATGTTTTAGGACATAATCTTAATAGAATTTGAGTCTTTGTCTTTATCATTAGACCCTTTTGTGTGTTTGTAAAAATAACTTGAGACATAGTTTAATAACTTGTTTATCAAACAATTACAATCATGTTTCTATAAGAGATATTTCACAACATAACACTCTTTTCAAGAGTGCACATTTTCATGAGATTCAATACTTAGAGTTCCTAGGCTCTTGCTTGGAGGGCACACTTTACAAATGGTGATTCCAAAATTATCAACTCATACTTTGAGCAAATTAATCTAACCATGATATAAACATTGTTTATCCATCTACTATTTTCTTTCACTTGTTGCTCGGAGATGGAGGAACACCTTTTGCTCATGCAACTTTGTAGCCTACTTTGGACGTACTCCTCTTTGGTGCCATGATGTTTGTTCCTTCGAGGCCTAAATATCCTATACTATATTCTCAATCAACCTTTTTCTTGTGATCTCTTTGACAAGAGTTATGGATCTTCATGATATTAACTCAAGGAGTGAGATTTCAAGGTAGGGTTATTCAATAGAATAGGGTGAAGGAAAGATGAAGAGGAGAGTTGGTATTTGGCTTGGGTAAGAGTCCTATTCAATAGATTACTATGGAGTTAATAGATGGAGGAGGAATAATTAATGAGAATAGTAGGGATAACTCCCTATTCACTTCTATCTCTTCTTCTCTCTCTTTCTCTCTCTTTCTCTCTCTTTCTCTCTGTTCTCCCTCTCTTCTCCTATCTTCTATCTTCTTCCTCCCTTCCCATATACATTAGTGTGACTAGGATCATTTCAAGAACACAAATGTAATGGGAAAGACATGAATCAAAGAATAAATGTCTAGTAATGACCTTAAGACTTATAAAATTCCTTGTTCAAGCCATAAATTGTTCCACCACGAGTGCTAGTCATTATGGGATTTTATGTGATCGAGGTGAAGCATGGAGATGATAATTTGTTCCTTGATGCATGGCAGTTTGTTGCAATGATGATTAGCATGTTAATGCATGTAATTGATGTATATGGTTAATTTGTGATGATTTCATTGAGAAAGCCGATGGTACAGAGAGAAATCGATGATCAAAAGGGAACCCATGATCATGTGGATGATGGGTGGCTATGGAGAAGATCGATTCATAGTGAGATGATTTTGAGAGGAAGATGACAATCACTGAGTGATGATTCCCATGAGTCAAAATGGTGGTTGCAGTCATCATGTAGAGAATAGAGCAATAATAATTGTTTTAAAGCTAAGTATAAAATTAGAACCTTTTAAAAGTCCCCCCCTCCATTTGCATGGATTCACATGTAGAGGGGGGCAGGATATTAGAAAGTGCAATTTTTGCAATACTCTAGCTATACTATCTCTTTGAATGTCTATTTGCATGGATTCACATGTAGAGGGGGGCAGGATATTAGAAAGTGCAATTTTTGCAATACTCTAGCTATACTATCTCTTTGAATGTCTATTTCTCTTCTTAGATTTATCTTCTCTTTTTTTCCTCTCCAAATGGCACCTCTCTATCAATGATAAACTTCATGGCCCTAGCTATCTCACACAGAGTACTAGCGTCAAAGCATGGGTTCTACATAAGTGATTGTGGTACATTCTTTTAGGAGCTATTATGCATCCCTATATTCTAGATCCTATTCTTGCTTTTTGGGAGTGTGACAACTATGAGGAAGCTATGCTTACATGGGAGTCAAATGATGCTTGTGCATATTCAATTCTTCTCTTATGTATTTCCAGAGAGGTACTTTTGACACTTACCTCTTACCAGAGCACTTCAAAGGTGTAGGATAAGATTTAGATGTTGTATGAGGTTCCATTGACCATGTGTGCTATGACCCTCTATGGATAGCTCTAATAGATGAAGTTAAAGCCTAAAGACACTATTTAATTCTTCTTACTTTGTGTGACACAAATACACAATCAACTTCAACATATGTAGTTTGCTATTCCAAAGGCACATCTCATGGTGGATGTACTCTATAAGCACCCTCCAGAGCTTGTTAGAGTAGCCAATGCTTTGAGGGCCCATGCATCTTCAATGAGTTTCACTCATATCTCCTTGATGTTGCTTGAGCATGAGGCATCTTTGAGATTATAATGGGCATTTCCATCTCGACATGGTGGCCATGCTAAGGCATTTGCAACTATTGAGAGGGGAGATATAAAGAACAAGTCGAAGATATAATGCTAGGAAAGAAGGGACACCTACGAAAGGACTAAAAGGAGCTAAAAGCTTCTTGGATGAAGGAGAAGAAGAAAAAGAAGGATATGGACTTCTCCAATGAGTCATTCTCATCTTTCTTGGACTCCATTCTAATCCTCCAGCTAAGGCAAAGGCCAAGATGCAAGGGCTTGGCAACCCATGATTTTGCTGCGTTCTAGTGCAATCATGCCAAATGGAGTGCCCCCTCAACACCTATGGCCTTTGGGACTTTGTTATTTTCCCTATACCTTGACCTACCATGGATCCCCATGATGGTACGACCTTAGATTCAATAGCTTTATGGGATCAGTTGAATGCCAAAGCCCACACTTTTCTCTTTTTGAGTTATGTAGATTTTGTGCTCATGCATGGTAAGTCATATCCACGCCACTACAGAGGTTCTACCGAGTCTAGATATTTGGACATCACCTTTCCCTCAAGTTGAAGCTATGACAACTTTCTATTGTTGTAGATTTCTCTATGATGTGGGATCACTTCCACAAAATGCAAGAGCTTTAGGATGAGCTTGCATCCCTTGGTATGGTTATTTCTTTAGAGTACTTTGTTGGAAGAGAGGGAGAGAGACAGAGTGGAGTGGAAGATGAGCCTCAGCACATTGTTGTTGTTCTTCCATTATTCTTCCATCATACTAACTGAAAGAGACTTACACACATAGGTATGACTAACCAAGACTAAATAGGTCACTGACTACACTGACTTATTGAATGTCGCACACGTGTACAACTATATCCAGCTAATGTTGGTCACACACATAAAGATAGACTGACCGAAGAGTAATGGGAGCTTGATATTCTAACACTCCCCCTCAAGCTCAAACCATCTAATAAACTCCAAGTAGCTATCTGAAGTGAAAGGTGAGAAGGATCGAAGCTTACACTCGAGAGCTATGGTGGGAGAGCAAGAGCAAGAAAGAGAGAGACAAGAAATGGGAACTCCAACAGTCACAATGTGTGATTGGGCCTTTCTTTATTCAAATTGTCACTAAAAGAATAAAAAATAAAGTGACGGTGATGGGCGTCCGCCACCTGTAGTGTGCAGTGGCGGTGACTATCAGTGTAGTAATACACGGGCGGCTAGGTGGAGGTACCTTTACCCCCAAAAACCTCCCACTTAAAGGAAAATCTGCCCTAGTGAGGAGTGAAAAGAGAAAAAAAAGACAGTACAACATGTACACATGTACAACAGGATGAGGAAAGATGTTATCTCATCCCACGCCCATCAACCTCCTGAGGAAGGCAAAGTGCTCTGTAGAGAGGCTTTTCGTGAGAAAATCTACAAGATTCTGGTTAGTTGAGATCTTGACAAGGTCAACAGACTTGTCCTCAATGACCCTATGTATGAAGTGATACCTCACCTCAATGTGTTTCATTGAAGATCGGATTCTTGGCTAACTGAATAGCACTCATAGAATCCGAATGTAGTGTAGTGATAGCATCAATACCAAGGTCAGCAACCAAACGACCCAACCAAATGGCCTCCTTGCAAGCCTCAGTGGCTGCAACATACTCGGCCTCTGTAATAGAAAGGGCCGTGCATTTCTGTACCTTGGACATCCAAGAAACAACACCTCTAGCATAGGTGAATACATAGCCGGAAGTGGACTTCCTACTATTTGCATGTCTTGCATAATCAGAGTCAGTGTATCCCACAACTCATGTATCCTAGCTGCCATAGCATATGCTCATATCTACAGTGTCCTTCAGGTACCTCATGATACCCTTCATGGTATCCTAATGCTTCTTGCCAGGTGTAGCCATATAGCGTGCCACAATACCAACTGCAAACGCAATATCTGGACAAGTGGTGATCATGGCATACATAAGAATGCCCACTACGGATGCATAGGGAATCTTGGCCATCTTGGCCCTCTGCTCATCTGTCTGCGGACATGTCTTTGCCAGCTGTAGGTAGGTGTAACAAACTAAATATAATAAGTGATAAGTCAGTGACCATGTGAATATCATAATGACCACCAATATGCTAAGTGTAGACGTGCGGACCCATCTAGCCAGGCGATCCATCATCAATGTCCACACGTGTTGAGCTTGCCATCTCAACACAGTAGCAGTGGTGAAGACCCCCAAGCACCCAGGAGAAGCCAGCGCAAAATGCATCGCATTTTTAGGGGGTTGGGCTAATCTCCTCCTAGCATTTCCAACTCTTTCCCCGGATTCCCGGCACTGTTTGCAACCTTCCCAATCATCTTCGAACTCCCTGACATTGGTTCTTGGCTCCTAGTAATCAATACAAGTGCTTCCACCTTCAACCATTGCTGTATACACAGTCCCAGGACTATGGGCAGCACTTGACATTTAATGTTTGATGCTTCTTGGCATCGCTTGTTTGATGCCTATTGATGCCCGGATGTTATGGGATGCTATGTCTATGCTTTGGAACTGATTTGGAGTAGATTTGGGCACCAATTGAGCTTCATTTGACAGTGAATAGGTTGTTGTAATACATTGGGCTAAAGCTCATTTACTTGGTCTATGCATTAGTTCTTGGATATGGGGTGCTTACTAGAGATTTGAATGATCATATCGATGTACTTGGAGATTGTCAAATGCTTCTTTCTGGTTCCGGAATGCTTTTGAGCTTGGATTAGGCTCTGTCTTGGTCATCATTCACTGGCATTGGGATTGAATTGGCATGCTTTGGACCGGTTTATGCCTATTGTCACTGCTTGACCTTTAGGCCTCTTGCATTTATGCTTTGGTCAGATATGGATGGCCCTTGGTTTGCCCATGCTTGACATCCACTTGGAGCTTCATCTTTGGATGTATTTGAGCATTTTGGACCTACTGGGCATTACATTTGATTGTCAGTTACATGGTATTTGAATGCTTTCAGACTTATGCTTTACGAGTCTAAGATAGCTTGGGATTTATGCTCCGAATGTACCCTACTCGGATTTGGAATGCCTGATGCTATGTACTCGATGCATTTGAGCATTGCTTGCTCTATTTGCATTTGACTTTACTTCCAGTGGGAGCCTCTTGGCATATTTGGATGTACATAAAGTTTTACTTACACTTGAGCTTGAGCTTATGGGACAATTGTAATGAAGCTTACCTAACTAGCCTAAATTGGTCTAGCTCCATGTCCAACCATGGATAAATAAATAGGAAATCAACAAGACAAACTGAAAATGGAAAGAAACTAGACTTCATTAACATGGCAAACTGCCATAGCTAAAAAAATGGAATACAAGAAAGAAAGTTTCCTAGAACAAGATGTCTTCCAATGATCCAGTGATAATGCTACATTTGGCTGGCTGTCCTTTTATAGGTAAGCCCTAGCTAATCCCTAGCTAACCCTAATTAGGGTTTCTTTACACATCAATGCCCTAATTCATAAAGGTATTTACAAAGGAAAAATAGGGGGGCAAAATTTCCTACATGACAAATCATCCCCTGCTGAAGAAGCTTTGTCCTCAAAGCTAAAAGTACATTGAATACAAGGATGGAAACATGTAAGAAGGTAGAGTAGAGGCTGATATTCCATGATAAACTCCAAAAGCGGATCTTCAATAAATGGTCTTCATAGGATAGGAGTAACTGTCATGAAATAGAGAGCGTGACTGAATAAGGTAGCTGAAGTAAAATGCCCATAACTTTTGACTACTAAAGTGTCCAAATTCAATGTTTGAGGTGTAGATACGAAATACGTAACCCAAGACATCAGCCTATACCCTCAAAACCCATATTTTGATTGCATCAGGGCAATTTAATTCATCACATAATTTCTATACAACAAGTTGTCTCATGTTCCAAGACACATGAAATCATCCCAAAATCAACCTGGATCATAAGGAATCCCCAGAAAATGGTTGTCATCCATCAACACACTACTAACCTTACCCGAATAAAATGAAAAACCATCATCAAAGATTTCATAAGTGAGGTATTCTACATAAAAGTTATTATCACCTCTAGGATCAAAAGGATGTGATAAATCTCGTCCATAATCCATAGATGCATTCATGTAAATCCCTAGATCAAATGGGAATGAAAGATCATCAGCATTATCGTCAACACCTCCATAATGCAAGGTATCATCCTCATAATCATGAAGAAAGCCTGCACATTAGGTATGAGCTGCTGAAAATCATCATGTAATGATTCCATATCCTCAATGCTTGTTTGGTTAATTGAATCTTCTTCAACCCTTTCATCTTCAGCATTAGATTCATTGTCATATGCATCATCTTGATTGACTGCATAGTCCTCTTGATCCTCACTGACATATACATGCTCTTGTTCTTCATTTACAGCCGCATCTCTTAGTTCTTCATCTTGGTCACTAAAAACATTTTCTTCTTCTTGTTCTTCTATACATAATTGCTCATCAACTACATGTGTTACATGTATGGCATTTAGAGCAATTTGTCCTTGCTGCCTAGTCATATCTTCAGCCTGATTTTCAGCATAGGCATCATCTTCTTGCTGCCCATGACTGTCATATCCTTGCCCAACATATACATCTTCCATTGGGTCTTCCAAGTCAAGGGCTGTAGCAAAATGTTTATTCCTGCAATAACCCTCATGATGAAGTGACCAATACTCATTACACTTGTAGCATATCAGCTACCTTTGCATTTCCATCAGTTGTTGATGAGGAATAAGCTTTCTTCCAATGCCATGAGGAGTATGGAACTCAAGAACAATTGATACATTAATATGCTTTTCCTTGCATACATTGTCATGCCCAAGAGTGTCCTTCTCATTGCATTTATAACATAGGCCCTTGGAAGTTATGCTATCCAAGATACGACTTGACAAGTAGATGCCATGTACCCCACTAAAAGAAAACTGACATTTTCCCATCTATCAAATGATAACCATAACCATGAGCTTGTTGTCCATGGTTTACTGCATAAGGCTGCACATAAGCATTTCCCATCCTTTGTGGCAGATGATAAAACACTTGTGGCTAAGAAGAAGAAGTATCCATAACATAGGCATGCTCATATACATCTTGTCTATGCATAGGGAACTGAATTTTTGTAGGAGCATTTGATTGCGGCTGCTGCCCACTCATTGGATGAAGACAAGATTGATTTGAATGGAGACTTTCCCCAAATAGTTGATCATAAACATGACCATGATTAACATGTTGTTGGTGCCCAAAAGAATTAGGGTCTGAATTGGCATAATCATCGTGATCATAACCATAAAAGGAATGATGCTTATAAGAGCTATGCCCATACATTCCATCTTGTACTACATATTCATGTCTAGTCATGCCACCATAATCGAATCCATAACCATTCTTTGGCATGTCTAGTCATGCCACCATAATCGAATCCCAACATATGTTGTCCATAGACATTACTTCTACTTGCATTAAAGTCTCCACATGCATGTTTTTCCATGCAACCATCAAAATTTTCATGTCTGTCACCCCTGTGGTACATGCTGTCCATAGTGACCTCTCTCTGTTTAAGAATTTTCAGAACTATCCACAGTAGACAACACCCTATCCCAAGTACCTAGTTGTATTTTTTTGACCATAACTTGAGAAATTCTGATCGGAATGAGGTGTTTGATAGCTTCACTCAAAGCCCATGATGTCTACTTCAATTAGGAATCCTGGTTTGCATTATTTTGTACCTACATCCCATTCTGGAAATGATTCTCTAGGTCTGTCCATAAAAATGCCAATGAATATTTATGTCTTGTCAACCCCACTAATTACACCTTTGCCCATTCATTAATGTGCCAAGATACATATATTTGCACTAGTATCCAAAGTCATATACATGGCTCAGCATTCCATAAGCATACAAGTGACCAATATGCTGTAGCCAAGATGATACATTGTCTTCCAACTGCATTGTCAAGTACCCATGTAACATTTGCTTCAAGAAACATGTGCATTACTGATCCAAGTCATCTGAGTCATAAACAAGTCAATAGATCATATTTTCATGATCCCCAATCATATTCCAAGTCATATATGATTCCCATAACCAGCACAACAGTAACTCACAAGCAAAAGTACCCCAGAGCAAAACACATTGTTCATGAAATCTACTATATAAATCCACACTACAATTGCCTCAAGTACTTCTTCAAACAGCTGCTATAAAGTGGAATGAATATCTGCTTCTTCTTAGGTGCTTAAGGGTATTCAAATCCTTGATGTCTAACTATGAAAGAAGTCATCAAGAGTACGTAGAATATTTTACTAATGAAGACAGTTTGCCTATTGATCAACCGCCTCTAAACT